>NW_006160119.1:483110-492922 GCF_000334495.1 Tupaia belangeri chinensis
GGGCAGTGCGAGGCTCACTTTTGATAAAAAGTCAGTAAAATAAAGAGAAGTCTACAACTAAGAAGAAACGCAGGGTATTTCCTAACATGGGCAAATGTATGAGAGGCAGAGAATGTGACTCCCACAGGCTGTGACAAATCTTGCATGGTGTGAGTGAGTGCTGCAAGTTAGGGATAGTCCCACTGAGTCAGGGACGAGATGAGGGTGCACGTCCTCCCTGCGACCCGAGAGGACATCTCTATCGGAGATCCTGGCCCTTACCACAGCACGACACAGAACTAGAGCAGGCAGGGCTGCACACCAGCCGGGGTGCTCTCCAGAACAGGGGCACGTAGTTACGAGGGACACTGGACGCACGGCTTCTAGCTGGTGGTCACTCCCTGAGCTGGATCTGGGGTGTGTGCAAGGGCGGAGTGCAGGCCAGGAAAGAGAGTCCTTAACTGAAACGAAGACGTGATGAGTCAGTGCTGGACTGTAGTTAGTAGTTTCTGCCATATCTATGCGGGGGAAAAACAACGGTAATTAACAATAATTAAAAATAGCAAGGGTTCAGAGAGTTTAAAATAAAATATTAACATAGAAAAGCCCAGCAGTGAACCCTATACTAACACTAATCAATTATAAAATGTTATGGATAGATACATAAGTGATGATGACACAAAACTATATGATAATTAAAAATAAGTTTAAACCCCAAATGCAAGATTCTTACAAAGAAAAATACAAAACATCTCTTAAACACATGTTAAAAAAAAGATAGTAATATATCTTTTAATATTGTTGATTATCCTCAGATTAACCTATAATATTGACTAAATTCAAATACATTTTTGAACAGAATTTTTTTTTTTGAAGAGGATTTTGCTATAGGGCACGTGTGCTCACCAGACAGAGAGAGACAGAGAAGCAGAAAGCGAGAAATCACCCCCCAGGGGGGATGGCCACGCTGCAACCCCTTCTCCTCCATTCTCCTCTTGGGATCTTGGGCACGCACGCACACGTGCCCGGCGTGAGTTTTAAGCCACCGGGTCCGGGACTCGAACCGCAGTTGGCTACATGGGAGTGCAGCGACATAGCCATTACGCTAACTGCTGGTCCCTCGGAGCAGAATGCTTTATACCAGTAGGAAATGAGTGCTGTAGATGTCTGGGCATGGCCACACAAAGCAGCGAGATGGCAGTGAAAAGGCAGAGACAGCAACAGAGCATTCACCGAGAGGGAAGTGTAGGAAGACACTCCGTCTCGCCAGCACTCTAACGACCGCATGGGACAGTTAACCACAAGACGCCACTGCGTGTGCCTCGGGCTGATGGAAGGGAAAGATGCAGATGGGACGCAGGTTGGAAAGGACGTAGACACCGGGTGGAGTGAAACCGAGTGGAAATGGAGTGAGTGTGAGCAGTCTGGAGAATGGCGTGCTCGGGGTTGGTAACTGCAGATGGCTATGCTCGAAAGTTAATCCTCCTTATTCACAGATTTCATATTTGCAAGTTTGCCTACTTGCTTAAACTTATTTGTAACCCTCAAAAAATATTTATGGTGTTTCCATAGCCACTGGCGGACAACATGCAGAGAGGCGAAAAACTCGAGTCGTCCCACGTGCAAGTTGCGGCTGAGACCGATCACGGCGACGCTGCACTCTCTCGTCTGGGTTCTGATGCTATAAACAGTGTCCCTTTTGTGGTTGACGTCGTGCTATATTTTTTACAGTTTTGGGCTTTTTGTTAGTGATTTTGCTGTTTAAAATGGCTGCCAAGGGGAGTGCTGACGGGCTGCTCAGGGATCTGAAGTGCAAAAAAGCCGTGATGTGCTTACAGAGAAAACTGGCTCAGAAAACTGAGCTGCATTCTGGAGTGAGTTACAGTGCTGTAGGCTGTGAGTGCGACGTTAGTTCATTGACAATAGGTATTAAATAGAAATGTTCATAAAACAATGTATCGGTTGGTTGACAGCCTGGCGACCACAGGCTTGGGAGTACCTAACCAGTATTTCCTTGGCTGTGAGGGTTTAGCAATAGCTAACTCTGTTCACAGTGACGTTTTGTTGTTGGTGTTTTTAAATCTGCTCTAAGGGACCCACATTCACCAGAGAAAATGGGGGGGGCATGGCCGTGCTGCAGTGTCCCCCGTTCTCCTCTTGGTTTGGGGCACGCATACATGTTGGCTGTGTTTTCCAAGCCACCGGATCCAGTCCTCGAACCATGCAGTCGGCCCCGTGGGAGTCACCTGCCTTAACCACCTCGCCACCAGCTGCCAGCTTTCTCAGTCAGAAACTTGGTCTGAAATTTCCCTCCAACTATGTACATAAGGTACGTGTGAAACACAAATCACTTTTAAGCTTATTTATTTTATGAGGGACAGTACATGCATACATGAGAGAGAGGCAGGCACCCTTGACGGGACCTGGACACACCACGGCCCTTCCTGCACTCACCCCTCATGTAATCCTGAGTGAGCACACGCCTGGTGCTTCCGAGTTAGCTACGGATCCCAACCTGTGGTTGGCCACATGGATTCTAATCCTGCATTTGTACTCTCCCAAGTGCGCCACTGTGGCTAGGCCCCCATAAACATTCTGCGTTAGGCCTGGGTCCCACTCCCGAGATATCTCATTATGTATATGCAAATATTCCAGAAAATCCAAAATCTGAAACACTCAGAGCCCCAACGTCTCAGATAAAGGACACTCAACATGTAATGTGAATTTTACCTCAGTAAATTACTTCTAAAGATTTATAGCCAGGGGCCGGCCGGTGGTGTGGTGGTTAAGGTACTGGACTCCCATGTGGCTGATCACGGTTAGAGACCCAGACCTAGTGGCTTGCTTTGCTTGCTTTCTCACTTTCCCTTTCTCTCTCTCTGGTCAAATTTTAAAAAATAATAACAAATAACAATTAAATGTATAATTTTTTTTTAAAAAAAGGAAGATTCATAACTAGCCACCAGAGCTTCTGGCAAGCCTGAGATGGTGCCAACTGTCCATTTCTGAAAGGTAGCACACGTTGCTGAGACGTGACTAAACCCTGGGAACCGTTTGTCTCCACGCGAGTGGGGACTTGGGAACTTCGGCGGTATGACTCACGACCCCATTGCTGTTCTCCTGTAGCCCTAGGACTTCACCCAGTGGGTTATGTTCACACTGTGCATGCATCAGCTTTGGTACTCTAAGAAGCAGATGCCAAGACATAACCAGAAACATATTTATTGGGGGTAAATGATTGCAAATGTTAAGTGGGGAAGGGACAGAGCAGGTGAGAAGTGCTTTCAGACGTGATGTCGTCCAACATTGGTGAAGAGAGAGAGGAAGGCAGCCTTGAGACAAACTCAGCCAGGCAGCAAGAAGCCCCAGGGCGAAGGCTGCTCATGAGCGTGCGACTGGCATGGCCCGTCCTGGCACTAGCCATTCTCCGTCCTTGGCCGGGTAACTGGGCGAGTGTGGCCTCAGCGAGGAGTGCTGCTGTGCGTCTGGGGGAGCACACGGAGGGCGCCCACCACCACACCTCCCGGCTGTGCGTGCGAGGGGAGCACACAGAGCTGCCCACCACCACACCTCCTGGCTGTGCGTCTGGGGGCAGCACACGGAGGGCACCCACCACCACACCTCCCGGCTGTGCATCCCAGGGGAGCACACGGAGGACGCCTACCACCATGCCTCCCGGCTGTGCATCTGGGGGCAGCACACGGAGAGCACCCACCATCACACCTCCCGGCTGTGCATCTGGGGGCAGCACACGGAGAGCACCCACCACCACACCTCCCGGCTGTGTGTCCTAGGGGAGCACATGCAACTGCCCACAACCACACTTCCCAGCTGTGCGTCTGAAGGGAGCACATGGAGGGCGCCCACCACCACACCTCCCAGCTGTACATCCAAGGGCAGCACACGGAGGGCGCCCATCACCACGCCTCCCAAAGGGAGCACACGGAGGGCGCCCATCACCACCTCCTGCAGCAGGACCCTTCACGTGAGTCTCTGAAGGATGCACCTCCATGGCCATCACTATGCGATACCAGACAAGTCTTAAAATCTGTACACCTCATTCGCGAGTCGGAGCTAATGCCATCTTCATCACCATGTTCCGGGAAGACAAACTAAGAGGAGCATGAGTAGAAGTCCCTAGGAGTGCCTGTAGGGGTCAGAGATAGCCATTCCTCTTCCCGTCACTCAGGTGGGCAGCCTGGCTCAGACGGAGAAAGCCATCCACCCAAGGCCGGCGGCTAGCGAGCAGCAGGCACTCGAACCTCCCTGACCCCGAGTCACACGCCTGCCCCATTCAAGCACGTAGTCATCCCGCTGTTCGGAACCAGGGCTTCAGGAACACTCTGAGCCCCAGCAGCTGTCCAGGAGGGATGTCCACCCCCGGGGCTGCGCTCACTCACTGCCCTCCCTCGTACTTCCCATCAGCACCTCAGAGAAGTGCTGAGCATCTTCTCTGAGGTTCATACCGGCATTTGGAACTTCTGGCAGGATTATAATATTTCCAGCACTGAAATAGTCATCTTTGAAAAACTCTCTTAGGAGGAAATAAAAAAGACGTAAATTGATTTCATTTTATCTTCCCACTTCCACACACAAACCAGACTGGAAGTGGCTCCGTCTCTCCCGTGTCATCGGGGGCAGCTCCTGTCTGGGCTGTGGAGTCACGGCAGGGGGCCAGCTGCAGGCCTGAGAGCCCTGGCCGTGGTTTCCCCTGCCACCACTGACATGGCGGAAAGTGGATGTTAATAACTCGGGTAGCCAGGGGCCGCCCACGGCGGGAGACCTCAGAGTCACAGCCTGTGGTTTCTCAGCCACGTGTGCCCGTCTCTCGCGGCTCTGAGTGTTACTCAGAAACACAGCAGCCTGCCCTCCCTGTCTCGAATTGCCCTCACCATGGAGTCCTCTGTCAGCTTCTCTGCCAAGAGGATGCTATCGAGCTATCAGCCGGCTTCCCTGCGCAGCTCACGTTTTGGTTACAGACAGAGAGAGGCTCGGGCCTGCTGTTCTGCAGGGGCAAATTCTCGGCATCAGTTAACTTAAGCTTGGCCTTTGGCCTGGGATTAGGTTCTCTAAACCTTTTTAATTTTTTTAGATTTTTGCCGAGGGTGGTGTGCTCACCAAGGAGAGACAGAGAGAGAGACAGAGAGAGAAAGTGAGAAACCACCCCCAAGGAGGAAGGCCATGTGGCAACCCTTCTGCTCCACCCCCTCTCAGGACCTTTGGTATGCATGCACCTGTGCCCAGTGTGTTTTTCAAGCCAGTAGGTCTGGAACTTGAACCATGCAGTTAGCTATGTGGAATCCAGGGTCTTAACCACCATGCCACCTGATGGCCCAAGTCCAGGTCTTTTAAACTTTTTTTTTTTTTTTTTTTTTTTTGAGGGGAGTGTTTTTCCTATAGGGTGCATTGGGCTATAGGGTGCATGTGCTCACCAGAGACACAGAGAGACAGAAAGTGAGAAAGCACCCCCCATGGGAGATGGCCACACTACAATCCCTTCTCCTCCATTTTCCTCTTGGATTCTGGGGCACACATGCACACACGCCTGGTGTGAGGTTTGAGTCACTGGGTCTGGGATTTGAACCACAGTTGACGGACTGTGTGGCAGTCCAGAGACATAATCATTATGCCATCTGCTGGTCCCCTTTTAAACATTTTTAGTGCCGACTATATCTAGGTGGAGATCTGGCATTGAAAAGGACAGTCCCTGTCTTCACAGAGATTCAAAAGCAGACAAGTTCCCATGCAATGTAATAAGTGTGTGGCAGAGCAAAGACCTGTGGTGGCAGAGCACAGCGAGGACAGTGGCATGGATGTGTGAAGAGGTGTCTGAGTGCATCGGGAAAGACTGCCAGAGAAGGTGCTGCCCGGTGGGACTTCACACGCCGATCGTGGATCCCTTAGTGGCTAACAGAGACTAACATCCCAGGTGAAGGGAAAGCTGCAAAGGCAGGAGATGGGGCTCCATGTGCATGTCCAAGAGGTCGCCAGGGAGTACTGATGATGCTGAAGGACAGCGAGGCGTGTGCTAGGGGAGGAGGCGGGACTCTGAGGAGAGCCAGTTCTGTAGAGTATATGGGGTCAGTGATGGGAAGCCAGTGGGGACAGTATGCAGCTTTGGGAGATGCAGGATCATCTTAGTGTTCATAGAATTATCCTGTGCTGTCAGGGAGAGGAGGGCTGGAGGCTAGAAGACGGCGCAGTGGTTAAGGCGTTGGGCTCCCGCTCTTCAATAGAAGAGTTCAGATGAAAAATGACAAAGATCAGGATTAAAACAACGGGCAGTGGCAATGGAGAGAAGGCAATAGACATGAGAGAGACTTTGACTAAGAACTAATAGCGATAAGCAATAGCAGTATCATTAGCAGTGATAATCAGTTGCTGTAGTGCTGGAGTAACATTCACAGAGCTCTCCTTAATATGGCAGGCACGATGAAAGGTAAGCACTTCAGTTATGATAACCCTGCAACGCACTACACCGCACAATCCCTTATCCATGATTTAAAATTTCCTAAAATCCTGAAACCTAGAAGATTTTCCAAATTTATTTGCAACAAAACTTGCAGAACTTTGAACTTATTTGGTAAAACTACATGACCGGACATGATGGCTGTCTATAGGCTTCATGTTCTGGTGTGGATATCTGCACATTTTGTAAATATAAATATGTTGGATTGCAGTGTGCTGCCCCAAACTGTTCTGGGAGTATTACCAAATACACAGTAGATGATATAATGCCCTCTGTGAGTGTTACAAAGTATACTTGATTACCTTTGCAAATTCCAAAACTTCTTGATTTTCATAACAGAGGACCCCAAGGGTTTCCAATAAGGGATTGCACGCCTATAGTCCCCACTTACAGCTCTGGAAATGGAGGCCCAAACAGTAAGTAATTTGCCCAGAGACACACAACAGAATGGTAGCAGACTTGATGTGGGGACCCAGAGTGTCTGGACTCAAGAGAACGTACTCTGAATCCTGCTTTGGTTCTGTTTGCAATGCTTAAAGAGATAGTACAGATCACCTTACAGATGAGGCAAACAAATTTTCTTTTTAAAATTGCTTCTTGGTGGGAACCAGCAGTTAGCGTAATGGCTATGTCGCTGGACTCCCACGTAGTCGACCGTGGTTCGTGTCCCAGACCCGGTGGCTTAAAACTCACGCCGGGCGCATGTGCGTGCATGCCCAAGATCCCGAGAGGAGAATGGAGGAGAAGGGATTGCGGCGTGACCATCCCCCCGGGGGGTGATTTCTCGCTTTCTGTCTCTATGTCTCTCTCTGTCTGTCTGGCGAGCGCACGCGCCCTACAGTGAAAATCTCTAAAAAAAAAATTGCTTCTTGGTATGGTAATGCCCTCTTTTCTAGGCATTAGAAGAGGAGAAAGCTTTTCTTACCAAGTTCACTCAAAACTCCAAGTAGCCAAAGCAGTTTTGATAAAAAAGAACATAGAGGCATCACACTACCATATATTATAAAGCTCTAGTAACAAAAACAACATGGTACTGACACAAAACCAGACATGAAAACCAATTTAATAGAACAGAGAACTCAGAAATATTTTCTAGGCATTAGAAGAGGAGAAAGCTTTTCTTACCAAGTTCACTCAAAACTCCAAGTAGCCAAAGCAGTTTTGATAAAAAAGAACATAGAGGCATCACACTACCATATATTATAAAGCTCTAGTAACAAAAACAACATGGTACTGACACAAAACCAGACATGAAAACCAATTTAATAGAACAGAGAACTCAGAAATAAATTTACATATTTAAATATAAATTTACTAATATCCCAGGTGAAGGAAAAGCTGCAAAGGCAAGAGATAGGGATCAGCGTGGTGTGTCCAAGAGGATCAAGAGTATGAAATTTATATATATAAATTTATATTTAAAATGTTATAAATATAAACATATATATAATTTATAAATATTAATTTTTAATTTATACATACATGTGTGTGTGTGAATTCAGCTAATTTTTGGCAAAGATGTCAAGAACATCCATTGGGGGAAAGACAATCTCTTCTATAAATAGTTCTCAGAAAACTGGACATTCATATGCAGAATAAAGTAGACCCTGTCTCTCACCATATACAAAAATCAAGTCCACATGTTCAGAACCTGAACATGAAACCTGAGACTATGAGGCTACTAGGAGAAAACACGGGTCATTCTGGGACATTGGTGTGGATGAACAGCTAATAAAGGGAGCCTCAAAGCACAGGCAACCCAAACCAAAGTAAACAAACAGGATCATATCAAACTAAAAAGTTTCTACTTAGAAAACAAAACAATTAATAAAGTGAAGAGACAACCCAGAGAAAACACTTGCAATATCTGACAAGGGATTATTTCAGTGACTCCTTTGGTCAGAAATAGACTTCAAGGTGATACAGAAAATGTCTGAGAGTAGACAGTGGTTGCCAGTTTAGGAAGATTCATCGGGTAGAGGTGAAAGGTCAGAGGCTCCATGTCATGAAGCCTGGATCAAAGGGATTGGGATACGACTGGGGTCCTCACTCCTTCCCCTAGCAGAACACCGTGAAATGATGCACACACAGAGGCTGGAAGGGGTTCTGCCAAAACACAGTAATAGTGCACTTGGATAACATGATTATAGATCATTTTTGTTTTGATTTTTAAAGCTTTCGAGATTTAAAAATAATGATTAGATTGAGCTTCTATAGTTAGAGAATATGATTTTTAACTTTTTGGTCAGCAATGATATATTTAAAGGAGAGTAAAAGCAATAATTCCCTTGTAAATAAGAGACATTTAGTAAATATTTGTTGATTTACTCAGTTTGACAAACTCTACTGCCTTATCTCACTTGATAATGGCCCATGAGTACTGGAAAGTTTAAAAACAGAGTTTTTATTCACTACTTGAACAATTTCAAGCTATTTTTCAATTTTATTTTTAGCTATAATTGTTCATTTTATTGCAATAGCAAATTTTAAAATGAATCAAGAAGTCATAAAGAATTGTTTGGGGGAACCAGCAGTTAGCGTAATGGCTATGTCGCTGGACACCCACGTAGTCGACTATGGTTCGCGTCCTGGACCCAGTGGCTTAAAACTCACGCTGGGCACGTGTGCATGCGTGCCCAAGATCCCGAGAGGAGAATGGAGGAGAAGGGATTGCAACGTGACCATTCCCCCTGGGGAGTGATTTCTCGCTTTCTGTCTCTATGTCTCTCTCTGTCTGTCTGGTGAGTGCACGCACCCTATAGTGAAAATCTCTCCAAAAAAAATAATAAATTAATAAAATAAAAAAGAATTGTTTGGTAAGAATAAAACAATACTTCCTGTAATAAACATTCCATTAACAAGAGAGAATTTAAGCAGTCCTTTGAAGATGACTATAACTTAAATTTACCTGTATTAGATTCTAATAAGAGAGCAAGTCTTTTCTTGTCAATAAGGTATGATTATAACACTTATACACATGAAGAGTAAACAATAAAATGTGTGTAAACCACAGGAGACAATTTTTTATTGAGTACCTAATCTGTGCCAGGATGGTCAGGAGACTCTGAGAATATGGGTGGTTTTATTTTAAAATATGCATCTTCTGAACCAGAGTTTTAACTTTTTAAAAAAATTTTCATCATGCTACATTTATAACATTTGCCTTAAAGTAACAGCATATAGCAACAGATATATTGTATGAATTTTTCCCAAAATATAACTCTGTTTGGGCACTTGGGTGTTGCGCTTCTGTTGGCCAACCTGTGGGCCTAAGACAGACTTCCCAGCCACCAAATGGTGAGTTTGTAAGTAAATTTCTATCTTTTTTTAAAAAAATAATTATTTTATTTAACTTTGTTTATTT
>NW_006160119.1:492949-507073 GCF_000334495.1 Tupaia belangeri chinensis
GAGAGAGAGAGAAAGGGAGAAAGCAAGCCACCAGGTCCGGGACTCTAACCACGGTTGACCACGTGGGAGTCCAGCGCCCTTAACCACCACGCCACCTGCCGGCCCCAAATTTCTATCTTTTTTTATAAAAACACCCAGGTTCAGGTATTTGTGAGCAACATGAAAGTGCACTAAGACAGAAATCGGAGCAGTGACCAGTGCTGTTTTGCGACAAATACCTGAAAATGCAGAAGGTTTTGGACCTGGGCAGTAGGCAAGGAGGATAACCTGAATTCTAGTGGGAACTTGGAAGAACTGTTTAGAAATGAAGTGGAATTCAAGGAGAGACAAAGGAGCAGGACTTCAGAAGATACTTTCATGGCTCCTGAGAACTAGTGATTTCAGGGGAATAAGCAAAATGTAGATTTTCCACTGATAATTCAGCCTCCAGCCCACAAACTTGAGTGATTGAACTTCAAGTGTGGGAAGAAACACACCATCCATCAGATGACTAGAAACCACCCCAGGGCCACAAGAAATATGGGAAAGCAAGAGAATATCTCCCCTCCAAAGGAAAAGAATAACTCCTCTTCACCTGGAACTGTTAGAGATGAAGGCTATAATACAGGAAGTCAAAATTTCCCTTGAAAGTATTAAAAGCAGACTAGATCATACAGAAAATAGAATCTCAGATGTAGAAAATTGCTGACCTAGAAAAATCCACCATGAAGTCTGAGACAATTGCCCCAAAATTTGAGAATAATATATGAGAAGTACTAGATACCATCAAACATCCAAACATCCGAATAATTGGCATCCCAGAAGGCTAAGAGACTCATAAGGGCATTGATAATCTATTCCATGAAATCCTGCAAGAAAACTTTCCAAACCTAGAGAGACACTCAAAGATCCAGGCCCAAGAAATATAAAGGACCCCAAATAGAATCAACCCAAGAAGATCTTCTCCAAGACACATTATAGCCAGACTGACCAAAACCACAGACAAAGACAAGATACTAAGATTGGCAAGAGAGAAACGGCAAGTTACCATTTCGCTTATTCTCTTACAAAGGATATCCCATCAGACTAACAGCAGACCTCTCATCGGAAACAATGCGAGTGAGGAAAGAATGGGAAAATATATTCAAAGTCTTAAGGGAAAAGCAATTTCAACCAAGAATACTGTACCCAGCAAGATTATCCTTCAAATGGGAAGAAAAGATAAGACAAGAATGTTCTCAAATAAAACCTGAAAGAATTTGCCTGCACCAGACCAGATCTCCAAGAAGTTCTCAAGGGAGTGCTATGTCAGGAAAATTAAATGCAGACACACAGAAATAAGAGTTCAAAACCTAAGAAAATGGCCGACTTAATCATAGAGACAAGTCTGGAGTTGAATATTATATCCAAGAATTCAGTTCAATTCAAGATCAAACCACAACAGAAGTACATGAGACTGAACTGGCGAAATAGCATTCTGTGACTTTTGACTAAAATAGTGCTGCTTTTCTTCTAGGCTTTGTTGTCTGGTTTTAAGAGTTTTTGTCCTGTCTTGATCTGTTAATAGGTTCATGTACCTATGTTTGAACAGAATACTAACCTGTTTCCAGGCTTTAAGTTTCAAGCAAATTTCCTTACCAATTCAAAACTGCTTCTTTTGAAATTACCAGCTGAATTTGATATTGAAAGTAGTTAGATTATTTAAGAAATTGTGTGATCAATAAAATGTGGGAGAAAAGCAGCAGTAGACACTGTAGACACCAGAGATAGTGTGAGAAGAGGGTGGGAAAGGGCAGAGGGTCAGACATAGCGGTAACTAGAAATGGAAAATTATTGATGATAACGTGCATGATTAAGCCACTGTGCAGTATATTCTGGATGGGAAACTACATTTTGTATACTGTGATGATGCTTAGGTGATGAATGTAAGTTAATTAATTTTAAAAAAAGAGTTTAAGGAGAAAAAAAAAAACACAAAAGCTGTTGTTCTTGAAATTAAAAACAATGCATATTTGATGACTGCAGTAAGCTCTATAGCCCCAGCTAGATGCTACTCTATAGTATGTTCATTCTACTCACTGAGGCTTATGTCTAAAGTCAGACTTCTGTTCATGGATATGTATATATCAGCTGTGCTTGCTATTGCAAATATTTAGATTAAGTTCATTAGAGAATCAATAAAATGGGAGGAAAAGGCATAGAAAGCAACCATGGATACCAGAGATAGTGTGGGAGGAGGGGACACAGCAAAGGGTGAGAGATGGGGAATCAAGGATGGCAAAAAAAAAAGAGGCAAAATATACAGGACATAAGAAATGGAAAATTATTTGTTGATGATAACACGTATGTTGATGTGCTTGATTGAGCCAATATACAGTATATTCTGGATGGGAAATCTCATTTTGTATGCTGTAATGATGTACAGTGAATGAATGTAAATAAATACATTTAAATTTTAAAAAATGAAAAAAAAGAAATGAAGTGGAATTCTTTAGAGATTGGTAAGCAGATATGACCAGAATGATGGACTGTGAAGGCCATTGCAGGGAGGTTTCGGAGGAAAACGAGGAATGAGATGATTTAAAGAGAATTGGTAAGTGGAAGAAAGGCAGGATAGAAAAATTTGGAAAATGTGCAGCCTGGCCATGTGACAAAGAATGACAAGGGTGTATCTGGCAGAGAAGGCTGAAGGTGTGCAGGAGAGAGTGATCGCTCCAGGGTCACGATGGCTGCTACCGGGGTCAGGTGAAAACGGTCAGGGCAATGAGAACAAACCTCACGGCATCGCCCTTCTCAGCACAAGCTCAGAGGCTTGGGAGCACAAGATGGCGTCCGGAAAAGGGCTGGGATGGGCATGCCGCCCTTTGCTCCTAGGGTTTCCCGCGTGGTAGTACAACTATGGTTCAGGCAGCCCTGGGTGCAGCTCCCAACCCACAGGGTGCAAGCTCTAGGCCCTGGCCATAGCAGCAGTGTCTGCATCCATGGGGCTACTGCATGTCTTGCTAACTGCAGGAGAGCAGAACGCAAGGACTGCGAGGACGTGGCAGCTGGTGTCAAAGCCTGGAAGTTTAGGCAGAGAACTGCCGTAGCACCGCAGAGAGCTTCTGTTAGGACAAAGGTACGTGGAGCAGAGCGGACAGTACCCACCAGGAGGGCTCTGCCTGGTGGAGCTGCAGAGCCGAGACTGCCCTAGAGATCGGAGCAACCAGCAGGCAGCAGGCACCTGGAACAGCCGTGGCAGATGCCAGCTGGAAAGAGCGGTGCTGGCGGAGCCCGGCAAGGCCAGGGAAGGTTACCTGACACTGGGGGCCCAGCCCCATAGTGAGCCTGGGGTGTGGCACGTGGAGTCCCAGGATTTGGCTGCCCAGCTGGGTTTTGGATTTGCTGGGGCCTCTAAACCTCTTCTTCTGGTGGAAGAGAACTCTACCCTGTGCCGAGCCCTACAGCTGTTTTTTTGGGAGCGTGTGGTTTATTTTGACTTCATAAGCTGATAGCTGGAAGGAGTTTTACCTGGATTTCAAATGAGACTTTGGAGTTGATGCTGGGACCCATTGAGACTTTGGGGACCATGGGGATGACTTTGTATAAGAGAGGTACGTGAATTTTCGGGGCTGGGAGCAGAATGCTATGGTTTGAACATGTCCCCCAGAAATTCGTGTGCTGTTGGTATTGTAAAGGTTTTAATTCTGCCGTGGCATCATGGGGTGAGGCTTCGTGGGCAGTGACAGGTTCCTAGTGACTGTACCGTGGAAGCAGCGGTCACATGAGAAGATGAAGTATGTCTTGTGAGGTCCAGCGAGTTCTAGGTCTCATGAGAAGGGGCTGGTTCTTCCGAGAGCGATTCTTCACAGAGGACTCGGGGAGGCGCACTCATGCCCGCCATCCACCGTCTCTGTAGGCCATGTGGCAGGTCTAGGGCCCTGGGCTCCCGGACTCCAGAATGGTGAGTCTGTAAATGAACTTCTGTCTTTATCAGATCTCCCAGGCTCAGGTATTTTTGTAAGCAACACAAAAACAGACACCAAGATAGTTGCTATTACCTTTGGTAGATTTATTTTTGTCTCTGTGCATGCAATATATTTAGCATCGTACCCTATATGCAGTATGGTACTGTTTCAAATAATGCTACAAGGAGCGATTTTGTGCACAGGTGTGGGGAATAGAATTGCTGGGCCAAAGGGTGTATGCCTCTGTCACCGAGCAGTATTGCCAAGGGCCAGTATAAGAAGCCTTGTGCCGATCTGCATTCTCATGCGTGGGTGCAGGAGAGGGCTCATTTCTCCACAGTGTTGACAACGGATCATACTGACCACCTCTTGTGGGTTTGTTTGGGCAATTCGACAGGTATTTTAGTGCAGTCTGGATTTAGTAATACGCTTCAGAGGTGTCCCGATGGTGAACATCACTGTCTCATGCTGACTACAAACGCCCCTTGAGTTTGCCCATTAAGCTGAGGCTATCTCTGGAGTTACTTTTTATATTAAGTCTCCATATGGTTCTCATTGTTTGATGTTTTATCAAGATTTAAAACACTTTACAATGTGATCCTTTTCTTTTTTATAATGGCTGTGATATTTAGGAAGATCTGCGTTTTTATTCCAATATTATCTTGATAATTACACACTACATAATAGTACTTTATTTCACCAGAATCAGTTAGTAGTGACCAGCACAGATATTGACCCCTTTTTCCTCTTGGCTTCTTTTTTACCACTCAATTTTAATTAATAATACTATCTTTCTTACTGACTTTGTACTGTTAAATGTTACTCTATTTTCATTAAATAGTTTTAAATAATGCAGTTTATCAGATGCTTCTTACGGGAATTCAGCCATCCTCCATTTCTGAATTTCTTTCCTCCTTTCTTCCCTCTGTTTTCTGTTATGTGAATGTACTTCACGGGCACGTTATTAGCGCACGTGTGTCTCAGTCCCTGACGCTCACATTTATACTTGTCTGAGGTGAAAAGTTACATGTGTTCGATGCAGGTGCTCTCACCACGTTGCCTACGCCGTCTCTCGATTGGCTGAAGTTCTATTATAAACACTATGCTCTTAATTCCTAGAAGTTCAAAAACGTTGGTTAGTGATCTTTATGCTTGAAAGACAGTTCCACTATGTTTAAAATTCTTGGTTCATAATTTCATTCTTTCAAAGCCTTGTGTCGCTATGTTCTTTTAGAGAAGCCTTCGGTCAGTCCGACTCACTGGCCATGGTTTTGTGGTTGCCCCAGCAATTCTCGAGACCTTTCTAGTAGCTGTCACCGTGTCAACTCTTTTTCCTGATCCGTGCAGCGCCTGTTCCTGTGGCAATAAGCATGTAATGCTTTTATTTGAGGAGTTTTCCTGATTATATATACATGTATATATTTAAAGTTTATTTATTTTAAATTTATCTATTTATTTCTTCATGAGACACAGAAAGAGACAGAGACAGAGATGACCCTTCAACAGGGCCTTGACTGCAGTCGGCTCCCAGCCACAGTCAGCAGGTCCTGGACACCCGAGGCCTCATCTTCTCTGAGAAGTCTCTAGAGGCAGACCCAGGGCCATCCCACAGAGGTCAACCTCACAGATGGCTGAGCCACCTGCACCCCCTATTTAGGATGAGATTATCCATTACGAGAGAGAGAGGAGAGAGAGAGTGGGGAATGGGTCCCGACAGGGCCTCGTCACACTGTGAGCCACCCAACCTCCCTGTCATCCTGCCAGCTGGACCCTGTGCCCCGCGTATTCAGGCCAACCTGGGGACCTAACCCAGGGCCTTCCCATATGGCTTAAGTGGCCCAGGCACCCTGCTGCCTGTGTCACCATTGCTGGGCTCTGATTATATTTTCAATGAGTAATTCTTTTTCCTTATTAGTTTCATTCCGTTTTATCCATTGGGAATTCTGATTATGCATAGGTCATATCTCCTTTGCTTTTCTCTTATATTTGTCATTATCTGACTAATCTTTACCTCTTTATGTACCTGTTTTGTTTTGTTTTTCTCATTTATAGGCTCTAGTCTCTTACTGTGCTGTGTTTATTCTTCTAGTGTCCTTTCAGATTTCAAAGAGCATATATACCTGCTAGAGAAAAATAAAAAGAAAAAAAGAGAGGGAGAAAGAGCAGGCAGCCCCCCCCCCCCAGTGGGGCATGGTCATACCACAGTCTTTCCTGCATTCCTCCTCCCAGTCAAAATTGCGGGCACACGTGAACATGCACCTGACATGTTTTAAAGCCGCCAGGGCTGGATTCCAACCATGGCGGGCCACGTGGATACAGCTCCCAGTGCACAGGGCTTCACCAGCTGCTATGGGCCAGCCTCAGGCTGCATCTTTATGTCTGTGTTTTTCTTCCTTTCATTAGTTTCCTGGTTTCTACCGATTTTTTTTTTGTATTCTTGTTTTTCTATCTCTTTCCTGATTTCTTATATTTTTGTTCTGTGATCTTCCTTAGTGAGGGGACCATTTAATTAAATTTGTAAAGTTTACAAGAAGGTATTTTTTATCACAATTTTCTTGTGCCTGTGGTGTTTTCTGATGACTATGCTTTGTCTATGAGTAAAGTTTTGTGTGTGGGTTTTTTTTCCCATTTAAAAATTGCTTCTCTGCATCACGTCTGCGCTGGCCTATCTTTATTACATCACGCCAGCACCGACCCGTCTTTATTACCTCACGTCTGCAGCGGCCCGTCTTTATTACATCACGTCTGCGCCAGCCCGTGTTTATTACATCACGTCTGCGCCAGCCTATCTTTATTACATCATATCTGCGCCGGCTCATCTGTATTACATCATATCTGCGCCGGCTCATCTGTATTACATCACGTCTGAGCTGGCCCATCTTTATTACATCACGCCAGCACCGAACCGTCTTTATTACCTCACGTCTGCGCCGGCCCGTCTTTATTACATCATAAGTGCGTGGCTCATTTATATTACATCATGTCTGCGCCGGCCCGTCTTTATTACATCACATCTGCGCCAGCCCATCTTTATTACATCACGTCTGTGCCGGCCCGTCTTTATTACATCATGTCTGTGACGCCTGTCTTTATTACATCATGTCTGCATCGGCCATCTTTATTACATCATGTCTGCGCCAGCCCATCTGTATTGCGTCATGTCTACGCCGGCCCATCCGTATTGCGTCATGTCTACACTGGCCCATCCGCGTTGCTCTCAGCGAGCAGAAGGCATTTTCCTAGTTCCAGGCAGGATTCTCTTCTTGAGGTGCTGCAGTCCAGGGAAAACTTACAGGTACCCGAGCCCCAAGGTCCTCCTCGCTGCCGAGCCACTCTACCGCTTCCCGTGCCGTTCCCTCTCATCTCTGAGCAGACTTCGCCCTGCGGAGCTCGCGTGCCAGCCATGCTCACCCCACCCACCCTCACGGTCGCAAAGCAGGGATCCACCTTCTCACTTCAGCCGAAGCCCTTACCTTCTGGTAGATTTAGCTGATCCTTCTTGAAGTCATTCGACATTGAGTTCTGTGATCATTCTGCTTGTTCATTTTCTTCCCCCTCTCAACAGCTTCCGCATGTTCCCAGCTGCCTTTGGCAACCCTTTTGTATGCGTTGAGGCTCTGTGGATTAAATCTGGCCTCGCCGAACATGGAGTCTGGCAGTTTTTTTACTCTCTGTTACTGTCATGGGGAGACGAGTGTTGCTTTATGCAGCCATCCTCATCTCAGACGCTCTGAACACTGTTTCTGCCCAAACAGAAAGAATGAAACAGAATGAAGCAGGACGTCTCTGACAGCCTTAAGTGATTCCTGGGGTCTCTCAGTGAGTAAAGGACAATTGACATCTGTCAGCCCATGTATCTTCTCCACAGACCACAAAACACAGTGCTCTTGCCTAAAACCTGCTTTCCAGCGACATTCTCTAGAATTCTCTAACTAAGGAAGTTCTCTACTAGCTAGTGGTGTGCCAATCTCATTTATCTTTTCAAAGAACCAGCTTTTGCTTTTATTTATTTTCTGTATAATTCGTTCATTTTTCTATTTCATTTATTTCTGCTCAAATCTTTATTATTTATTTTCTCCTGGCATTTTTAAAAAATTTTGTTTTATTTTGTTTTTCCAATTCTCTGAGGCATGATGTTAGGTTGTCCATTTGCCACTTCTCCATCTTTTTCTCATGCACACTAATTGCTATGAACTTCCCTCTTATGACTGCTTTGGCTGTTTCCATAGATTATGGAAACTCATGTACTCATTATCATTAGTTTCCATGAATCTTTTTATTTCAATCTTAATGTCTTTAGTAGTTATGAAGTCATTCAGGAGTAGTTATTTAGTTTCCATATGATTGTGTATTTTTGTGTGTTTTTTTCCTGGAGTTAATCCCATCATGGTTGGAGAAGATGCTGGATATAGTTTCAATGCCTTTGATTCTGTAAAGGCTTGTTTTGTGTAATCATGTGGTCAGTATTTATAAAGGTTTTGTGTGGGTGTGAGAAAAATATGTATTTTTTATATACAAAAATTTTTTGGGGGGAGTGGAAGGTGTTATAAATGTTTTCCAAGTTCATTTGATTTATTGTATCATTTAGATCCTGTATGTCTTTGCTTATTTTTTGTCTAGATAATCTGTCCAAAGGAGATATTGGGGTGTTGAGATCTCCAACCATTAATGTGTTTCAGTCTATCTCTGCTTTTAGATCTAGCAGTCTTTCCTTCACATATTTGGGTGCTCCTCAGTTGGTTGCATAGGTATTTATAAGTGTTATATCTTCTTGATTAATTGCCCTTTTACTACTATGTAATGCTATTTTGTCAAAAATCTGTATTGTAACTCCAGCTCTTTTTTGGTTTCCATTTGCATGGAATACCTTTTTCTAGCCCTCCACTTTCAGTCTTTGTATGTCTTTATTCATGAGATGCATTTCTTGTGGGAAACAGAGGGTTTCTGTTTTTTTGTTTGTTTGTTTGTTTTGTTTTTTAATTCATTCAGCCAATCTGTGTCTCTTGATTGGAAAATTTAATTCATTAACTTCAATGTTATTATTGATATTTCCAGACTTGTCCCTACTATTAAGTTGGCGATTTTATTAATTGTTTTTTGTTCTCTTATTTCTGTCTCATTAGTTTTCCTGGTATAGCACTCCCTTCAACATTTCTTGAAGAATTCATCTGGTGTTGGTAAATATTTTCAGGTTTTGTTTATCTGAAAATGTTTTTATCTTTGGGATCAGCAGTTGGCATAAGGGCTATGTTGCTGGACTCCCCCGTAGTTGACCGTGGTTCGCGTCCCGGACCCAGCGACTTAAAACTCACACCGCGCGCATGTGTGTGTGTGCCCAAGATGCCGAGAGGAGAATAGAGGAGAAGGGATTGCGGTGTGGTCATCCCCCTGGGGGGTGATTTCTCGCTTTCTATCTCTCTGTCTCTCTCTATCTGCCTGGAGAGCGCATGCGCCCTATAGCAAAAACCTCTTCAAAAAAATGGTTTTTTCTTTCAATTTCAATAATAATCTTTCTGGGTATAGGAGTCTTGGTTGAAATTGTTTCTCTCTTAACGCTTTGAATATATCTTCCCATTCTTTCCTTGCTGGCGTTGTGTCTGGCGAGAGGGCCGATGTTGGCACAATGCACACCAATGCTTCAGGAAATGATGAAGTTGGAAGTACCCCTGAGTGGGCAGAAGCCAGCGAGAGCTCTAGAAAAGTCTCCTGGAAGCACTTGGGACAGTGGCGCTCCCAAGGCGATCTCTGGCCTCAGTTGTTCTCACTGGCCTCCGCCACCACCACGCAGGAGCCAGGGATGATGGCGGAGCGGGAGCTCAAGGCTTAACTTCTGATTGGGGTTGTTTCTCCATCACCTTAATCCTCTCAGCTGTCATCAGATCATGTCTTTCTGTTCAGAGAAGCAAATAGAAGCCAGCAGGTACAAACTTCTCCTTCCCCCGTCATGTCCGTAGATTTACGTGTGTTTCCTTTCTTGCTCTGTGAGGGCAGCGTCCCTTTTCTAACCAGCGGCCAGCACCTCACAGATGCCCCAGACCTCGTCTCTTTCCCGGGCTCTCGCAGGTGTTCCCTCCCACTTCTGCAGCTTTATTTCTGCCCTCTACGGGGTCGTCCCGGCTGCCTGTATTCACATCATGTTAGACTTTATCTCTAAAATACTTTCCTGGGACCAGAAGGTGACATGGAGTTTAAAGCACTGGATCCCACATGGCGGCTGTGTGGTGTGAACCCTGGAGCTGGTGGTCTGAAAATCACACCTGACAGGTGTGTGTGTGTGCGTGTGTGTGCATGTGTGTGTTTGTGTTTTGAGAGGTTCTTACTATACAGCACGTGTGCTCACCAGAAAGACAGAGACAGACAGACAGAAAGTGAGAAATCACCCCCCAGGGGGGATGGCCACACCACAATCCCTTCTCCTCCATTCTCCTCTCGGGATCTTGGGCACGCACTCACATGCACGCAGCTTGAGTTTAAGTCACTGGGTCTGGGACTTGAACTGCAGTCGACTACGTGGGAGTCCAGTGACATAGCCGTTACGCCAACTGCTGGTTCCAGAATGCGTGGTTTCTGTCTGTCTGTGCCCGGCTTATTTTATCTGGCGTGATGTCCTCTGGACCCGTCTGTGTTGTCACAGAGGCCAGGATGTCCTCCTCAGCAGGGACACTTGGGTTGATCCTGTAACCAGGCCTGTCCCAACAGTGCTGCGGAGAACGTGGGGTGGGGATCTCTTCCACACACTGACTTCAATCCTGAGGATTTATACACAGAAGAGGGCTTGCCGGGTCATCCGGTCCTTTTATGATGTTTTTCTGAGGCATCGCCACATACTTTTCCATAGTGGCTGTGCTGTCTCCACCCCCACCAAGTGCAAGGCTCTGTTTACCCCACACACGCTTTCCAAGGCCTGCCCGGTTTCCTCCCAGAATACTTCTTAAAGATACGCGTTTCTCCCTCTGCCTTCGCCCCCGCTTCTGTCCAGGCTTCTGTTCTCTGACTTGACCGCTGTCTTGGCCTCCCCTGTGCACTGTGATTCCACCCCCGCTCTCCCCAGTCCACCCTCCACGCTGCTCCGGAGAGGGTCTTCATGAACTTCCATAGTGTCCAGCCGTTCGGAACTGCATTTAAAATGCAGAATCTTCAACGTATCTTACAACGCATGATCCGGCACTCCAGCGACTCAGTCCTCACCTCCCTCTTGGTCTCTCATTGGCCAGTCCTCAGGACCAGGCAGCTGAGAGATGGCACGTGCTCTTCTCTCGGCTCGAAACCACCTCCTGTCTGCTCCGGGCTGACTCCCACTCACCTCCGTTTCAACTGAAGTGTTTCTGCCTCGGTAAATCCTGCTTTGACACCAGAAGACCCGCTCTCGTGGTATCTTATCAACTATTTATCCTTCCCTTGTGGACTTTACCCAGCGTGTAGGTTTATGTCTATACTCACCTCACGCCGTTCTCTTCTGCGAAGGTTAGGGATGGGTCGGTCTTGTTCTCCACTTAAACCTAGCACAGAACAGGGCAGGAACTGGGGGTTCAGGAGATCTTTGCTGACTGAGTGACTGAGAAGGGCCCAGGCCTGGCCTTGCTTTGACATGGAGGTACTTAGTGACTGAATCCTTCATAAATCGGATAGCTGATTTCCTCTCCGAGCTCTGTGCCGTGACCTTGGAACTGAAGGAGCTGACTTCACGGTAACGAGGCCTTTCGAATTGTCAGCATGTGGATGCTTCTGTTTGCACTGTCGACCTTTGCTTCGGAGCCCTCCCGGCCGAACCATCAGCTGACGTGAGCGATTTCTACTATTCACAGCCCATCACGTCGCTAAGGAAGTCTCTTACACGTCCCCCAACTGCCCTGCGACTCAGCCTCGCATGTCCACTGCGGGGGCTGTCAGCACGCCTGTCCCCGCGGTCTCTTCCCGGGTGCCAGACTCCAGGTAGACGAAAACAGGACTTTGAAAGTCAGTGGCTTCTAGGCATGGGAAACGGGATTGTCTCCTCTTTCTTAGAGTCACATAGTATCAGAAATGACGATTCCCTTATGACACTACTTCGAGCTCCTGTTGCACAGATGAGAAATGTAGAGCCCAGGAACGGGAAGGGATTTCTCCGACCACACTGTCGTCTGGCCCCCGCACAGCAAATCTGACGTTTATCTCAACGCTAACAACATGCGCGTGGCTTTAGACTGCTTTTCTTGAAAATGATTTCTTAGCCATAAAATGGTTAGAGCAAAATGAAGGTAGGGGTAAGTTGGGCGTGGGGAAGTAATCACTATTTATGATTAGAGGAAGAGGCTGAAATGCCTTCTCGCTGAGTTAAAGGAGTTCTCTGAAGCCGTGTAACTGTCCACACTGGGGCAGTCCTAACACAGTCTCTGGGTGGGTGGGTATGGTGCGTGTCACTGAGATAATAGAAATGAAAGTGGATCTTACGGATACAGTTCTCCTTTTGAAAGACCGCTGGTGAAAACAAGGCGACTCCTCTTCCCCTGAGGGGACTTCAGCTCTCTGTGTGGTTCAAGTAAATGGGTTCACCAGTCTCTTCCTCATTTCCTGTCTTGACACATCTTGCACCACTGTCCTTTCTCCTCCTCAGCTCACAACGGCTGGGCTAGAGGAATACCCACCGCACGGCCATCCTTTGGGCTCCTCTTTTCCCGAGGGTGGGTTTTTGGGAGGATATGGAAAAAAAAAATTCTAATCTAATTGGAAAAGCAAGTCTTGTTGGCTGTACTTTCTAGCATGACTGAAACTTCCCTGAAACTTGTGAGGAATGAGTAAGTGTAAGTTGCTTTTGCTAAAATACCCGGTAGTGATATTTCCTGTATGAGGTATTGGCCTATGCGTTGATTGGAAATATTTTCAATCAACACCCTTAGTATCCTGTGTGTGAGCTCATTTTTTCCCACCTCACCACAGTTCCTCTGCCTTGCCTCACCTTGTGAGAGGCAGGAATTGTGAAAACACCTGTTTCTCAAAATTCCGTGCGTACAGAGTCAGGTCTGCGAGGTGTTTGCTGTTCAGGAGGTCCTCGGCCGCTCACAGAAATAGCTCACCTGAAGGTTATCGGCTCAGTCCTTTTCTGTATGTGAGGACCTAAGAAACCCGCATGTCGTTGGGGGCTTTCAGCGGACTCTGTCCATTAGAGCAGGAAGGAGACTTACTGCTCACCAAGCACTTGCCATGCGTGGGGTGTGGTTCGTGCTCTCTAGAGAGCCACGTCCCGAGCTCCAGGGAGCAGGACCCACACTGCAGGCTGCAGATGTCCCGTCGAGAATGGTGCAAGGAGGAGCCCTTACACTTACTGTCATGATCACGCAGCCGCCCCACAAACACCCACACGAGTAAGTAAGTCCATCGGCATCTAACTTACTGTTCTTAGTTGACAGTCCAAGCCGGAGACCGGAAGAATGGAAGAGTTCAGGGTATGCAAGGCCTTTTGTGCTTAGAAACCACGTGACCTGGCCAAGTTGCATACCTCGTGGAGCTTTGCTTTCTCATTTGTAACCATGGTAATCATACGTACATACCTTGCAGGTTTGCTGTGAGCAATTTTAAAAGTGAATTAAAATGCATAGAACAATCCTTTGCTCATATTAAGGATTCATTCTATATTAATCATCATAGTTATTGCTACAATTATGCAAAAATAGAACAAAAGTTTGTTTATTCTGACAGAGAGATGGGCACCACTAACAGGCTCTTTACCCCATGAACCATCATCCAGCTGGCCCAGGCCAGATATGAGCGAGCCGGTACGTACCGTGGGGTGGAAACCCGGCCCTCCTGAGGCTCGGCATGGCAGGCGTTGTGTGGCTGTGAGCCACTGTCTGGCCCCAGAGGGCACTAGCAACGCTTGGTGGAAGGGGCCCAGAAAAGCCCTGAAATCAGAGCGTGGCTGCAACGGTCCTGGCTGTGTAATTCAGGACCGTCTTCTGGGTGCCTCTGTCGTTCATACACTTGAAGAGCTTTGAAAGGTCTGTAACATGCCAGGCATTGAAGGGGATGTGAGTCTGTCATGGAGGACATTCTAAGTGTCTCTCACAATTTACCCGAGGGCGGGGGACGGACCATGAACAGTTACAACGTGAAGGGTATGCACTGGCCTAGGGGCAGACCCAGAGTCTTAGGTACGTGGAGAAGGGAGAGGAGGAGAGCTGGGGATTTAAGTTGACTTGGAATGTTAGGGTTGGTTCCTGCT
>NW_006160119.1:507502-579316 GCF_000334495.1 Tupaia belangeri chinensis
TCCTGCTGATTTCCAACCAACCCTCTACTCGGAGGGGGAGAGAGAAGCATTGAACAGCAGACTCAGGGCATAATTACTTCTTCGATTCATTCAGTGTTATTGGACACTTCTGCTCTGCCGGGCCTGGAACTAGGTGCTTCAGTGCTGTGTGAAGGGAGAGACTCGATCTCTTCTGTTGCCTCACAGTGAAGCTGTGGAGTGATACAGGGTGCTGTGAAGGAGCGCAGAGGTGTAGGTGGTGTCCAAAGTGCCCGCGTTCTTCCTTCGCCTGGATCTCTGGTCCCCAGTGGTCTCCATCTTCTTATCTTCTTGTCTTCTTATCTTGCACGGATGGATGAACAGCGAGTGACTACAGCTACTCATTGATGTCCCAAAACACAGCAATCTTTTATTTCTGTTTCTTAGTAAGAACAAGTCGGGGCTGGTGATTAGGGAAGGAAGGAGAGGAGAGCAGGGTATATTAAATTTAAATCTGGCTGAAATGAGAAATCTTGACTATCCCAGAGGCTGAAGATGTTTCCTATCCCTTCAAGGCTCTCTTGATGGACTTTCTAGAAAACAAGGGAACTTCCATTGTCGCTGCATGGAAGGCCCTTTGGCTCGCTCTGGGTCTTCCATGGCCTGGCCCTCTCTGCCTGGTGCCAGCCAGGGCCTGGTTACTCATGTCAGGACCGGGCTTCAAAGTTGGGACCAGCTTGTGTTCACCCATCCATCTTTCCAGGTCCCCGTAGGTGTCAGAGTGCCTGGCTTACACCCGGGAGAGCGGGCACACACACTTCGGGATGGTCTCCCTGGCCAGTCACGCCCAAGATGTCGTTGCCCTTCCAGACCCTGCTCCGTAACAGACGGACAGCTCCTACTGCAGGAGGTGGAGGGAGAAGGGCGGTGGGGCTCGCGACTGGAAGGGCCTGCTCCCCTGGGTAGGCTTGGATGGTGGCCGTGATAAAATTCTCTTAGGATTTCATGGCCAAATAGATTTAAGGCATGAATCGCAAAGCCTTTGTGTTAAACACAATCCCAATTATATCTCTGAATACTGTTTTAGAAGGCAAACCGAGTTGTAAGCTTTCTATATTTTAATTCACTGATATGGTACGTATCCTATAGTTGATCATTCTTATTCTAGATTTTGAACATAATATATAAAAAATTATATCTACATAGTTTGCTTAATGCTTAAAACATAATCCTTACAGCATTGTTATAAAAGTAGTCAATGTATGTCTATTGCCCATAATTTAGAAAATACCAAAATTGAACAGCACTGAAAATTAAAATCCCCTGTAATTCCATGATTCTGAAATAAATTGTTAACATGGAATATTTTCTTCTAGGCCTTTATCCTAGTCATGCATTCAATATGTTTTTGAGTGATTTTTTTTTTTTTAGAGATATTTTTGTTATAGGGCATGTGTGCTCACCAGAGAGACAGAGAGAGACAGAGAAACAGAAAGCGAGAAATCACCCCCCAGGGGGGATGGCCACACTGCAGTCTCTTCCCCCAACCCTGCATTCTCCTCTTGGGACTTGGGGCACGCACACACATGTGCCAGACTGGGCTGAGGCTTCTGCCTTAGCCGGAGTGTCTTCACAAGGCAGCTCACGAGGAAGGTACCTTCCTTCCTGCACCGATCCCTGGATGTTCTTGTCTCAGCCCTACACTTTTCATGGAAACAAAATATTCCCAAATAAAATCTGCCTCTGCCTATCACCCTTTAACTGCTATTATTTCTCCCTGTTTCTTTTCCCCTGTTAAGTCTATACCCTTTCATGCGTCCCACGAGCACTCTTCTACGATGGGAGAAGTATATAGCGTATTACGCACCACGTCTCATTTCGGAGATTCGAAGATACGTGTGCGTGTTAACAACTCTGAAACACCCTGCCACAGCAACCCTGCTTTACGTCATGAAATCTGCTGTCTTCTGAGACTACCCAGTAGCATCTCATATGGCAACAGGTCTACAGCACACTGCTCTGTAGGCCGCAGAGGAAATTCCTTTATTTTCCCTTCCTGGTGCTATTGCGTCGTTTTTCCTTTCCAGTGCAGCCGCCTGTGTCTGAGCCTCCTCGCGCTGCATGTATGAAAATGCGGCAGATGACAGGACAGGCAGAATCATGCTGTGTGAAAATGCGGCCGACGACAGGACAGGCAGAATCAGCTGTGGGGACAGCTTCCTGCCCGAATCTTTTTGCTAGTCCCTAAGCTCCATGAAAGCAGGAGCTCTTTTTATCTTTGTACCTCTCAATACCCAGCATATATTTGAAAGTGTTTAACAAATATTTTATGACTATATGAATGAGATACAGAATTCTGGAACTTTTTTTTTTTTCTTGAGAGGATTTTGCTATAGGGCATGTGTGCTCGCCAGACAGACAGAGACAGAGAGACAGAAAGTGAGAAATCGCCCCCAGGGGGAATGGCCATGCCTCAATCCCTTCTCCTCCATTCTCCTCTCGGGATCTTGGGCACGCATGCACACGCACCTGGCATGAGTTTAAGCCACCGAGTCTGGGACCTGAACCATGATCAAGTACATGGAGGTCCAGCGACATAGCCATTACGCCAACTGCTGGTCCCAACATTCTGGAACTTGACATTAGCCTCAAGTAGAATGAGAAATTTTGCCTATACCATAAGGTACTCAAGGAGAGGCAGAATAACAATACAGACAAAATCCTAAACTTTTGAGTTTAAAAAAATCTGAATCCTGCCTCCTTCACGTTTTGGCTATGTGCCTGAGCAATTTACCTAGTTTTCTGAGCCTCAGTTTTCTCTTCTATAAAACAGGAGTGATGTCGACAGCTATCTTCCACAACTCCTGAAAGAACGAGGTCAGTTGTCTAGCTGGAGGCACCGCGTAGTGATGGCGTGAGTCTCCAAATGCTCGCGATGGTGGTGTCACCTTCGTGTTGTTTTATATCTGGCGTTGTTCTCTGCTCACACTGGGGACGGCAGGTTTTCTGTACTCTCATTCCCCTCACGTTCGGTGAGGAGGGGAGGCCACAGAAGTCCCAGCTACCCCACACTTGGCATTTGATAGGTTTCTTCCTCGTCCGGTAATGCCTCCCGCAAAGTCCCGCTCGTGTGTGCTGACGTGACTGATTCAGCAATGTCCCCTTGAACTGCCAGAGCCCCCCTACAGCTTCTGTGGGGAGACCCTGCTGCTCCTCTTCTGTATCTCTCCACCAGGTTTCTCTAACGACTACACATTTCTCACATCCTTACATGAAGCAATCCCATGAGAGGCTGAGAGAGCATGTCATGAGATGAGTACGGAGAGTGTGCGTGTCCGTGTGTAAATGCAGACGTGCACATGTCATGACCTGAGCTGAGGACGGAGAGTGTGCGTGTCCGCGTGTGAGTGCAGACGTGCACATGTCATGACATGGGGATGGAGAGTGTGCGTGTCCGTGTGTGATGCAGACGTGCACATGACATGAGGACGGAGAGTGTGCGTGTCTGCGTGTGATGCAGACGTGCACATGATAGGATGGAGAGGGTGTGTGTCTGCGTGTGATGCAGATGTGCACATGATATGAGGACGGAGAGGGTGCGTGTCCGTGTGTGATGCAGACGTGCACATGATATGAGGATGGAGAGTGTGCGTGTCTGTGTGTGAGTGCAGATGTGCAGATACTCCTTCCCAGTCTGCCGTGGGTTTCCTCTTTCCCAAAGCGTCGTTCCGTGTCCGTGAGGGCTGGTCACGGGACTAGCTGCTGAGACACACACGTTGCTGACCTCCGACCTGGCTCTCCAGGGAACTTCCCTGTCCCCGATGCGAAATGCATACAGGGTTCACGTGCCGGTCGCCTGTTCTTATCACGTCGCTGCTCTAGCAAGCCTGTGCCACGAAGCTCATGTTCTGCCCTGGAAACTGAGCAGCGGCGGCATCTCGGGAGGCAGTGCTGAGGAAGGCTGCACTCCAGGGCCGTCCCCTCCACATCTTCCCCCCTCGCACGTGGCGCGGTGGCTAGTGCAGCCTGTTAACTCCACACAGTAGTAGTCGCCACCATTCGGCCTGCGAGGCAGGGGAGGAAAACGCAGTGAGCCCAACAGAACCTGGTAAGTCCTTGGAGGGCTCTGCATCCAGTCTCTGTCAAATAATCGGACGACAAGTTTCTCCCGTAAAAGGACCTATTTTCGTGAGTTGTTTGTTCTTCAGGAAAAAAAGAAAAAAGAAAGCTCAGAGCAGCCATCTGGTCACAGGTGGCTACTTAAATCTAGATTAAGATGAAATAAGTTAAAATTTGGGTTTCTTAGTCATATTAGCCACAGTTCAGGTGCTCAGTAGCCACGCATGCCTAGGGCCACTGTATCAGCCAGAATCGAGGCAGAACTTTGCATCGTGGCAAGACTTCTGTTTGGTCACTGGACCTTGCAGATGCTTGCTTTTACCCTTTGTTATCTACTCAACCTCCTCTTCTTCCTCAAAACACACCACAGTGTCCTCCACCAACTCAGCGAAGGCATTCTGATGCCAGGGCACACCCAGAGGCAGACGGAGCAGGTTGTAGACAAGGCGTAACGGCTGCACAAGGCCCGGTGTCCATCGGTCGCCATGCCTTCTCGAGGAAATCGGTTTCAGGTTTCATACGCTGGCAGTAATTTCCCCAGATGAGCATAAAAATAATCTTGTTCTTTTTTCTTTTAAGTTCAGCCACATGTACGAGCACAAAATCCATTTTGTAAGCCCCAGCTTCCTGTTAACGTGACATTAATAAAAGAACCCAACCTGTGATTATGTTACAAAGGGAAAACAACTGAGCAAGCGGAGGCTGGGATCTGATATTTCTGCTGGGTAAATTTAGTTGCCTGAGAAACAGGAAATTATTTTAATGCCAAAACAATTAGACATCATCTGAATTTTCTCTTCTCACTCATTCAGGACCCACAGTTGCCTCTGGCGTGGCAGGAAAGGGGGAGGCTTGGCTGTGACCACTGTTCATGCTAACCCCCTGATGCTGAGTTCAAATTGCACTTTTAAAAGCTTCCATCACGCTTAACTACCCAGCTAAATTTACACATCCAGTTCTTTTTCCAAAAGTGGGTGACATTCGAATGCTATAAGTTAATCTGAACATGGCATCAGGGACAGAGCTGCTCTCTAGAAAACCTCATCTTCGTGGCTCATTGTTAACAGCCAGCACTGTGCTCCCGGAGTTCCTAGGAGCCTCAGTATCTGACTCCTAATGCACGTTTGCCCAAGGAAGCTGGTTTTCAGGAATTGGGATCTCTGTTGTCTCAAGTCAGAAAGCTTAGGAAATGACTGACATGATCATTCATTGCTCTTGAGTGATTCACATGTAATACAGTCCAGAAGAATATTTATGTGAATAATTTTAAATGCATATGACGATTGTCATGTTGCTGGGGCTTGTACACAGATCATCAGTTACTCATTAAACCTGTGGCATTTAGTGGATTCTGTGGTTCATGTCTTTGTGTTTCGGTGTTGCGGCTCCACTGTCTGTAACTCATCAAACGCTTAGCATTTGAGAAGTCAGAGTAGGGACACGGATTTCCCAGGCCCTCAACTTCTTGATGCAGCTACCAGTGCAAACACAGGTCCAGCAATGACTCGTGGCCCGTGCCACCTTGTGAGCAAGGGGAGACGGACGTGGATTTTTGAGGACGGGCAGAGCACGGTCTTGTTGAGACATGCACTGTGCTCCAGAGAGGTGTTTAGACTGGAACAAGGTGAAGTTCGCCTTCGTGTGGTCTTTAAGATAAGGAAGCCATTGTGGAGCAAATTGTAAATCACAGCCCAAACCACGAGCTTTGGAGTCCTTTGGTCCCAGCCCTCACTCCTGGCTCTGTCACTTGCCGGCCGTGACATTGGAAGGTTATTTAAGTCACAGGAGCCTCACTTCTCGTTTGTCTGTTAGCGACTGGGCCTTGCTCTGTTGCACTCCTCCTGCCTCGTTCTCCTGAGCAGCTGGGACTGCAGGTCCATGCACCACGCCTAGCTTTCTGGCTGAGCCGGGAGTCAAACCCAGGGCTCCCTGTGGCCTCTGTCCACAAGCAGCAGTGTCTCGCTCTGTGCCAGCCTCACGTTTACATCCTGAGATGCCCTGAGGCTGACAAAACGAACCTCAAGAAGTTGTCAGGGAGGAAATAAAGTCGTATTTGTGAAGTTTCTTTCTCCCCCCCTTTCTTTTCTTACAGGGTTTTGCCTGAGGGTGCATGCCTTCACTGGGGAGAGAGACACACAGTGAGGGAAAGTGAGAACTCATCCCCCAGGGATGGCCACGCCACAATCCTTTCTCCTTCACTCTCCTGGGATCTTGGTCACACTCAAATGTGCTTGGCGTGATTTTGAAGCCACCAGGCCCAGGACTCGAACCACAGTTAGCCATGTGGGAGTCCAGCGATGTAATCACCTGTATTTGTATAGTTTCTTATTAGTGTTAATATTAGTGGCTAGGAAAACAAGTTATTTTTAAAGAGATTTATAAAGAGATTTAAATGATTTATAAGGACAAAAGTGTAATATTCAGTTTTTCTCCCTTTTCCAACAAAATAAAATGTCATCCTCCCTTACCCACAGTTCACTTTTCAAGTGTCAGTTACCCACGGTTATCCGTGGTCTGAAAATAAGTGAGTACACTACACTAAGATACTCCGAGTGAGAGAGAACAGCCACATGATTCTTATCGTACATATTGTAGTCCTTGTCTGTCTCAGAGTGGCTCATCTCCTACTGTGGTCGCATTATCAGCGGGACTTTGTCACGTGGGTGTGTCAGATAAAGCCCAGCGACCTGTGCATTCTCCCTGGAGGGAGGGTCTTGGAGCTCACCCTGGTAAGGGAGGCCACTCTAATGGACTCTGAAAGGGAGAAGGGTCTAAAGTGTGCCACAGCCTAGAGGGCGGGGGGAGAAGGGTGTTGGCAATTTGGGGGAGGAGAGGGAGAAAGGGAAGAGGCTCAGCCGTGAGAACCTCTGGGCAGCAGTGTGGGACAGGCTCTGGCAGTCCCCACTGCTCACTTTCCCATCGTCTGCAGCTTAGCAGAGGGTGGAGGGCTTACGTTCTGCCCGAGAGCTCTTGGGTTTGCACACCTGTCTCACCACTTCGCTGAAGCGCTGTGGACAGCTGCCCTTTTCTAAGCTGCGGTTCTTGGCCTTGACGTGGATATCCCCGCAGGCCCGAAGGGTCAGAGGAAGGGTTATCCTGAGAATCCGATGACTTCGTGCTGAATGCTCAGCAGCCGCGTGTCAGTGAGGGCTCGACTGGACTTACTGGGACAATGAAAAACAGCAGTTTGCGTGATGCGCCCTATGGCCCAGACCCCCTTCTGGGGATTTATGTGGGTTAATTCTTTTAATTCTGAAGACAGTGCCTTAAAGCAGGAACTATTCTAGTCCCTGTTTTAGACTGTGAGACTGAGCCCCAGAGGAGTCCAGGAATTTGCCCCAAATCGTAAGTCGGTAGGAGAGAGGGCGTTCATACCCGGATGCTGTGGTGCTAGGCCACGTTCCAGTTCCGTGTCGTCCTCCATCTCGTGGGTCTCCCACTGATGTCGAGACCAACAGCCTCCTGGTGGTTTGCCGTGTTTGATCCATGCTTGGTCTCTCCTCGACGACCCTGCTCCCCGAGGTTTGGTCCAGGGTCAGTGACAACAGAGGGCAAGCTCAGGCCTCACTCCAGACTCTTGAAACAGGCTCTCTTTTAACGCACTCCATGGTGATCTGTGCCAGGGTGAAGTCCCGGAAGCTCACCTCAAGAGCATGGACTTATAGCTAGACGGGCTGGCGCGTCCCCACCTCCTTCTCTGCAGCGTTCATTACTGTGTTGCCATCTGAGGAGCCCTGAGAGTAGATGGAGGAATACGGAGCAGGAAATGGACTGGCAAATCCCAGTGGGATGGCAGCTGGTCTAGACCTGGTCGAGTGGACGAGTGCCCAGTGCTGCCTGCATCCAGCCCTGCTCCAGGCACTGCGAGACCCGTGTCCATCTCAAACTGAGCAGCCCTCCCTGGACGTGCTGCCACATTTAGCCGGATAATGGCCAGGCAACAGCACTGATGATGTGTTTATTCTCGAAACAGTCTTACAACAAGCCCTGCTCGATTGGTTCCCTTGTGAACCCCAGCTGACTCCCTTTCCTCTAGAGCTCTTGATTGTCCTGGCATTGTTTGCAACTCACTCAAAACTCAGTAAGTTTCAGGATCAGTCTGTCCTGCTAGTGTGGGTATGCTGCTGTAGTTTTTCGTTGTTGTTGTTTGTTTGTTTTTAAATAACTTACAGTATCTGAGTTAAAGGACAACTATAATTTTACTTTCAAAATTGGCCCAAAGTCAACTTTCACCAAAATAATTCTCAGCAGACATCGGTCTCCCTAAACCAGGTATCATATGACAGGCAGCAAAGAGGGTTTAGCTCGGCCATGCAAAGTGTACCCATAATCTGGCTGTATCAATCCTGCTCTCTAACAGAGTGTGAGATGACTTGTTTACCCCACTCATCTGGACTGCAGGTCACTCATCGACAGCACCATATTCGGGATCACCTTCCCAGTGAGCCTCAGCATGGCCAAGGCCACTCAGTCACCTTCACTGGCCTGGTGCCACCTCCAGAGCCAAGGTCAGGACTGCTGATACTGGTGGGCGTGCCCAGGAGCTTGTGGGCTCCAGTGTACCTGGTCAGGCTTTCACTCACGCATGGATTGGGAGCCGAGGGGGGCCTTAACAATATAACTGAGAAGTCGGGAGTTTGATCTCCGGACACCCTCCCCCTGGAGAGGAAGGTTTCAAATGGTTTCACTGGCAGCTCACAGCCATCGCCCAGAGCAGTAGTGGTGTATGACAGTGTACGAAGTCCCTAATGTGGAGAAGTCGTCCTTAACCTGAAGTAGTATGTGTGTGCACACGTGAGGGGACTTAAAAACTTGTGAAAAAATATCGGATTGTCATGATGCATTTTTGCATAGAAAGACATGTCACAACTTTCCAGACAACCTAATAGAATTAAAGTATGAGTTCGTTTTGGCACAAAAACATGTGAAATCCATGCATACTTCGTTCAAAATATGCATTTTCTGTGAACTTTTCGAAGAGCCTTACCTGCAGGATGACGCTTATAGGATGACGCTTATAGGATGACGCCCTCCTGGCTGGCAGAAAGTCATTACCGTCCATGAGCTTGAGGGAGCACAGGATGCGAATGGTGTTACTCAGGCCCATCGAGAGCTGAAGGCTCAAAGATGGTTGACTCACAGGAGCTCTCTGGGCCCTTGGCCACTGGCCACTGCTAAGGATTGGGTAATAGTTGGGATAAAGTGTGCTGTATTCCCTATTATTCCTTCCCCAAGTTTCATTGCTTTAGTCAAACCCAACAGAAAACTTGCCCACAGTGTGCTGGCAGTCCACCACAGTCTGTCTTCTGGGCCCTGAGAAGGAGGAGGAAGGACTGAAGGGAAAGCGAGTGGGCAGTGAGCAGCGCGCCTTACTCAGCAAGCATTTGCTCTCCTTCAGTCCAACCACCATTTGGTGTCAGATTCATCTTTATGCTTTCGATTGTGTCCATTTTCCAGGTCCAAATTCTCTGTCTCCTATTGTTCAAAGGAGTGAGCCACAACATTTCTGGATTAGTGGTCCCCATCATTTTTATCACCAGGAACCAGTTTGTGGAAGACAATTTGCCAGGGGCCAGGGGCCAGGGGGCGGGAGGATGGTTTTGGGATGATTAAGGACATTGCATTTGCAGTGCCTTTTATTTCTATCTTTGTTTCCTTGTAGTATACAATAACACGATCGCACACCTCACCATCATGCAGTATTTGCATCCACTCCCTGTAGTAGTATACAATGACACGATCGCACACCTCACCATCATGCAGTATTTGCATCCACTCCCCGTAGTAGTATACAATAACACGATCGCACACCTCACCATCATGCAGTATTTGCAGCCACTCCCCGTAGTAGTATACAATGACACGATTGCACACCTCACCATCATGCAGTATTTGCAGCCACTCCCCATAGTAGCATCACTGCCTTCGTTCCACCTTAGATAATCGGGCATTACATTCTTATTATTTTTAAGAGAGATTTTTGCTATAGGGTGTGTGTGCTTGCTGGAGAGACAGAGAAAGACAGAGAGACAGAAAGCAAGAAATCGCCCCCCAGGGGAGGGAGAAGAGACATGCCACAATCTCTTCTCCATTCTCCTCTCGGGATTTTGGAGATGCATGCACACGTGCTGGCATGTTTTAAGCTGCCATGTCTGGGACTCAAACTGTGGTCAGCCATGTGGGAGTCCAGCACTTTAACCACTATGCCACCTGCTGGCCCCGAGCTATTACATTCTTATAAGGAATGTGCAATCTAGATCCCTTGCACACACAGCTCACAATAGGGTTCACATTCCTATGAGAATCTGAGGCCAGGACTGAGCAGACAGGAGGCGGGGTTCAGGGGATAATGCGATCAGCAGGAGCAGCTGTAAGCACAGAGGAGCTTCACTTGCCCACTGCCACTCACTCCCACTGCACAGTCCAGTTCCTAACAGGCTAGGGACTGGTGCCAGTCCATGGCCCAGGGGTTGAGGACTTCTGTTCTAGGTGAAATATTCCACTGATTAAAAAATAGGTCCCTGAGGACCAGCCAGGTTGCATGATAAAGGCGGCTGGATCTCACATGGTTGACTATGTGGTTTGAGTCCTGGACCCAGCAGCTAGAAAAACATTCTGGGCATGTGTGCATGCATGCCCAAAATCCTGAGAGAACAGAGGAGAAGGGACTGTGGCGTGGTCACTACCACCACCACCACCACCACCCCTCCCCCTCGCTCTGAGAGGGTGTTTTCTCTCTCTCTGTCTTTTTCTCTTGGTCTTTCTTGATCTTTGCATATAAGTACGTGCTCCTCATAGCATATTGAAAAAAATAAAGGCTCTGAACACATGCCTCTAGGTCATTTGTTTACTAATGTTATAAGCTATTTAAGTGTACTATCATTCGCTGAAATTTCAGAGTAAATGCTGTACGCACTGAGTGTAAGATCTCATCAGTGATTGTGTGTGCTCCCAGAAACCATGATGGTTTTCAGCTATTTCAGGTAACTGTTGACACATGCGATTAGATTGCCATCATTTCCAAGCAAGAATGAGGCTTATGGAAACTTCCTGCTGGGACTAGACTTGTCCCTTTGCCGTTCCATGGTGTTTGCTAGTCTGCATTATTGTGTTCTACTCCATCAGAGATTTCTTTGAAGTAATCCATTTAAGGAAGAAGGCTATTAAAAGTAGATATCACCTGCAATTCTCTTCATCAGGCACATGTGACAAAGAAATGGTTGTAATGAATGATATGAAGGGGCATGAGACTGTCGACTCCTTCGCATGTGGGGCTACTGCAATTCCCCTCAGATATTTTGTGACTGCACGTGACATGTGACCTGCTGTCATACGTGGACCCAAAGAGGGCCACTACAGCGTATCAGAGTCCTACGGAGGAGCTACGTTTGCAGAATAAATTGCCTCCACTAGGAAGTTGGCAAAGCAGCTTCATGGCGTTAGCAGAGCTGGCACCATCATTTTGTCTCTGACTTTTGGATCTGTGAGAGTTACTGACTCGTGTGTGAGTCTACACATAAACTATTAATTCGGGAGGTTGTGTTCTTAGGTGTAGGTGGTATGCCCAAATTATGTGGGTTTCAAAGATAGAAGGTATTTAAAGGGACTAGTTAAATATTGGTCTTAAAGTAATAATGACATTTCTAATCTCTAACTAAGAGATTTCTAGTTGGCAGTGGGAGGAAGAATGAGTATATCTTGGGGACCAGCAGTTAGTATAGTAATGGCTATGTCGCTGGACTCCCATGTAGTTGACCACGGTTTGAGTCCCGGACCCGGTGGCTTGAAACTCACGCCGGGCACATGTGCGTGCGTGCCCAAGATCCCAAGAGGAGAATGGAGGAGAAGGGATTGAGGTGGCCATCCCCCCTGGGGGGTGATTTCTCTTTCCGTCTCTCTGTCTCTCTGTCTGTCTGGCGAGCGCACGCACCCTATGGCATGAATCTCTCCAAAAAGAAAAATAAAGAATGAGTATATCTTGAGAAAAGTGAGAGTACAGTGATAGCTACCACTTTTGGGCATGAGCTAAATTCCTGGTATTGTCCTAATACGTTATTTCATCTGCTAATACAGCAACTCTTCAAGGTAGGTATTACCATCACAAAGTACCTGTGTACCCTGCCCAAGGGCACTTGGTTAGCAAGCGGAGGAGCCGGGATCTGACTATAAAGCTGTGTCTCCTTGATGTCTTCTGTGGAGTATGCTTCACAGTTGAGGCACGTTAGGGAAGAGGTCTCACTTTGCAGAAGTCTGTTACAGAAGAGAGTCTGTGGGTGTGGAAGGGAATGGCGTGAGTCTCCCAGAAGAGGGACAGTTAGAAGAGACACAGATAGCTCCTCCGGATAGGAGAGGCCAGTTCAAACTGCAGAAGAGCAAGCTGGATTCCCAGGAGCCGGTCAACGCATTGCGAAAAGCAGGATTCAGGAAGACGTTGATTGAAGGGGAGGCTGTCATTATCAGAGAGGTGTTCAACAGAGTTCCTATTGCACTTTCAAACCTGAAATGTGAAACCGCCATCCCTAGCTGGTCCCTTCCTCCCCTGCTTTGTTGTGATTTTCATTCCATGGTGCCGTCTCTGGTGTTACTCTAATTATTGATCAGCTCGCAGCCAATACAAATCAGAAGGGCCCAGCTTAAGTGGCACAGTCTACAGTGTATTGAACTGCCGCATTGGAAGCCACGCGAGTGACTGTCGGTTCAGACTCCTGGCTCGGATGGCCTGAAGCATGCTGGGTGCACGTGTGTGTCCAGCTGGGGCTGGACGGAGGGGTTTGTGGTGTGATGAGACTGTGTTGAGAGTGCTTCTCTATCTTTTTTCTCTCAGATACATGCACTTGTGCATACACTCTCAGTTACAAATAAATTTTTTCTAAATTATAAAATATAAAAATGAATAATTTATTAGGCTATGGATTTACACTTTGCATGGTTGAGTGAAATTGAAAAAAGAAGGGAAGTATGGCTCTGTACGGAGTTGAAATAACCCAAGGGAATTTGTGGTGTCCGCTGTTCCTTGGTAGATTTGAACAGTTCTCCAGCGAAAGGTTTCACGTGGTGGAAATAGCTCTGGGCCCGGAGGTGGAGAGCGGCATCCTGGCCCTGACTCTGCCATCAGAATGAGTTGTGTGACACGGGCGAGCCGCTGGTCTTCTCAGAGTGCGAGTTTTCTCTTACATATAAAGAAACAAAGTCCCAAAGTCCTTATTCATATTTAGTTTAGTAGAAGAGAGCAGCTCTCATCCTCAAACTGGTTTCGTTCTGCACTCCAACGGAATCCCAGCTCCTCCCTAAGCACAGATTGCCCTTACCTGACAGCTCAGAACCGAGGTCGGCCAACACTTTCTGAAGAGCAGCACAGCAAGTACTGCGACCTCGGGGGCCGGGCAGTCTGCTGCGTCTGCGTTACTGCCGTGGGGGTGACAGCGGCCAAGGAGACACCAAGTGGATATGGGAACTCCGGTTCCAATGAGGTTTTATTGGTGTGTGTGTGTGTGTGTGTGTGTGCGTATTTGTGGATTGTGTGTTAAGTGTGTGTGTGTATGTGAGTCTGTATTGTATGTGTGTGTGCATTGTGTGTACTGTGTGTGTGTATTGTGTATATATAGTATGTGTGTCGTGTGTGTGTATTTGTGTGTGGATTGTGTGTTGTGTGTGTGTAATGTGAGTCTGTATTGTGTGTGCGTGTGTGTATTGTGTACATATAGTGTACGTGGATTGTGTGTTGTGTGTGTGTGTAATGTGAGTCTGTAGTGTGTGTGTGTGTGTGTGTGTGTGTGAGAGACACTCGGGCACAGCCAGCCCCTTATAAAAGGCAGTGCGATGACTCCCTAACACTCACTTGAATATCTGTAGAGGCAGGAAGGAGAGAAGGGTCACCCTCAGTGAGGGAAGGACACGACTGTGTTTTCCTCAGGAAACCCGGGGCAGGTCTCATGAGAAGGGTGTGACATTTCCCCCCTGAGAGGCTGTCCCAGTGTCTCGGGAGCTGCTCAGAGAAGGCGACAGCTGGCGGCCTCGGGCGTTCCTGGGCCCTGGACCTCTGCTGCGAACAGGAACAGCTCTGGGCAGGGCAGGAGGAGGAGGCGGCAGGGCCCTGCAGCTCCCGTCTGTGGCCACTGTTCCAGGTGTTCAGGACCAGAGTCTCTGTGCCTTCCCTCCCCTCCTGTCCCTTCTGACTCTGCGTTCTGGTGAGGCAGGAAGGAGTGGAGAGGGAAGCGAGGTGCTGGCTCTCCTGGCGCCATCCCGATGATGGCGCTTGGGGTGGGCCAGCCGTCGGGGCAGGAGTGCGCTGTTCTACACGTAGGGCAGTTCTCCATCACATGAGGGAGACCTGGGTTTTTAGAATCTTAAAAACTTGAGACGTGATTAAACTGATTAACCGACACATCTGTAAAATTTCACACCAGCCTTGTGCTTAATATAGAGCTGGATTACTGTTTGCAGTCTACTGCACTAATTCATTAATTTTCCTTCACAGACTAAAAATTTTACTATGCAAATGTATGCAAACCAAACAGGGAAACAGTGTTCTTAGCCAAGTGCCTAGCACCTGCTTTTTGTTTGTTTGTTTTTAAATTTATCTTGCTGGAATTGTGCCAATGAATCGAAAAGCAAGATAATAAACGCCTTCAATATTAAAAATTGTGTGTTGAGCAATTTCTTGAAGGTGACTGGGACTCTCGTTTGACAAGCATTGCAGCGATTGGTATATAGCTTTTCATCTTTCCTTCCCTAAAACAGAATGAAGAAAATGAGCAACATCTATGAGTCGGCCGCCAACACCCTGGGCATCTTCAACAGCCCCTGCCTGACCAAAGTCGAGCTGCGCGTGGCGTGCAAAGGCATATCTGACAGAGACGCCCTTTCCAAACCAGACCCCTGTGTCATCCTCAAGATGCAGTCCCACGGGCAGTGGTTCGAGGTAGGCAAGTCCAGGGGCGTGGACGGGAGCGTGCTGGATGACTGGTTCAGAAATGTCCGGCATTTCCTGTCTTCAGATGGTTTATTTTGATGAGATGGAAAATTATAGAAATGAATGTTTTGATATGGCTGTTTTGATGCTATACATATTTTTACTTCCACTCGTAATCCAGAGGACTAAAACGTTTAGGGTATTTTTGTTGATTACTGATAAATATTTACATTACACTGTTTATGCTTTGCCAGTTGGCAAAGGATAGGGACGTGAATCCAGACCCCAGACTGGGCTGGAGTGAGAAAGCTACTGCTCTGAAAGTCGGTTCCAGAAATGAAGTCGTGTGGCCAAGGCAGGTTCATATTAGACCTCGATTTCTGAGAACAGTAGCTCTGAGACAGCAAGTTTGGGGTTGTTGGGAGAGACAGAAGTTCTATGGAATGGGCTAAGTGGATGAAGTCCTTGCCTCAGGTCCAGGGTTGAGAGAGGGAACCAAGAGGAAACAGGAGGGAGCCGTGAGCAAGTCGGGCCCATGGGTCCCTTGGCCACTAGTCCGAATTTTAGGGACAAGTGCATATGTTGGGCACTGGGCTGGGGTACCTCCTGTACCATTGACTGGCCAGAACTGGGCGTGGAGACCAAGGCTGGAGGCCAGTCCTCTGACCAAGCCAGAACAGGTTAGAGTGAGCGCAGCAGACACTTGGCCAACAGTCTTGAGGCTGGAGAAACACAGTTCTAGGGAGTGCCGTGACTCTGTCACCAGGAGACCGAGAAAGCCACGTGAGAACCCAGCAGTGGTCACAGAGAGGTCATATAAACCAGTCCTCAAGGCTGAAGGAGAGGCTCATTCCAAGCCCATGGTTGGAAGGGGCTGAGCTGGATGAGATGCCTCCATCTGAGTTGGTTGGAAACGGGAAGAGGGACCCTGCCTGAGCAGATTCCGCAGTAAAGACATCGGGTGGCAAAGTGGGAGAAGGAGCGAAGGCAGACAGGCTCCTGGTGCCCACACACGGTTCAGCCAGCTTTGGAAGGTATCAAGCCACATTCAGGCAGCCCCCAAGTCTACTCGGAAGGCTCCTGCACACACACTGTTTGCTGTGCTGTGGATGGGAGCTTACTAGGAAGTTGTATGAGTGGAGCAGCATTGCCACAAATTGTTCTCTAAGGAGCAGTGGGCTCTCAGATTCTTGGGAGATGACTTGGTATTTTTTTCAAGTTTATTTTGGGAAGAGTTTACTGATTTTCATGTGTGTTAGATTCTAACTCATCATGGATCCCGTGGTGGGGATGACGTTCAGGCACGTGGTGGGATTCTTTGTATCTACTGTGCTCTGCTTGGCCAGATGTGTCCCTGACTCACAGGTCTTTCTAGGACAGGCAGGGAGGGCTCCCCTACCATGTCCACATCACACACACTCTAATTTTTAGGCTGAACATTATTGGGTGCTTATCAAGTCCCAGGTGATATTCAAAGTGCTTTATGTGGAATAACTGGGCCCTCACTGCAAGCCTGAGATCCTATCCCCAGGTTACAGATAACAAAGCTCAGAGGGAGATGATAGATTTGCTCAAACTCATCCAGCTTGTAAATGGTGGATTTAATCTTTAAACCCAGGCAGTCAGGCCCCAGAACCTGAGCTCCATAGTGCTGTTCGCATGTGAGGTAGCCCACAGTCAGCATGGGCTTGTGGCTGCACATCAGCTGAGACCTGCAGCTCGATGCTGTTTATTTACAAGCCAAAACAGATCGGTAAAATTTGAATTGGTTAAATTGAGGTGAATTGGGGGATAGGGTGAGCAAAATGTGAACCCAAGGAAGCGGTCGATAGCCTTTCTAAGGGAGCTGAATCTCGGCGGAATTCAGGCAAGGGAGCCATGCCGCGTGGAGAGAACGCAGACAGATACCTGCTCGGATTCCTTGGGGCCGACTCTTCAAGCCTTCAGTATTTCTCTGACAAGTTGTGTGTAAATAGCTGGAAGGCGTTTCTCTAGGTTAAAGTCTTCCACGTAGAAAGAAGGGTTAAAAGACCCAAGAAGTTCAGGCACAGCAGGTGGCATGGTGGCCAAGGCGCTAGACTCCCACATGACCAGCCACAGTTTGAGTCCTGGACCTGGTGGTTTGGAAATCATGCCAGGCGCACTGCGTGTGAGCCAAAATTCCTGGGAGAAGGGATTATAGCATGGCTGTCCCCCGGGGGTGATTTCTCACTTTCCCTCTCACTGTTCCCATCTGTCTCTCTGGTGAGCACACGTGGCCTACAGCAAAAACCTAAAAAAAGACATAAGAGGCATCGTGTTAATTTGTAGTTATGTATGTGGTATCAGTCACTTCTCTGAGAAGGAAATTTAATAACTGTCGGTAGGAAGATGGAATTCAGGTGTGGAGGCATCATGCACGGGGTGAGTGACAGACACTGGACATCTTAACGTTAGGCATATTCGAGGTTTGTGTTGTAAACATAAAACATTATCCACAGATGTCATAGTGAGTAATATGTTTTTTCATTCTAAGTAGTCTCATTGACTTTGTTGGTGGATTTTTTTTTTATCAAATGAAACTAAATAAAATGCTTACATTAAAAAAAGTCACTTCTTTGAAAATAAGAAAGAAATTTGTCTTCTAATACCCACTTTACATAAGTAAAACATTATGTATATGTATTTCTTTCAGGTTTTTTTCCTTCTAGCATACATATTCTTGTTTCTTATCATGTGTTAGAAATTTTCTTTCCTGATTTTATTGCCTTTTTCCCATATTGCTACAATATTGAAAACTGTAATTTTTAAGACTGCATAATACTCCATCATATAAATTTACTTAGTAATTTCCTATTTTTTTGCATTGAAATTGCTTCTGAAAATACTCTAAGAAATATTGCAATGAACACCTTCGTGCATAGGTTTTTCTCTTTCTTTTTCTTTCTGTAGAGTTCTAGGAGAGATTCTGTCAAAGTGGAGTAGGTCTTGGACACACATTGCCAACTGCTTTTCCAAAGTATCCTGTTACAGTGCTACCTGAAGAATGGTTAGACGAGGGCACAGTGAGATGGAACTCACATCACAGCACAGGCCGATGTGCTGCTTCCCCACGAGAAAGCCTTCCTGTGCCCCAGCATGCTTGGCCATATGGCTGACTTACATTCTTCAGGAGAGAGCTTCTTTTTTCACATTGAAGATCCAATCAGGAAAACAGAGTCCATCCTAGGTAGCTAATAAAAAGAATTTAATTTAGATAACTAGCAACAAAAAAGCTGAAAACATGTCAAACTAAATGGGAACTATGAGGGGACACAGATGCTAACCACAGGAAGTGGCTACTTTCCGTAGGGCTGAGCAGTCACAGACAAGAAGCCGCTTATAAGGAAAGCCCGTCCTTAACGCTTCAGGGTGTATTTACCTACACCACGGACACCGGCAACAGTTAAAATCCGAGTTTTACCTCCTGCCTCTCCCTCCGCAAAGAGAGCCGGTTGTTAAAAATTTAGCACCCCCACTGGCCACGAGGGACGAAAGGAGGGAACGGTGCTAGAACCTAGTGGGACCTGGGCTCACGAGAGGGGGCCTGGCTGGCAGGAGCCTGGGAGATGGAGGAGGCACAGAGAGGACAGGAAGTGCTGGCTGTAGGGCAGATGGGATGTTCCCGCATCTCCTACCACTGTTCTCTGATCTCCCTCGGTGCCTTCTGCTGGGCAAGGTTTCCAGGGAAAGGCTATAGAATGACTTTGAGAGCAAAGAGGAAAATGACCAAACGTAAATGTGACAAGTCTCAGCAGCACAGCCATCCCCCCACCACCACCAAGCAGTCGTATCTACTTCCTGCCAACACCTCCTTTTCAGGACAGGTTCAGCCGGTGGTACCTCCTTCAGAAGCCCCTGACAGTTTATTTAAACTACTTAGCTGCCACTACGTTTAATAAACGTGAGTGTGCACAGAACAAGGTTTACCGATGCATGCATGTTCCTGTCTCTACCTTCTGGAAAATGCCTGGATTTCCATGCACAGAATCACAGTGCTCCGTGCCGTCCAGTCTGGTGGACACTAACCACATGTGGCTGCTGAGTACTTGAAAGGTGGCTAGTGAGACTGAAAAACAGAATTTTTAAGTATTTAATTTGAATTACCCTAACATAGGTGTTAGTAGTCAGTATAATTCTGGAACATCTTTGGTATGCTAGAAAAGTTGGTTAAAGTGGGCAGGAGAGGGGAAGGGGCTTATAAAAATATTAGTGTGGCTAATTAATTTCATAGCTTAAACTTGGGGCTGGGGGGCATAAATTAGAAATTAACATTTCTTTTTTGTTTCCTGATTGATTGCTGGATTGTCCTTTTTCTAATTGAATTCCAGCAGAGAAAGGACCCTGTCATGTACTCAGCTCAGCGCTCCCTTTACCTGTCTAAGGACCAAGAACTCCTGAAGAATACTTTGTCTCCATCCACAATATGGAAACAAGCTGGTGTTTTCACTCAATTAAAAAATTAGTGGATCTTTAGCCCTAGCCATGATTTTAATGATTAGAGGGAAGAGAAGAGCTGCATCTTAGAAATGTACTCTACAGGGAGAGTTCCAGATCTAGCCTTACCTTACTTACGGTCGCTCCTCTGTTTATACAGCCTCCCTTTGTCCACCCATCCATGGTGATGACGGTGTGTGGTGACAGCTAAGAGTAATGATAATTTAAAATGTCTTCCATCTTTCAATGAGGAATGGAAATAATGTGTTTCCGACTTCCAGTGAGTATGGATGAGTTCAGTAATTCCTAAAACTAAACACCATAACCAAGTGGGATAAAGAAATACTTCTCAGGGAGCAGCAGGTGGTGTGGTAGTTGAAGTGCTAGACTACATGGCTGACTACAGTTTAAGTCCTGGGACTGGGGGGACTTGAAAATCACACTGGGAGCATGTGTGTGCATGCCCAACATCCCAGGAAGAGAGTGGAGAAGAAGGGATTGCAGTGTGGCCATCCCCCTGGGGGTGATTTCTCATTTCCCCCCTCACTGTCTCTGTCTCTGCCTGGTGAGCTCATGCACCTTATGGCAAAAATCTTGGGGGGGAAAAAAAGACAAGAAAAGAAATGCTTCTCAAATATTTAAAAGGCTGGCTTGGGCTGGCTCAGGGGCCAAGCCAAGTGGCCAAGTGATTGGGCAGCAGAATCCCACATAGCCAACCTCACCGTTTGGGTCCTTGACTGGTGGCTTGAGAAACATGCTGGGTGCGCGTACATACATGCACGTGTGTCTGAAATCCTGAGAGGAGATGGTGGAGAAGGGGTTGCAGCAGGACTATTTCTCATGGGGAGTGCTTTCTCTTCTCCCTCTGTTTCTTTGTCTCTCTCTAGAAAGCACACACGCCCTCTGGGGAGAAAAAAAAAAAGGCAAAGACTCTTGTGAACTAAAGAGTTTTATTCCATTCAGTGGAACATACCCTCTATTCCTGGACATACCTGGAAATCCTCCATGAAGCAGAGCCACCCTCATGATTGTGTGGCCCTTGGCAGAGATCTTACGATGGTAGAGTTCTTGTCCTCACTGAGAACCCAAATTATACCCCTAGCTCTGGGGTATTGTTCCCGTCACCATCAGTTCCATTTTCCCATTTTATTTTAATACATAATTATTGAGCTCCTTCATAGGAAGCTTTAAGTAATCCTGAGGACTAATTACCCTTGGGTCAATTCCATCTGGAATCATGTGATGATGAGTCATGGGCTTTGGTGAACCGTTGGTCATGATTGTTAGTAATAATTAGTATGTGGTATCTAACACATCCATTATCAGTGAATTCTAATATAAGACTATTATTTCTAGTAGTAATATATCCATATAGCACTTTATAGTCACAAAGCATGTCTGCTTGTATCATTTCACTTGCTGTTCACAACAGTCTCATAAAAAGGCCACACAGACACTGGAATTAACCCTAGCATATACTGAGTGCCATGAAAAAGACATGACTTATGTCCTCAGAGATCCTGTGTCCAGGAAAACTCTCTCCCTCTTAGAAACAGAGGGCTAGAGGGTCAGACAATCATCTGACCTCCAGAAAGAGGCCTCAAAACAGGGTCTTGGCTTAAATCTCCTCCTTTGCCTGAATGTGTGGCAGACAGACCATCTCCAGGATGTCTAGCCTACTGCTCTGAAGGCTGGGGATAAAATCAATCTCTCTTCTATCCCTCTGCTATTCACCTCTTCTCTTCCCCGCCACACCCCACCTACCCGGATAGAGACCTGGGCTGCTGTGTGATTTAGCATCCCTGTTAGGAGCACAGGGAGAGAAGTATGTGGCCATGGTGTGGGCTCCCATGCCCAGAAAAGTGAGCTGTGAGCTCTCCCAGCAATTCCTTCTTAGCTGGAGGGCTGAAGGAGCACTGTAGAGTAAGTCTCTTTTGTGCTAGAAACAGTTCTGGGCCTTCACTTCTTTTGTGTATTGAGCTGTGAAGATAGAACCCAAAATAGCAATTTCACCCATACCTGTAATATTCAGTTTTGATTACACCAAAACTCAGGATTTTTAAGAGAATATAACAGCCGTTATGCACATCATGGAGGTGATGGCTTAGAGTAGCGTCCATGGGCATCAGTTTTAGGCACTTCATCTATATATGCTCTCTTCACACAAGTCCTCTGCAAGGTAGATTTTGCTAATCAGATAAGAAAACGAAAGCTGATGTAGAATTAATAAATTGCCCAAGATCATATCACTGATAAAGAGTAAAGCTGGAATGTGACTGACTCCAAAACTCACACTCTCTATACTTTACCTAAGTCTGTGAACTGGAAGCTGGTGTCTTCGTGCTAGCTCACAGTCACGGAAGGGTGTCTTTATGATGTTCATGGAGAATGCGTATTATGAGAAAAGTATGCATAGGTCTAATTCCTTTTTGCATCAGAGTAAACTCACACTTTCCATTTTTTCATGACCCTTTTGAAGTTCCTTAGTATTTTGTTTGATCTTCATGGTGTTCTAACATGTTTTATCATGATTGCCAAAAGTTAAAAGTCAGGATGCTTTTCATAAACTCCAGATTCCTGGGTTGTTTTTTTTTTTTTTTTTGAGAGGTTTTTTGCTATAGGGTGTGTGCGCTTGCCAGACAGACAGAGAGAGACATAGAGACAGAAAGCAAGAAATCACCCCCCAGGGGGGATGGTCATGCCGCAATCCCTTCTCCTCCATTCTCCTCTCGGGATCTTGGGCACGCACACATACGCGCCCGGCGTGAGTTTTAAGCCATCGGGTCCGGAACGCGAACCACGGTCAACTACATGGGAGTCCAGCGACATAGCCATTACGCTAACTGCTGGTTCTCTCCTGATTTCTTTTGAGTAACCAGGAAATCTGGCAACTCAGTCTCCTTAATCGGAGGCGTCAATAATCTGGTGATAGCTAACACTTCTCTCCCTATGGAGTCTGAGATTTTCTACTTTGTCCTGGCCCTCCTGAGTGGCCCCTGGGGCATCTGAGCTTAGCCACACTCTTGCACCCCGGCCCCCTGGCAGCGTCTTTGAAACACAGCTAACCTCTCAGTTGTGGACACAGACAATTGCTGAAAAATGAAAATGAAGTCAATTAAAGCATTCCCCCTGGATATCACAGACAAGCTCTTTTCTGGAAAGATTTTCTGTTCACACTTTGCTGACTTGGAGTGTTTCAGTGGCTAACACCTTGCATGACAACTGATAAAAAACAACAGTTTTCTCCAGTTGCTCACAAAGTTTCCACTGTGGTTTCACATCAAACTTCCATTTGGGAAAACTTGGATGTTGCTTTCTACCTCCCCCTTAACACATCCTTAATAAGAATATTTTTTTTTTTTGTAAAAAGTAAGAAAGAAAGTTGATTTGGGTGATAATAGAAATCTTACCCTAAGCTTTGAATAAAAAAGAAAACAGAAATGAGTATTAGAGCCAGAAAGTATTTCTTTCTTCTCTCTGAGGTGTGTCCCTGCCACCAGAGCTTGGCAGTCCCACGGCCTCGTGTTGGTGCAATATGCTCTTGACGCCGGGAGGGACGACTGGGTCACATGTGTGACTGGGGGACTTTTTATAATTAAAATCTCAAAACTGGCCTTGTCACAGTGTCTGAACGCAGAATCACACAAATGGAAAATTTGGGCTACAAATGAGAAAGAGATGTTTGAACCAAAAATCTGTGTTAATTCTTTTCCATGCCCTGACAGTAGTTGTACAGCAGGAAAGATAGTACCTGGTCTCCTGCAGAGAGGAGCGTGCCAGGACCTTGGCTTTTCTGTCTGTGGTCGGAAGAACTCGCTGGACCTTCAGAGTGAACATCAGTCTCCTGACGGTTCCTAAATGCATGTCAGCCCCTCTGACTCTAGCTTGAACATCTTAAAATGTTTCCACACCTTCTCTGGGTACCTATTTTCCTGATCAACCTGAATCAATTTTAATAATCATCTTTAAAAAGTCATAGTTTGGGCCAGTGTGTGGCGTAGTGGTTAGGACGCTGGACTCCCACATGGCTGACCACAGCTCAGGTCACTTAGTGACTTGAAGATCATGCCAGGTACATGTGTACGGGTGCCCCAAATCCCAGAACGGAAGAAAAGGGATTTGGGCAGGGCCCTCCCCCTGGAGGGTGATTTGTCACTGTCTCTGGTGAGCGCATGTGCCCTAGGGCAAAATCTTTAAAAAGAAAGAAAGTCATATTTCCTTCATAATTTCAGTCCATTTTGTCTTTTGTATTCACGGTCTTTGTGATTTAATTGGATACAGTGTCAATGCACAGATGAGTTAGGAAACTCCTGAGATTTACACCAGTGTAAGCGGAGGAGCCATGACAAATGGAACCCAGACTGGCTCCGGGAACCGAGTCTCAGTGTCTTTCTCTGCCACTCTCTGAGGCAGTGAGTACCTCAGCCCAGTGTTTGCATGCACGTGCCAAGCCTTCACAGTGCCCTCATGTGCTCCTCGCGGCAGCGCTGCAAGATGGCGGCTGTGATTACCCACTCTGAGGGTGGGAAGACTGACACCCCCTAGAAAAAGCGCACATGGAGGACATGACCCCTGAGAAGTGGAGGTAGGGTTTGATCTGGGGCCTTCGTCTCTCCAGTGCCCATGTCTCTCCTGTTCCTCATGGAGGGTTAGTAACCCAACAAAACGCCAGTCTTTAAATTAGCATGCTCCCTCTCCTTGAGTTCTAGGCCTCCACGTTATTCTTTTCCTTGTTGTTTTCATTCTGAAGTCACATTTTAAATGTCGATCTGGAGTAAATGGTGTTGGTATCCGCACGTTAGGAATCACCTTCTCTTATAGATAGCACTCACTTCAACTGAGCTTGTCTTGGGAGCAAACTCTCAACTTCCCTAAAATTAAACAGTCCTTTTCTTAACCCTGGACTTTAGAGTGAAGGTTCCTGAACATTTTGAAGGGGAAAGCGACTGCTAATAGCTTACTGTGATAAGGTGAAGGGCATGGAGCCCTTCATCAGTGAAAGCCCCTCGGCTTGGGGTGGGCACTAAGGTAAGGTGTCCACACCTTTTGGCATGTGGCACCGGCAGCTAAAGGACAATGGCAGCTTTCACCCAGCTAGAATGCAGAGCTACGGCATCAGAGGCCTCATCAGGATTTGGGGCATGCAAATACCTGTGCCTGGAGTGGTTTTCAAGCCACCCAGTTCCAGATTCAAATCATGTGATCAGTCCTGTGGGATCTAACTGCCACCGTGGATCCGTGCCACCTGCTGGGCCAAGAGGTTGTTTTCATGTCTTGGCTATTTTTCTTTCTTTCTTTCTTTCTTTCTTCCTTCCTTCCTTCCTTCCTTCCTTCCTTTCTTTCTTTCTTTCTTTCTTTCTTTCTTTCTTTCTTTCTTTCTTTCTTTCTTTCTTTCTTTCTTTCTTTCAAGAGAGATTTTTCAGATGTCTGCACTCACTGGAGTTACAGAGAGAGAGAGAGCACTAGTGAGCAGGAAGTCATCTTCCCCCAAGCCCCGGGGAGGATGGCCAGACTGCATTCCCTTCTCCATTCTCCTCTCGGGATTTTGAGCCTCGCATATACAGGTCCAGCATGACTTTCAAGCCACCAGGCCCAGGACTCAGATGGTGGTGGGACATGCGGGAGTCCAGCACTGTAACCGTTAAGCCACCAGTCGGCCCCGTGTCTCGACTATTGTGAACAGTTCTGCAAAGAACACAGTAGTGCAGATACCACTCCAAAATTCTGATTTCATTTCTTTCAGATATGTATCCCCAGAAATGGGATAGCTAAATCAAGTGATAATTTCACTTTAATTCGAGGGACTGCCATACTTTTTTGACAGCGATAGCATCTTATGTTCCCACCAACAGTGTACAAAGGTTTCAATTTCTTCACAACCTCACCAATACTTATTTTTTGTGTTTTGATAATAAGCATCCTAACATTTGTGAAGTGACATCTCATTGGGGTTTTAATTTGCATTTTCTTGGTGATTAGTGATTCTTAGTATGTTTCCATATACCTGTTGGCTGTTTTTATGTCTTCTTAGGAGATGTGTCTATTCAGGCACTTTGCCCAAGTTTCATCTGGTTTATTTGTTTTGATGCTATTGAATTTTTAGAAGTTCCTTATATGTTTGTATTTAGGAAGTTATTTTTTGTTTTAATAGTTTACAAATATTTTCTGCCATTGTATGGGTTGTCTTTTACTCTGCTGACTGTTTCTTTTACTGTACAGAAGATTTTTATGTTGGTGCAATACAAAAAGTTTATTTTTGCTTTTATTGCCTGTGCTTTTGGTGCCATATCAAAAAAAATCTTTGCCCAGATCATGTTGAGAAACTTTCCCCCTGTTCTAGTCATTTTATGGTTTCGAGTCCTATTTTAAGTCTTTAATCCATCATGAGGTTGTGTGTGTGTGCGTGTGTGTGTGTGTGTGTGTGTGTGTGTGTGTGTGTGTGTGTTGTGGAGGGAGGGTAGGGGTCCATTCTCTTCTTTTGCATGTAGATATTCATTTTTTTAACACGTTTTATTAAAGAGACTGTCCTTTCCCTGTCGTATTTTTGACCTTCTTGTCAAAGATCGGCTAATCTAGATCTGACAACATACATTCTTAAATTTCAACACAATGGAAACCAGTAATTCTCAGATTGCAATCCCATTAATTGACATTATAGTAAGTGAGAAAAGTTTAAGTTTTACTAATAGAATGTCACTTTAAACTTTGAATTCGTATTGAAATTTTGAGAAAGATTTTGGTTTCAAAAGGGAAAATATTTTTCCACCGCTAAAAAAAAAAAAAAAAAAAAAAAAAAAAGTTGAAAACTCAGGAAAAGAGTAGGAGGAAAAATATAAACCCTAAACTGGTTTATCTCAGAATTGGACTGGACTATGTTTTAAGCTTATTTATTTATTTTATTAGGAAGAGAGAGAGAGAAAAGGGGGCGAACCCTTGACAGAGTCCCATCGTGCCACGAGTCCTCACCCTCTTGACTTCTAGACTTCTAGCAGCAAGAGTCCTGGGTGCATCGGCCATGTTCAGACTGACCACGGGCCCAGACACAGGGCCTTCCCAGTGGTTCCAGCGTTGTGTAGTGGCACCCTACTGTGGCTGGGCCCAAACTAATAAAGCATTGTGATCCACCAGGCTTCAGTTCAATCTGAAATTACTCTGCTGGTCAAAATGGGAAAGTTTTATAGCAGCTTGGCTTTATCTCAGGTCAATTGGGAAACAAGGCAGAGGTTTATCACTGTTTAACTGTGTGGCCTTGGGAAAGTCACCCGCCTTCTCTCAGCCTCTCATACTGCCTCATCTCTAGATGGTTGTTGTCAAGGTTAAATGATTGGCCGAGAGTATAATGAGGTGGCAGGTGCTCCAGGCTCTAGAACCAAACTGCATGGTTATCTGTGTGACCTTATGCAAATGTCCCAACCTCCCTGCAAATATTTCACATAGTACCTGATCCATAGTGAATGCTTAATGAATGTTAGATGTTACTATTTTAAAACACTAAACTACTGTGATTAACAGATCATTTAGTGCTCATTTTATGGAAGATGCTACCAGGTAATACGTGAGAGAATTGCTGCCCAGTCAAGTACTCATGACTCCATTTATCTGTGTAAAATAAGATAACTTTTAGTGAGAACATTTAGCAGTTTTCTAAGTTTCTGCTAAGTCTCTTGCCACTTTGATTTATCTGTCTCAGCTACCTAGTAAGGGATTATCACAGTCTCCTTATTTCTCCCACTCTCTGCATTTTAAAGATGAATAGACTGAGAGTGATTTCATTCCACTTGTCCGTGTTCACTAATCTGTGGACTTGGAATCTCAGAGAGGCCACACTGATAACCTTCCCTTCTTCCCATCTTTACTGCTGTGCCAACATCAGTCACCCTTAGGCAGTCTTCTAAGAAAAGTGACAGAAAATTCTTCCCTTCTGGAAGCTCCAGATGTTCTCAGGGTCAGGTTATAGGCTAATTAAATATTTTATCTTGATGCAAGCTCAGAACTGTTCAGCGTCCTATCTCGGACAGTCTGTTTTCAAATAATTGGTATTTTAAATGCTTCATCTCATCTAAGAGTTTATCCCTAGGTATTACTTGCTGTGAAGACTAGTTCTGATTAGAAACATACGGTTTGGGAGCTGTGTATCAAAGGAAGAAAGTTGTATATCCTTTCCTCCCTCTTTGGCCAATGTCAGCCTTTTTGAATCAGTTTATGAGAAACTGGCATTTGTAGAGGGGGAACCTATCGTAACCTTCTTCTACTAAAGAGTTGCTGCATGGTTTGTTCTAGTTACATAACAATTACCTCCAAATGGAGCAGCATGAAACACTCTTTTATTAGACTTGTGAATTCTGGGTGTCAGGACCTCGGATGAGGCAGAGTTGAGATGGCTATTCCTGTCCCCACTGTGCAGGACCTCAGCTGGGACGACTAGAAGGCTGGCAGTGATTTCATGGCTGGGGTTTCCCCTGAGAATGCTTAATCTACGTGTCAGGCTGGTATCCCAAGCACTTCCAGCTGAAGCACCTCCATGTGAGTCTCCACACATGGCAGTCTCAGAGTAAGGACATAGACCCTCCACCTCAATAGGAAGGATGTCACATGGTGAAGCCATGACTGTATCTGGAAACCGTAATAAACCGAGGAGACCGACTTATTATCGTATGACCATGGCTACCTTACAGGGTGCAGATAGAGCAACGTGGGTGTATTTATTGTGAAATTCTAATTCTCATTTAGGGAGCTCTCATAGAACCTTGGAAGATGCAAATATAGGATTTTAAAAGGAAAGACTCTTACCTTGAACATTAAACTTAGGAAATGCATTGCCTGAGAAAGTACATCAGGATTAAATACAAATTTAATCTTCTTGCTTGGTGTTGACCACCAGTTTTAAGAAAATCCAAATGTACATACTCTCACTAGACATAATAAAGATCCACAAGAAATGAAATAAACTAATATCCACTTATCCCTCTGTATTTATTTTTCATCGATTCCTCCTAACAGCCTATTGAGGTCAGAACAATTATTTTTATGCCCAATTTATAGAAGAGAGTATTTAGGTCAAGAGAAATCCAATATTCTCGGGATTATGTAGTCAGTATGGTGGAGCCCGCTCTAAAACCTCCGACTGCAGGTTTCTGATCCCTTGGTCGTCTTAGAGCCCTCTCCTGCTGATCCATGACTCCAGTCCTGCCCTTTAGCGACATGCATGCACCGTGGCTGTGGGAACCAGCCATCTCCATCTCTTTGATATTTCCCCCTTTTGTGCTCATGCCTCATCTACTCCCTTGGGATTTTCCCAGCTACATTTTCCATACTTTCTATGGCATTTTGGTAGCAGGAAGCAGCTAATCGTGTGGGTTACCCATGATTCACCCGTCAGGTCACTGTCAGTGCACATGCAATTGGTTCACTTTCTGGCTCATTCTGCAAACATTTCCTGATTTCCTTTTAAGTGCCAGGCACTTTTCTAGGACCTGGGAATACAGTAGGGAGAAACACATAGTCTCAGCTTTTGTGCTAGTGTGTGTGTGGGGGGGGGTGGGAACCAGCCATCTCCATCTCTTTGATATTTCCCCCTTTTGTGCTCATGCCTCATCTACTCCCTTGGGATTTTCCCAGCTACATTTTCCATACTTTCTATGGCATTTTGGTAGCAGGAAGCAGCTAATCGTGTGGGTTACCCATGATTCACCCGTCAGGTCACTGTCAGTGCACATGCAATTGGTTCACTTTCTGGCTCATTCTGCAAACATTTCCTGATTTCCTTTTAAGTGCCAGGCACTTTTCTAGGACCTGGGAATACAGTAGGGAGAAACACATAGTCTCAGCTTTTGTGCTAGTGTGTGTGTGGGGGGGGGTGGGGTGGGGTGGGGAATAGACAATAATTGCATAAAGAATAAACAATTTCATAGTCTATTGTCAGACAATAATGCATGCTATCAAGAAAAATGAAGCAGAGAGGTGGGCAGAGAAGGATGGGGGGACTGATTTAAAAATTGCACTCGGGAAGACTTCTCTGAGGTATTAATACTTGCAGAGAGATCTGCCTGGGTAAGAACTGAGCTGTCTGGATACAGGGAAAGTGTGTCCCAACAAGGCGGAGGACAGAGGCCAAGGCACTGCCACTTTCTTGCCTATGGAAGGAATAAAGCTTCAGGCATGCAAGACAAATCAGTTCTGGGGAACTGCTGCATCCGAATCCTATAATTTACAATACTGTATTAGGCTCTTAAAAGTTCACTGAGACTGTTGATCTCATGTTAAGTGTTCTTGCCCCCAGTAACAATTTTAAACATAAAGAGTAACATGGAGGCAGCATGGCAAGAGCAGTGGTAACGAAGGACAGAGTGAGGGAGGTAATTTTGTAGGTGCAGCCGTGGGCCACATCTCACGGACACTGCAGGCCATCACCGGGATTTGGGACTTGACTTCATGTGTAACGCTAAGCCACCGGCAGGCTTGGAACAGAGAAGTGCTCTGCACTCTAAGTAATGCTGTCTGCTTATGCCAGACAGTGTCTAGAGATCTCCGTGAGTCCTGGGAATGACTCGGGGCTACTGCAGTTTTCAGGTGTGAGATATGGCAGCTTGAATTAGCTGGTACCTGTGATGAGGGTAAGAGTAGTTGTCAATGAACTGCGTTTAAAAAGTAGGCCCCACAGACTTTGCCCATGAATGTAAGCAGTGGAAGAGAAAAAGGGAAAGTGAAGAATGATTCCAGGTGGGTGGGCAGCTGGGTGAGGGCTGGTGGGAATGCTAGGGGTAGGCAGGTGGGTTTCGGTTTGGGGTTATACCATAATTTTACAGTGGACATCTAACGCTGAGAGACAACGTGCTCAAACAGCGTACCTTTGGTCACAGACACTGTACTTCCATTCCCAGCTGTTATTTACCAGCCACGTGATCTTGTAGAAGTAAACGGCCTTGATTTTCTCGCCCCTATAATGGCGACAACAAGAAGACCTACACTGGGGTTGTAACGAGAATTTAACACGCATTACTGCCTCGCACTTATCAATAGCTGTTAGCCATCAACATTACTAGGAGTATATCTTATAGCAACAGTTAGGATTATTTTCTTGAAGAAAATGTTGAGCCAAAGGATAGACACATTTTTTACGTTTTAAAAATTACTCAATTGTCTGTCTGGAATGATCATACCAATGTGTTCCTGCCATCAAACTGTCAGACAGAGGAGGCAATTCTTTAAAAAAAAATTTAAATATTTATAGACTCCCCAACTTTTTATACTCCTCCTTCACTTCAGCCACAGAATACATGTTTCTAATCACATTTCTGTCCTTCCCCCTCCAAAGTTCATATTAATAAGCCCTTAAATTATGGATATAGTAATATATGACTCACAGAGCAGTAACATACCAATATTATGACACTAAATAATTGATGTAGTAATATACTGTGTATGAGTTTGCAGGAGAGAAGCGGCTGTGTGTGTGCATGCACCTGCGTGTGTGAGGACAGAAGCAGTGCAAACACCCCTCTGCTGCTGTCTTTAATTCTGAAGGATTTCTGTACTTGAGGCTGTGCCTTATTTTAAAAAGAGGAAGAGAAATTGATTTAATAACCTGTCACATTATACAACACAAGAACTTGAGAAGAAAAAGCACTCTGGTATTCTTCGTGGGAAGAAAAATATTGTGACAGTTCCGTGGAGAAATGTGGTGGGGAGAACGGGTGGAAATTGTGGTGATCAGTGAAGGATGTTAGGGAACCCATTGCTCCGGTGGACTACATCTGCCGTCTTCACCACAGAGTGCCACGATCAGAAGCTATTTCCCTCCTCTATGTCTGGGGAGGAAGGAAACAGGAACTCCAGTTGTTCTTTCCTTTTTCTTATTCCTTAGAAATAATTTATTCCATCATCTTTTCCTGTGAGGGGTTCTAACATATTCTATTTAACTGAGATGAGACAGAAGAACAACAAAATATATGATATGAATAATGAATAATAATATATGTTTATAGTTTAAACAAAAGTGTTTAGCATTTCAGTGTTAGGCACCCTGTAGAAGCCAGCTTTGTACTTCAGCGAACAATGAAATTAGAGTTGCTGAGGTCTTCAGCCAAAGCCCACCAAGAACACACATTTACTTGAACTCGTGGGTTCATTACTCGCCCCTACCCCGAGGGGAAATCCAACTCATGGGAAGCCTTGAACGAGAGTTTAATAGAAGACATATAGGGTGTGAGTCAGGGTTCGGGGCTTTAAGGCAGGTTTCAGGAAGAACGGCTTTAACTGGATTGGATGTTGTCGGGAAGCTCAAGACGATTCCGGGCCTGAGCACCTCAGTGCATCTTCCTGAGAAACAAGGAGACGAGACCACAGTCAAGGCTATGGCTGGTAAAGAAGCATTTTAACCAAAACAGGGAATGTGGTTTGACAGTGTTGGTTCTGGCTGGTCCTGGTACGATTACGGGGCAGCCTCATCTAGTCCCATCACGGGAGCAGAGTGAGCTTGTCTTGTATTGGAGTTCTGTGACATTTTCTTCTGCTCAAACTCCTGAGTGCCAGACCAGCTCCAAACAGCAGGAGGCCGTGGTAACCCCACAGAGTCGGCTCCCTTAGGTCAAGCACAGCTTTTCTCCTGTCAGAGAGGAACCCCAAAGTTAAGCTGTGGTACTTCCAGAACACGATTTTAACAATGGGCCAACTTGTTGGCTAAGCAAAAATAAACAAAACTGACCATAGGGACCAGCGGTTGGCATAATGGCTATGCCGCTGGGCTCCCATGTAGCCGACTGCAGTTCAAGTCCAGATCTGGTGGCTTAAACTCACACTGGCTGGGTGTGCGTGCGTGCCCAAGATCCCTAGAAGAGAATGGAGGAGAAGGGATTGCGGCGTGGCTGTCCCTCCTGGGGGATGATTTCTCACTTTCTGTCTTTCTGTCTCTCTCTCTCTGTGTCTTTCTGGCGAGCACATGCACCCTATAGCAAAAACCTCTCCAAAAAAAAGAAATGGCTTCCAACCCATTAAACAGGGTATAGTGTTCCCAGGAAAGTGGCCAGGAGAATACGCCTCTGTGTGTGTGTGTGTGTGTGTGTGTGTGTGTGTGTGTGTGTGGACAAGTCTTGCTATGTTCTATGTTGTGACCCTCCTGCCTTGGTCTCCTGAGTAGCTGAGACTGCAGGGTGTGCCATGGCGCCCAGCCTTTCAGGGTGGCTGGGAATCAGATGTAGGCCTCCCGTTTGGCCTCCACCTGCGGGGTGGTGACGCCCAGTGGCCGCATTGTGCCTGGGTCTTTCTCCTCGAGCTGTGGAAGAGGGGCGAATGGCTTCACTTCTGTCTCTTTTCTTGATTTCCAGATCTTTGTGTTTTGGGCAAAGTTATCATTTTCCGGAAGTCCCCGTTTGAAGTGTCACCTGGTCACTGACATTCATCCAGTGAAGAATTATTGAATACTTACTGTCAGTGGGGCCCTCCTTGTCACTGGACCAGGTCATGAGGAGAGGATCTCTCCCCTCATGAGCTCACACTTCTCAAGGGACCAAGAGACATGAACCAGAATGTTCTTTAAAAGTTTGGATAGAGAAGTCAGAGAAAAGGATATGCAACTCCAGGTTGGGAAGAGGAGACAAGAAAGGTTTTACAGAGAAGGCATTACTTGAGCTAAATCTTAGACGTTGTGCCTGTCAGGTCCATGCAGCAGGAAGCGCATTGTTTAATAAGGGGAGTTATGCTCTGTGCAGAAGTCTGACCTGAAGAGGAGGAAGACGCTGTAGTGCCCAGACTGCTAACCTCGATGATAAATTGTTCTCAGATGCTCTTTATGAAGGGACCATCTTTACATGGTAGGCGCTAAGCCATATCCCCAGAAGAGAATGCCTCTTCTATTTTTAAAGACCTTATGGGAAGGGAGTCCACAGCCATCCTAGGGGCAGATGGTTTTGAGTCAGAGCCTTCTTAGCACAGATGGTGCTCAGCAGCTGTCATGGGGAGAGGAGAGGATGTTCCAGGGGAGATCAGGGCCAGTGTTGAGGGGCTTAATCCTTTGAATTGAGAATAACCATGGTGCAGTCTTGAGCTTAAATAAATTGTTATAAGTCAGCCTTGTCCCATGAATTTACCACAAGAGACAGAATATGAAACAGGCAAATAAAACATCTGACTTCATTTACATTATGAGATCTTGGGGAAAGATGGAGAAGCTTATTTAAAAAAAAATTAAAAAGTCATTAAAGGAGACCATGGACTTCCGTTGGTCGAAAGACCTCCGCTGTGGTCACACACCCTCTGTTCTGTCCCCCGTAGTCTCATGCTCACCGTGCTCACTTTACTTAGACTCTTGTCTCTCAGATGACCCACGGCACTCTGAGGAACGCTCTCAGTCTGCCACCTCCCCACCACACACACGCTCCCTCATGGACTTCAGGTTCAGTTCACAGTTACCGTAGGGCTCACGGACTGAAACAGACTCAGGAAGTCACCGCGATAGGAGACAGTCTCAGCAGTATTTCTGATGGAATTTTCCAAAATTAGAGGACTCAGCTTCCTGGTGGGCCTTTACCAGGAATGAACGGTGGGCAAAGCACGGTCTGTGTGGAGATCTCCAAATCTACGGCGGAGTCTGCATCTGGCCAACTCTAAATACTCGAGTGCACGAATTAGTGATTCTTCCTCCTGCTACCCCCATGAACTTCAAAAAGTTTATGAAAAATGAAATTGAAGTGTGAGTTTATTTGGTAGGAACATTGAAACTCACATATTGTCATAATACATGTTTTCCATGAACTTTTCGATGACCCCTCATCTTTGTCTGGAAGGTCTAGTGTGGATGGAGATCAGAACGCCCTAGTTAGTTGCCACAAATCTATCCTGAGTGGATTCTATTATGTCCTGACAGCAAATGGACCACGGATATGATTTTTTGTTGTTTGATCTAATAGGCTTAAATTTTTGCCTAAGCTTTTCTTTGCAAGAATATTCTATAATAAATATTTTTAGATTAACAATTTTATCTTATAAATCTTAACTATATAGCTGAATAAATTTCCAGATAATGAGCACAACTATAAAACTAGCACCTATATCCATAAGCAGAGCATCAGTAGAACCCCAGAAATCCCTCTCATGCTCCTCTGTCCCCTAAGTCTGAGAGGGGAGCCACTCTCCTTGCGCTGACTCTGCAGATGGCTTTGACCAGCATCAACTCCCACAGGTATATGCCATGCCAGATGCATGGCTTAGTGCTGAGCTTTCTTTTTCATTTGACATTATATTTGTGAGATTTGTGCAAGCTAGTTCTGGTTGCTATGTACCGTGCCTTTGTGTGGATATACCAGATAGATTGATGTGTTCTGCTCGTGGGTATTTAGGTTGTTTTCAGTTTAGGGATACTAGAAATAATGCTGCTTTGAACATTCTTGTAGATCATGAGCGGGCATATAGATGCATTTCTTTTGCTTAAAGAATTATTTATTCGATTTTATTTATTATTGTTACTATTATTATTATTAAATTTGACCAGAGAAAGAGAGAAAGAGAAAGTGAACTGCAGGTTTGGGACTAGAACCACAGTCAGAGTCATGTGGGAGTCCAGCACCTTAACTACCATGCCACCTGCCAACCCCTTCGTGCATTTCTTTAGGATAAATATCTAGGGGGTATGCTTATATTTAGTATACATTTTCATGTAGTTTTCCAGAATGTGTGTACCCGTATACACTCTCCCCAGTGATGTGTGAGAGTTCTGATTGCTCCACATCTCCCCAGCAGTTAGTACCGTTTATACCTTCTGTCTTCATCGTTCTGGTGGGCCTGCAGTATATCCCATTGGGACTTCAGTCTGCATACCCTATGTGAGTGAGAAGATGGACGATGTTGTGCATTTGGTGGGTTTTGGGCACCCCAGTTGGTGACTCACTTCTGTATGATAAACGTTGTATTGGAAGTTTTATTTTCTCAGTTGTACTTCCATTCTATTGATGTGTTCCCAACCCCAAGAACTGCTCTTCTTTCAACATATTCTTCATTTATGGCTACAGTTATTATTACAGTAATAACCAACAGTGGCCTTTAAAAAAATTGCTATTGCTATACTCACCAGAGAGAGGCAGAAAGAGAAAGGGAGAGTGAGAAAATACCTCCTATCAAGGAAAGGCTACACCACACTCCCTCTCCTCCCTCCATTCCTCTCTAAGGATTTGGGGCATGTACACATACTTGCCCAGGCTGTTTTTCAGGCTGTTAGATGCAGGGCTCAAATCACCCAGTTGGCCATGTGGGATCCATGTCACTGGTTGGTCCAGCAGCAGTAGCTTCTTAATTCTTACTGATTATAGTTATATTTGCCATTATTCTTTTATTGTGAAACTCTACTGTTATAGTTATTATGCTATTATCAATATCCTTCTATTCAAAATATCATTCTTGACTCATGACTCATAATCATTGTCTTTGTGACATCATAGGCTTCATAGCAAATGAAGTCACATCACTGCGCCGACTAGCAATACTTCCCTTGTGAGTAGCAGAGTGTTAAGCCAGACATGCTTACACAATAAGGTTCATTTTCCTCATGTAATAAGAAGGTTCTAGTGTTGGACCAGCAGTTCCACACCGCCATCAGGAGCCCAAAGGCTTTTTCTACATTTCCTTGTCCCGTTCTAAGTAAGCTCATTGCCTTTTCATCTTGATAGTTGTCCCTGAGACACAAAATGGAGCTGAGCTGTCAAAAACCATACATGCATTGTAGGCAAAAAAAACTGGGAATAGGGAGAAGGCTTTTTCTTTCATGCCTAGAACCTCTTTTTAATGGACAATCTTCCCCCCCAGAACCCTGGCTAGTCGGTCTCAGCCTGCATCTCAATAAGCATTAATTGCCAGAGTCATTGGCTACTACTACCTGCAAAGGAGGCTGGGAAGCCTTGGTTGGCATTGACATTCCTAACGCAGAGGAATACTGGAGAGAAGGATGTTGGTTTAGTGTCAAGGAAACAAACAGCGTCTGCTGTAGCCCGTTAGAGAAAAGAACTGCACTAACAGCAAGGTTCAGCCAACTCCTTTTTAGTCTGGGGAAAACAGCACCAGAGTGACTTGAAAGACAGACCGTGCTTTGCTGGTGCTAACGCACCTTCTAGGCAGGCTCCGCCGTGATGTCGGGTGCACGTGCTGTACCACGACCAGTTCCTTCCGGTTAGTGATGTCACACTCGCGCTTCATTAGGCTTTCCACCTTTCGTCAGTTACTGCACAAATTAACCTTTAGTAAAACTCGTAACACACACGTATGCACGTGCAGCCAGCCAGGAGTCTCATAGCAATAAACAGTGCTCAAAATAAAAACAGGAAGTGCAAGTCTTCCACTGGTTTACTTGTAATTTCGTCTATACTAAATAAATATTACTTGCTTTTCATTGGTAAATACGGGGCTTTGTTTGCCCCTAGAAAGGTAGCTCATTTCTACTTTTAACTGCACTAATGAATACATGAAATGAAAATCCAACCAACAAAAGCCCAAGTGCCTGTTTACGTTTACAGAGGCCCAATAGAATTTCTGACAGCAAAAGAAAAAAATGGCTTCTTAAGTAGATGATCTTTTTAGCACTCCAAAGAGACATTCCTTTCACTCTGTCTGTCTGTCTGTCTTTTTGGTGATATGGAGTTACTCAGTGACTCCTATGTTAGGTGCCCCATGTTTTAAGGAAACGCCCTGGATTTCAGAGTGTAGTCAAACTCTGCAGGTAAAACCCCAATCGGCTACGTGGTCCTTGAGTAAGTCTGGGCGAGTGGCTCAGCAGCTCAGCCTCCTGTCCTCCTGTTCTGTAATAGCAGGGCCCACGTCACAGAGCTAAATGGTATCATTTCATCGCGCTCTTCAGGCCAGGCCAGGCAGGAGAGGCTCTAGACGCCACTGTATTATGTTTGTAGAGGGTTCGTGAGACTCCGAGTCTGACAGTGGAGATGGTGTGTAAGACCTGTCTGTCAACAATATGCATGTAATCCTCCTTTTTCTTCTTCTTTTGTTTTATTTGTCTTTTTCTTTTCTTTTTTCTTTTTATTTTTGGAGAGGTTTTTACTATAGGGCTTGTGCGCTCACCAGGAAGACAGAGAGAGAAAGTGTGAACCGAAGGTAAGAGTATGCTTATATTTAGTATACATTTTCATGTAGTTTTCCAGAATGTGTGTACCCGTATACACTCTCCCCAGTGATGTGTGAGAGTTCTGATTGCTCCACATCTCCCCAGCAGTTAGTACCGTTTATACCTTCTGTCTTCATCGTTCTGGTGGGCCTGCAGTATATCCCATTGGGACTTCAGTCTGCATACCCTATGTGAGTGAGAAGATGGACGATGTTGTGCATTTGGTGGGTTTTGGGCACCCCAGTTGGTGACTCACTTCTGTATGATAAACGTTGTATTGGAAGTTTTATTTTCTCAGTTGTACTTCCATTCTATTGATGTGTTCCCAACCCCAAGAACTGCTCTTCTTTCAACATATTCTTCATTTATGGCTACAGTTATTATTACAGTAATAACCAACAGTGGCCTTTAAAAAAATTGCTATTGCTATACTCACCAGAGAGAGGCAGAAAGAGAAAGGGAGAGTGAGAAAATACCTCCTATCAAGGAAAGGCTACACCACACTCCCTCTCCTCCCTCCATTCCTCTCTAAGGATTTGGGGCATGTACACATACTTGCCCAGGCTGTTTTTCAGGCTGTTAGATGCAGGGCTCAAATCACCCAGTTGGCCATGTGGGATCCATGTCACTGGTTGGTCCAGCAGCAGTAGCTTCTTAATTCTTACTGATTATAGTTATATTTGCCATTATTCTTTTATTGTGAAACTCTACTGTTATAGTTATTATGCTATTATCAATATCCTTCTATTCAAAATATCATTCTTGACTCATGACTCATAATCATTGTCTTTGTGACATCATAGGCTTCATAGCAAATGAAGTCACATCACTGCGCCGACTAGCAATACTTCCCTTGTGAGTAGCAGAGTGTTAAGCCAGACATGCTTACACAATAAGGTTCATTTTCCTCATGTAATAAGAAGGTTCTAGTGTTGGACCAGCAGTTCCACACCGCCATCAGGAGCCCAAAGGCTTTTTCTACATTTCCTTGTCCCGTTCTAAGTAAGCTCATTGCCTTTTCATCTTGATAGTTGTCCCTGAGACACAAAATGGAGCTGAGCTGTCAAAAACCATACATGCATTGTAGGCAAAAAAAACTGGGAATAGGGAGAAGGCTTTTTCTTTCATGCCTAGAACCTCTTTTTAATGGACAATCTTCCCCCCCAGAACCCTGGCTAGTCGGTCTCAGCCTGCATCTCAATAAGCATTAATTGCCAGAGTCATTGGCTACTACTACCTGCAAAGGAGGCTGGGAAGCCTTGGTTGGCATTGACATTCCTAACGCAGAGGAATACTGGAGAGAAGGATGTTGGTTTAGTGTCAAGGAAACAAACAGCGTCTGCTGTAGCCCGTTAGAGAAAAGAACTGCACTAACAGCAAGGTTCAGCCAACTCCTTTTTAGTCTGGGGAAAACAGCACCAGAGTGACTTGAAAGACAGACCGTGCTTTGCTGGTGCTAACGCACCTTCTAGGCAGGCTCCGCCGTGATGTCGGGTGCACGTGCTGTACCACGACCAGTTCCTTCCGGTTAGTGATGTCACACTCGCGCTTCATTAGGCTTTCCACCTTTCGTCAGTTACTGCACAAATTAACCTTTAGTAAAACTCGTAACACACACGTATGCACGTGCAGCCAGCCAGGAGTCTCATAGCAATAAACAGTGCTCAAAATAAAAACAGGAAGTGCAAGTCTTCCACTGGTTTACTTGTAATTTCGTCTATACTAAATAAATATTACTTGCTTTTCATTGGTAAATACGGGGCTTTGTTTGCCCCTAGAAAGGTAGCTCATTTCTACTTTTAACTGCACTAATGAATACATGAAATGAAAATCCAACCAACAAAAGCCCAAGTGCCTGTTTACGTTTACAGAGGCCCAATAGAATTTCTGACAGCAAAAGAAAAAAATGGCTTCTTAAGTAGATGATCTTTTTAGCACTCCAAAGAGACATTCCTTTCACTCTGTCTGTCTGTCTGTCTTTTTGGTGATATGGAGTTACTCAGTGACTCCTATGTTAGGTGCCCCATGTTTTAAGGAAACGCCCTGGATTTCAGAGTGTAGTCAAACTCTGCAGGTAAAACCCCAATCGGCTACGTGGTCCTTGAGTAAGTCTGGGCGAGTGGCTCAGCAGCTCAGCCTCCTGTCCTCCTGTTCTGTAATAGCAGGGCCCACGTCACAGAGCTAAATGGTATCATTTCATCGCGCTCTTCAGGCCAGGCCAGGCAGGAGAGGCTCTAGACGCCACTGTATTATGTTTGTAGAGGGTTCGTGAGACTCCGAGTCTGACAGTGGAGATGGTGTGTAAGACCTGTCTGTCAACAATATGCATGTAATCCTCCTTTTTCTTCTTCTTTTGTTTTATTTGTCTTTTTCTTTTCTTTTTTCTTTTTATTTTTGGAGAGGTTTTTACTATAGGGCTTGTGCGCTCACCAGGAAGACAGAGAGAGAAAGTGAAAAATCACCCCCCAGAAGAGATGACCATGCCACAATCCCTTCTCCTCTATTCTCCACTTGGGAAATTGGGCATGCATGCACACACCCGGCGTGAGTTTAAGCCACCACGTCTGGGACTCAAACAGCGGTCAGCTACATGGGAGTCCAGCGACATAGCCATTAAGCTAACTGCTGGTCCCTGTTTTATATGTCTTTAAGCCAACTTCTCCCATTGTGACAAAGAACTCCAGATATGAATTTCAAAATTTAATTATTTAGCATAAAGTTGTAGTTAAATAATTTTAATGAAGCAGCTTTAGAAATGAAATAAGCATGTTAAGTATGACAAGTAAAATGAAATGGCATGGTTTTCTTTTAACTTCAACCCAATTTGTATGCAATACTTTCATGCATATAAATTTATTTTACTTTATTTTACATTTAATCACATTTATATTTATAGTGTACAACAATGCTTTTTCCAGACTGAGTAAAACAAATTGCCCTTCCTAATGTGAGTGAGTCTTATCCAATAGATTAAAAGCCCAAATGGAACAGAAATGCTGTCCTCCCCCAAGTAGGAGAGAATAATTCCTGCCCGAGTTCAAAGTGGGACAAAAGCTCTTTCCTGCAGAAACGCAGGCTCTTCCTGGGTCTTGACCTGTTGGCCTTAGTCTAGAGGTTCATCATTGGCCATCCTGGGTCTCTGGCTTGCTGACCCACTCCAAATCTTGGGACTTTCTAGCCTCGATAATCATACAAGGTCATTTTATAAAATAAGTTTCTTTACATATTTTTTATATGACTAGAACCCTGACTAATACTCACTTCTCTCACACTGAGTTGTTTGGAGCAAGTACAAAGGCCCACCCAGGTCCAAGTAGAGAAAGAAAGATCCCATTTCTTGAAGAACTGCCGATGCCACGGTGTAATTCTTGATTTGGTTATTACACACATGACCTGCATAATCTGAAAAGCCATTTTGTAAGCCATAAAGATGTACAAAAATGAAATGTAAATAAATTACAAAGAGAAAGAAGAGTGTGTGGAGTGGGATATGCACGGCCTCTCTCGAGCACTGTGTGGTGCATCGTGATGCTTCGTGGGTATTAAGGACCAACTGAATGAAGAAATCACTAGTAGGTGGTGGCATCTGGCCCGTGTTGCGACCTGGGATGGTGTCCGGGCAAGACCCCGCTGGGACATACCCAGACAGTGGCCCACTCTGTTCGTTTTTGCTCAGAACCCTCTTTCCCTCGTTCGTGGGTACCTGCTCATCAGAGGTAGGTTCGAGCTAGCTGTTGTTTTGTCCCCACCAAGCTTTGCACTCCCCCTTCCTTCCCACATAGGAAGTCCTGTAGATAGTCCCCAACGTCCCAGGCCACGGGAGACGGCGTGCTTACTGTTGATTTACTACCCAGCTTCACCTTCAGGCTGCTCCAGCCTCATGAGAGAAACTTCCATGCACAGCTGGCTTCCCATGTTTTTCAGTGCTAACCAGGTTGCCGGGTGTGCTGCTGACTGCCCATAAATACGAATAAAAGTGTGCATTAATGATTCATAAAGCAGGGTCCTTTCCGAGGATTTGAAACAGTCTTCTCTCCCCTTTTCTCCTCCCATTATACAAACGTAATTGACTATGTAGTTATGATTGTGCCATGAAAAAATAAAACCACAAGAAAATATGATGCATACCATGCATTGTTCAAAAATCCAGTGACATCTTTTATTTATGCTTTTGTCTAAAAATATTCCAGTACTATAAAATATGCAAAAGTGGAGGATACATGGCTGGCAGGTTTTTATTAAATTATGAAAGGCCAAGCTGACTAATGGGCTCCGGCTACGTTTGCTGTTCACTGTGAGCGGGCTGTCCTGGCAGTCGGGGGGACTGTACGTACTATTCATCAGCTTCCTAAAGGAGAGTATTATTACTTAGAGAAATATAGAGGAGCTTTACCTAAAAACAACAAAAGAAATTAATAGTCCCAGTGCAACTCGCTCTGGGATAGTATTTCCCATTCTTTTCTTTTTTTTTTTTTTTGGATGGGTTTTTGCTATAGGGCATATGCGCTCACCAGAAAGACAGAGAGAGACAGAGAGACAGAAAGCGAGAAATCACCCCCCAGGGGGATGGCCACGGTGCAATCCCTTCTCCTCCATTCTCCTCTCAGGATCTTGGGCACGTATGCACACGTGCCCGGCGTGAGTTTAAGCCCCCAGGCCCAAGACACGAACCGCTGTCGACTACATGGGAGTCCAGCGACATAGCCATTATGCTAACTGCTGGTCCCGAGTATTTCCCATTCTTTATGCTTCTGCTGCTATGGGCTCTCAGAACACAGCACAGGACAGGCCAACAGTGTGAAATCTGGGGGCTCCCTGAGCACAGTGAGAAGCAAGGTTGTACCCCCACCCGTTTGTTTTCTGGGAGTGATAGGGTTTATCTAGGTTTTTGTTTGTTTGTTTGTTATTTGTTTTGTATTGTTTGTAGACAGGAGCCGGTATGGAAAGATTGGGTGAGGTGGGAGGAGAAATAAAGGTTTCTTTTTCTATTTTCTGGAAAATTCCTCAGGAAGCCTTGGCTTACTTCTCAAAATTCTTTGCCTTATACCTCATAGAGGCATTATATGTGTTTTTTTGGTGATTTCCTCCTCTCTCTGACACTGCGTCCTCCTTCCCTCCAAGAACTCACTTAGATTCTTTGAAGAGAGTAAGATTCTTCTTTAGAGGTGGTGTCCGGTGTTCCCCACTCAATTGCAGAGAAGTGCGGTGTGGCAGCTGAGTCTCACGTGCCTACCGTGTGCTTGGAGTCACGGACCTGGTGGTTTGATAAACATGTGGGTGCTTGTGTATGCATGCCCAAAGTCCCGAAAGGAGGGAGAAGAGAAGAGATTGTGGCATGACCACTCCCCAGGGGAGCTGATTTCTCACTCTCCCTCTTTCCAGCAAGTACATACGGCCCGTGAGAAATCTAGAAATAAATAAATAAACAAACCAACAAGGCCAAGGCCAGTCTCCTGGCCCAGCAGTGAAGGCTGCTCAGGAGGAGCTGGCACTCCGGTTCTCTCTGGCCAGGCCCTCCTGAAATGCTCTGGACACAGACGGAAGTGCCTGAGATCTGAGAGGCCGGGGTAGGGGTCACAGCGCCGCCAGTCCACGGAGAAGCCCACCTCCCTCTCTCCTCTGGTCTCTCCCTGCAGCCTTCTCACGCATGGGTGCCACATGCTCTACATTGTGAACAAAGAGGAAGAAGAATACAGGTTCCAAAGAAAAGCAAGCGACACGCGACAAGACTGGGTAACACAGGCAGGGCAGAGTTGTAGGTAATTGCTGTTTTGTGAAGTGGCTGTTCCCACTTAGCATAGCAAAGTTATATGAATTAATAAACCTGCCACAAGAGATTAGGCAGAGAGAGTGGATGACAACCTAACTTAGCAGCAAACAAATCGCAGGGACAACAGATCAACGTCATTTTAAATTAAAGAGGGCAAAGAAGAAAATGGGGGGGAGGGCAAGATGAGAACAAGACACCACCAAGCATTAAAACCAAACAAGAAAAACATGAATTGCAGAGACAGTGACAGCCACTCCGCACGGGCCTTTGAAATCCAAGGACACATCAGGAAGGCAGCGGGTGGGGCTGGGCGTGACCTTAGAGCTTGTTGCCCATGTTCATGAAAGAAGTTAAAGGTCACATTTTGAAGACAGAAATAAGTCCCTGATGTGAGGAAGGAGAGGGGTGGCTCAAGAGGACAAGCACCGAGGAGCAAGCCAGCGTCCAACAGAAAGAGAGAAGAGGGCGGTAATGGAGCCGGGCGGCCAGTACAGCTCTGTAAGGAAGGAGAGGACCCGGAGCCCGAGTGCTCCAGCCACTGAACTTTTCTAGTGGCAAGCAGCACAGGGACACCATAAAAGGTCACATTGTCCCCCTCTGTGCAAATGCCAGTCCTTCCCACGTTCAGGAGATTCTAGTGACTTGTCCACAACAATTTATTCTGATAGTTTTATCACTCTGGTATTCCAATTGGTTTTCATCTCGTGGGAAGTAGGGCCATACAAAAGACAGGATACTGAATACTCTGCCAGGGGCCGTGAGTTCTAGTCTGGGTCTCCCACTAACCGACTTTAGGGCCTAGGGAAAATAAGCTGCCCTCATGGATCTCTTGTCCTCCCTGTAGAACAAAGATCAACCCTCTGTCAGTTCTCTTCATCTTTATGTCGACAAATCATGGGCTTCCCTATGCTCATCCTGCATAAAACCAGATCTCAACAATAACTTCCAAGAGCAAAGTTTTACCTGGCAGTTAGACAACCCTAATATCTTTAGTCATTTTTCTCTGAATTACCACCCACAAAATTGTACAAATGAGGGGCCAGCAGGTAGGGGGAGATTAAGGGGCTGGTTCTCACGTGACTGACTACACGGTCTGAGTCCCAGACCTGGTGGTTTGAAAATCCCACCGGGCACGTGCGTGGGCATGCCCAAGAACCTGAGAGGAGAATGGAGAAGGGACTGCACTCCCCCGGGGAGCGACTTCTCACTCTCTCTGAAGAGTGCATGTGCCCTATAGTGAACTAATGACATTTTTAAAATAGTACAATAATATGTTAATAATATGACCCGCCAAGAATACAAAGTTTTGGGACTCGGTTTTGTGTGGTCCCCCTTAGCCTCCCAGCATGAAAGAAGGTGGCAAGGCTCGTAACGGCCCCTCCTGTCCACCTTCCGTCCTCGTCCGGCCCGTTTCCGCCTGAAACAGGCTGTTTCCCAGTCTCTGCGCGGCTAGGCCTGGCACTGCTCTAAGTTCTGACAGAAGCAGGGTTACAGTTTTCCGAAAAAGAGGCCCTGAAAGGATAGACCTGCGACCGAGGCGAGGGCTCAGCGGCTGCACGAGAGCCTTCCCACAGAGAGGGCCGCAGAAGTCTGAGCAGGGATTTCCAAGGAAGGCCGGCTGCTCACAGATGTCAGCCTTCCCCCGGTCCCCTCACTCCTGCTCTGGGGCGTGGACAGGCTGGGCAGCGCTGCTCCACCAGTTCTAACTATCAGAGAAAGGCCTGAGGGTTGTGGAGACCTTGCACTAACCTTCCGGACACCAAGTTAATGCCAGTAACCTCCTACCTCCATGATTCTTAAAATAACTAAAAGAAAAATAACGCTGCCTCTGAGCTGAGCCCCCTGCTGGGACCTCTGGCCCCTCAGCAACTGCAGCTCCTGACTGACCTGCTCCTAATGAGATGAACTCCGCCAGTGGGAGCGGATGTGCCCAGGTTCTGGAAGGACCTGCTGCTTCCTTCATGAAGGTGCTCCCGGATGTCCTTGGCTTCAGCCCCTCAGGGCCTGGCTCAGCTCTGGAGCGCCCCTTCAGTGAGGTCGTTCCCCTTCCTGGTATGACCCACGTTCAGTAAATGACGCATGAGCACCCAAAGGCCTGGTCATGCTGGCCCAACTCAGGACAACTCTCAGGAGGAGCTGGCCCTCCGGTTCTCTCTGGCCAGGCCCTCCTGAAATGCTCTGGACACAGACGGAAGTGCCTGAGATCTGAGAGGCCGGGGTAGGGGTCACAGCGCCGCCAGTCCACGGAGAAGCCCACCTCCCTCTCTCCTCTGGTCTCTCCCTGCAGCCTTCTCACGCATGGGTGCCACATGCTCTACATTGTGAACAAAGAGGAAGAAGAATACAGGTTCCAAAGAAAAGCAAGCGACACGCGACAAGACTGGGTAACACAGGCAGGGCAGAGTTGTAGGTAATTGCTGTTTTGTGAAGTGGCTGTTCCCACTTAGCATAGCAAAGTTATATGAATTAATAAACCTGCCACAAGAGATTAGGCAGAGAGAGTGGATGACAACCTAACTTAGCAGCAAACAAATCGCAGGGACAACAGATCAACGTCATTTTAAATTAAAGAGGGCAAAGAAGAAAATGGGGGGGAGGGCAAGATGAGAACAAGACACCACCAAGCATTAAAACCAAACAAGAAAAACATGAATTGCAGAGACAGTGACAGCCACTCCGCACGGGCCTTTGAAATCCAAGGACACATCAGGAAGGCAGCGGGTGGGGCTGGGCGTGACCTTAGAGCTTGTTGCCCATGTTCATGAAAGAAGTTAAAGGTCACATTTTGAAGACAGAAATAAGTCCCTGATGTGAGGAAGGAGAGGGGTGGCTCAAGAGGACAAGCACCGAGGAGCAAGCCAGCGTCCAACAGAAAGAGAGAAGAGGGCGGTAATGGAGCCGGGCGGCCAGTACAGCTCTGTAAGGAAGGAGAGGACCCGGAGCCCGAGTGCTCCAGCCACTGAACTTTTCTAGTGGCAAGCAGCACAGGGACACCATAAAAGGTCACATTGTCCCCCTCTGTGCAAATGCCAGTCCTTCCCACGTTCAGGAGATTCTAGTGACTTGTCCACAACAATTTATTCTGATAGTTTTATCACTCTGGTATTCCAATTGGTTTTCATCTCGTGGGAAGTAGGGCCATACAAAAGACAGGATACTGAATACTCTGCCAGGGGCCGTGAGTTCTAGTCTGGGTCTCCCACTAACCGACTTTAGGGCCTAGGGAAAATAAGCTGCCCTCATGGATCTCTTGTCCTCCCTGTAGAACAAAGATCAACCCTCTGTCAGTTCTCTTCATCTTTATGTCGACAAATCATGGGCTTCCCTATGCTCATCCTGCATAAAACCAGATCTCAACAATAACTTCCAAGAGCAAAGTTTTACCTGGCAGTTAGACAACCCTAATATCTTTAGTCATTTTTCTCTGAATTACCACCCACAAAATTGTACAAATGAGGGGCCAGCAGGTAGGGGGAGATTAAGGGGCTGGTTCTCACGTGACTGACTACACGGTCTGAGTCCCAGACCTGGTGGTTTGAAAATCCCACCGGGCACGTGCGTGGGCATGCCCAAGAACCTGAGAGGAGAATGGAGAAGGGACTGCACTCCCCCGGGGAGCGACTTCTCACTCTCTCTGAAGAGTGCATGTGCCCTATAGTGAACTAATGACATTTTTAAAATAGTACAATAATATGTTAATAATATGACCCGCCAAGAATACAAAGTTTTGGGACTCGGTTTTGTGTGGTCCCCCTTAGCCTCCCAGCATGAAAGAAGGTGGCAAGGCTCGTAACGGCCCCTCCTGTCCACCTTCCGTCCTCGTCCGGCCCGTTTCCGCCTGAAACAGGCTGTTTCCCAGTCTCTGCGCGGCTAGGCCTGGCACTGCTCTAAGTTCTGACAGAAGCAGGGTTACAGTTTTCCGAAAAAGAGGCCCTGAAAGGATAGACCTGCGACCGAGGCGAGGGCTCAGCGGCTGCACGAGAGCCTTCCCACAGAGAGGGCCGCAGAAGTCTGAGCAGGGATTTCCAAGGAAGGCCGGCTGCTCACAGATGTCAGCCTTCCCCCGGTCCCCTCACTCCTGCTCTGGGGCGTGGACAGGCTGGGCAGCGCTGCTCCACCAGTTCTAACTATCAGAGAAAGGCCTGAGGGTTGTGGAGACCTTGCACTAACCTTCCGGACACCAAGTTAATGCCAGTAACCTCCTACCTCCATGATTCTTAAAATAACTAAAAGAAAAATAACGCTGCCTCTGAGCTGAGCCCCCTGCTGGGACCTCTGGCCCCTCAGCAACTGCAGCTCCTGACTGACCTGCTCCTAATGAGATGAACTCCGCCAGTGGGAGCGGATGTGCCCAGGTTCTGGAAGGACCTGCTGCTTCCTTCATGAAGGTGCTCCCGGATGTCCTTGGCTTCAGCCCCTCAGGGCCTGGCTCAGCTCTGGAGCGCCCCTTCAGTGAGGTCGTTCCCCTTCCTGGTATGACCCACGTTCAGTAAATGACGCATGAGCACCCAAAGGCCTGGTCATGCTGGCCCAACTCAGGACAACTCCAGGTGACCACTCCAAGCTCCCCACGGAAGTGTCAGTGCTTGTCATCGGGTCCACATCATGGCTTCACTATCCCTTCTGCCCACACCTGATTTCTGTCTTTCCTTTCCACAAATACTGGTCCCAAAGGCATACTTCGGTAAGCATCTGGGCTGTAGGATCTGTCTCCAGGTCTGCGGCTCAGAGAACCCAACCTGTGACCCCTGCTAAGTTGCTTTCCCATCTACCAATGCACATTGACATCCTTTTCAGTCCTGGTGCTCTGCCACACCTTGGTTATGACTGGCAGTAGAGGCCAGGAATGCAAAGATGAGTAAGACACAGTCCTTATTCAGAGATAACCCTAGACTAGTCGAAGAGTCAGGCATGCAAGCAAACAACCATGATGCAGAAGGAAGAGTCCAGTTACAAAGGGCTATAACAGACTTACTAAGGGACAGCCTGGAGAACAGAACGGGCGTCAGAGAAAGTGAAGGATCTTAAAGACGTGACGAGGTTTACCATACAAAGTAAGAGGTGAGGGGCATTTTAAGAAGGACTAGCATGTACTTTTTAAAAATGCAAGAACTTGAAAGGGCATGACATGATTGAAAAAAAGACATGATTTTTCTGGTTGGAGGGGAGACAAGCCCAGAGAGGTGGACCTGTGTCAGATAGTGGAAGGCATTATATAAATCTTGGGGAAACCATTGATGTTGGTTTGAATCAGAATGGAAGTCACTGAGAATTTTAGGGTTGATGGATGTTTGATTAGCGGCCATGTGAAAGGTGAATCAGAGGGGAGCAGACCAGAGTTAAGCAAACCATCGAAGAGCCTGGTAGGGTATTTAAGCAGCAGTCGTGGGAGTCTGACCTAGAGCAGGGTCTGTGGGTACAGAGACGACGTGACGTGTCAAGTGGATTTTGAGAAAGAATCAGCAGCTGCAGGCCGAGGGCAGTAGGAGGAAGTCGGAGTCAGGGATGATTGAACGTTTCATCTGAGGACATGTGGTCATGGTACACTCCAGAGTCAGAGTGAGGATTGTGGAAAATCCAAGGTCTCAAAACCAACTAGAATACAACAGTCACTGGATGCCTAAAACACAGATAAAGCTCTGCCCTCAAACCTATGTGTATAACGAACTGAAATGTTTGTGTTATATACACAGGTGGTTCAAAGGGAGGATCTAGAATACAAGAAAAACTGGAAAGGGAAGAGCTTTAGGGAGGATCTGTGTCCAGTGAGACTTGTATGACAGTGCTTCACCCGAGAAGTGCGCTACTGCCTAAGGAGCGGAGCCCTCACCTCCCTCTTCAGCATGCAGCGTAACTCCCACTCTCGCTGTTCTAGAAAACTCTGCACTGCTTTACGGCTTTATCTCGGTACATTTTTCAGCCAAAGCATGCCCATTTTCTATACCCTTGAATACCCTCATGAGCGTATTAGAAAAATGTCCCAGTAGTGCTCTCCTCAGGTCTAACAACTGCTAATATCCTCTTCTCTTTCAACAAGATGGGATGCCCCAGATTCAGAACCCTAAGAAGGTGACTTGCTTCACAGAAAGCAAGAGACAGTTTGCAGCTTTGGATTTTGAATTCTTGAGTCAGGGGAGTTGTATAGAGTAGAATCAAACTCAGTCCCAAGCGCTTATTCTATAAACTCTTTGAAGCCCACAACTTTTTAATGACGAGTAAGCACTGAATAACCTTGTGTTAAACTTGATCAAACGAAACTGAATCAAATTTTTAAAAATGTCTTCAATAAGTGATGTTTACAATCATTATCTGATTCCAAGTGTGAGATTTCCCTCAAAGATGGGCTATGAATATCAGAAGAGACTTCAAAAAGTTTATATAAAAATGAAATTAAAGTTGGGTTTATTTTGGTGCAAAAAATTTGAAATCCATGAATAGTTTTTTCATAATATACATTTTTATGAACTTTTTGAAGACTCCTGTGTATGTTTCAAAGACTAAAATAGAGGTGAACTTTAATATATGTGCATTTATACTCAGGAATGAAACCCAGACCCACTTTCACACGAGACAGGTAGAAAGCAGTGACAGGGCAGCAGGGCGTGCTAGATATGGGATTATATACTGCAGCTGTCAGCTGAGGAGACCGGGGACACACTCCCGTTACGTTCTGTAGCCTGAAAGTAGCATTTGCACTGATATCTCAGAACTGGATAGGATTTTCTCTTCTTAGGAATTAAAAGCAAACTCACTGAACAGATGTTAGGCATTTAAAATCACACTCAGCTGGGAATTGTGTCTTCTGTGCACTAAGCACTGCGATTTAGTTGTGTTTTATTCTTTGTTATCATTGTTTAACACACAGAAGATACCATTCCTTCATCCTTCTAGAACTTATATGACATGTACAATATGACTCCTATTTAAAATGTTTTCACTTATTTCCTGTGAGAGAGAGAGAAAGAGAGAGGGCAAGAGAGAAAGATAAGCACCCCCCCATTGTCTAATGCCACAGTCCTCTCCCCAGCTTTCCAGCCAGTCAGGATCACGGGCACAGGAGTGCATATCGGGCTTGTTCAAGTCAACCTGGAAACAAAGCCCTGTCTTCCACAGGGCTTCCAGAACTACAGAGCTTTGCACCACCACCGCACCACCTTCGCACCACCATTGTACCGCCACCGCACCGCCATCGCACCATCACACCACCATTGCACCACCACCGCACCACCTTCGCACCACCATTGTACCACCACCGCACCCCCATCGCACCATTGTACCACCACCGCACCCCCATCGCACCATTGTACCACCACCGCACCCCCATCGCACCATTGTACCACCACCGCACCACCTTCGCACCACCATTGTACCGCCACTGCACCACCATTGCACCACCATCGCACCATTGCACCACCATTGCACCACCATCGCACCACCACCGCCACTGCACCACCACCGCACCACCATTGCTCCGCCACCGCACCACCATCGCACCATCATCGCACCACCATGACACCACCACTGCACCACCACCGCCACTGCACCACCATCGCACCACCACCGCAACTGCACCACCACCGCACCACCACTGCACTGCACCACCACTGCACTGCACTGCACTGCCATTGCACCGCCATTGCACCGCCATTACACCACCATTGCACCACCATTGTACCACCATTACACCGCCATTGCACCGCCATTGCACCGCCATTGCACCGCCATTGTACTGCCATTGCACCTCTGTGCTTGGGCCTAACTTCCATTCACAGATGAAAAACCAAGACTCTGAGTTTGACTTAGTCATATAACCCAGACCTAAAATTCAAACTTAGGTCTTCCTGACTTACATGCTTTCAAACATGCTCTGTTCCCATCGAATGCCTATTAAGATGTATGCAGAACCTTAGTAAGAGAAATAAACACCGTCCTCAGATGTCTTAATTCTCTGGGTGATATTATACATCCTGAGGTAGGAGATGCTGGGGAACATGTAGACTTTACCTTGACCACTTCCCATTCTATATCCTGCCATTACTTTTCTGTGTTTTATAGCAATAATTAAAATGAGTCCAATTGGTTTTTGGATTTTTTTTAATGTTATGTGTCTCCTCTCTTAGAGTTCTGTGCAACCACTGATCCTCAGATAATATCTAAACTTTTTCTAAAACATTAACATTGTAGCTTAGTAACTCTTTCGTAGGTCCAACAGCGTTAGATCCACTTACTCTGGTGGATTAGGTCTTTGTTATGTCCATCACCATCACCAGACAGAACTTCCAAGGTGTTCGTTATCATGCCTTGGTGCTTGGTGTACCAGCCTAACTTTGCAGACACAGAACAGCTGACAGTTGACAAAGATTAACAGACGCAAGTGCCTTTACCTTGTCTAAATGATGGCTTTAGAGTTGTCATGACTCTTTGTATGCGTGATGTAAATGGAAGCCAGAAGAAACGTGATTTGTTACAGATAAAAGAAAGGGAGTGGAGTGATTATTCCTGAGTGAGGAATTATGGAGTGATTAGTCATTTTATGGATGGATTTGCATAGACAGTTTTGTTTTAATTAGATTCTGGTCCAGGTTCCATTGGATCAATATCATTACAATTTCTTTAAGCAAGACCAGTGCCTCTCTTTGCATCTTTCCCCCATGAGTGTCGGACATAAGGACTGTCTTCTAGCTTAAGATTCTTGAGACACTGAAGAAGTTTGAGTATCCGCAGAATCATAGACTGAATCTGGGGCCTTGTGTGAAATTGGACGGCGCTCGGTGCTTGGCAGCCCTCAGGGCCAATACGGAATTGCCTGGTCAACATCAGTTCCCAATTTTGACTTAATGTTCAAATTATTTGGGGGCCTCTAAAAAAATCCTGATGTGTGAATTCTGCCCATGGAGATTATGCATTCAGAGCCTGAAATATGACCAGTGTGTGAGAATATTTCTCCACTGTCTTCCCTCCCAGAACTGCCTGATGTGCAGCAGAGATAGATGCTAAAGTTGAGAGAAAGTAGCATGAGGGTGGGTGAGAGACAAGGATTAGCATAAGTTGCAAGTGTCCCCAGGGGGGAAGTCAGGTGTAGGAGTTCCCAGTGGTGGCTACTGGGTAGAGAAGAGCATCTCAAAGACCACTGAGGTGTCGTCATGTGGGAAGGGGACAAGATTAGTGGCCAAGGAGCCCATGGGGTTTGTGCCTAGCTTTCTTGGGGAGCCTCGTGGACAAGACTGTCATACAGGTTGTCATTTAAACCCCATTTTTAAAACTGAATGGGAAACTCTCATAAATACCCTGAATGAAAAGACACACCAGGATTCTCTTGGACACATTGGGGTACTGAGATAGAGGGTCACTCTTTACATAGGTCTCATTTGTGGTTTCTGTTGCTAACATCATTTGATTTAAACTTGTTCTTTGTGAGTACAGTGGAGAATGCTTAAATTTTGTTTTATAGACCACAGATTAGTTTATTTTTAACACCCATCATACCATGAATTCATAGGGAATAGGTTCCAGTAGCTCAGGCTCCTTTCCATTTGTTCTCACAAGGTGGCTTCTCTGGGTGGAGCAGGCTGGCGCTTTAGTTGAACCCAGGGACCTTTCTCTTTGGCTTCTTTCTTTTTCTGGTCATTTTCTTCACATGTCTTAGGATGCTATCTCTGCTCTTAGAATGCTTAATATGCTCAATACACACATTAATTCTCTTGGCAAGAATCTTGCCCTTAACTTGTTTATTCACAACAATGCAACAGCATGCTGGGTAACATTGTAGACTCTTCCAGTTTTGCCGTGGCAACTTTTGTGGGGCATTCCTTTTTGAACAGTACCCATTCCCTTAATGTCTACAATATCACCTTTCTTGTAAATTCGCATATATGTTGCCAAAGGAACAACTCCATGCTTTCTAATGTGTTCGTCTTCTTGGTTAATTACTGGAAGATGGTGGTTCTGGCCGAAAGGAAGCGAGAATGCTTAATGGTTTTGATTTCTGATAACAGCATCCCCATAGCTGCACCAGCTTCTTTAGACAGTTATCCCCAACTTTACCTGCAGATATCTGGTCCTCGTCCCCCAGAGATCTGCATTGCGATGAAGAGTCCAGGCATTGCTGTTTTCTCCTTTGAAGCTTTGTGGTTCTGCAATATTGTGTTGCCATGGTGAGAAGCCCTGTGTGAGAGAGAAGAGGTTACTCAGAGTGCTCGCATGCCTTCGTAGAAACCTGACGGACGGCAAATGGCAAAATCATAAAGACTGGCTTGAGTCGTTTGTGTAATGAGTCATGTTGCGTTATAGTAGCAACCGCTAGGTGTGCTTTACCTCAATTACTGCTAACATTATGTGACCACAGGGCAAATAGGTGGTGTAGTGGTTAAGGTGCTGAACTCCCAGACGGCTTACTGTGGTTCGCGTCCCAGATCCAGTGGCTTAAAACTCACGCCAGTGCATGTGCGTATGTGTCCAAAATCTCAGGAGGAGAAAGGAGAAGGTATTGCAACATGGCCATCCTCTTGGGGGAGTGGGGCTGATTTCTCACTTTCCCTCTCACTGTCTCTCTCATGAGTGCATGTTCCCTATAGCAAAACTCTTTTTAAAAAAATGATGTGGGGACCAGCAGTTAGCATAATGGCTATGTCGCTGGACTCCCATGTAGTTGACCAGGGTTCGCATCCCGGGCCCTGTGGCTTAAAAAACTCATGCCAGGCACGTGTGCATGTGTGCCCAGGATCCCGAGAGGAGAATGGAGGAGAAGGGATTGCGGAGTGACCATCCCCCCAGGGGGGTGATTTCTCGCTTTCTGTCTCTCTGTCTCTCTCTGTCTGTCTGGCGAGCACACGTGCCCTATAGCTATTGGATTTTCTTAAAGAAATAATAGTTTTTCCCAAAGTCATGGAATAGTTCTGTTTTTGCTTTCTAGATGCTTTATGGTGCCAATTTTACTTGTGCCTGTGCCTCCATTTTTGTCTGTAGATTGAGATAGCACTGATGGAGGTACACACTGGGTCTTTGAAAAGTTCGTGGAAATGCATACTATGAAAAAACTATGTATGAATTTCAAAACCTTTTTGCACCAAAATAAAAGCATACTTTAATTCTCTTTCACGAGTCAGTTTTGTTTAATACAGACTGGAAGCTGATAGCCTTTCTCCGTGGGTATGTCAGAGTGCCGTCTGTAGCTGCAGACACTCACCATTGTACACACCATGGTGTGGACAGGTCCCACTGGGGTTCCATTCTCACCCAGGACTGGAGGAGGAATTTAGGAGACCACGCATTGATCAGTAAAGGGCTAGAACCCTGCTCTGGGGTCTTCTGCTCTCTGGAGATCCTGGGCAATCCATCCCTCTCCCCTGTATGTTTTCTCATCTGTGAACGAGGCTCCCTGATCTCCAGGTTCAAGGAAAGTGGGACATTGGGAGTGAGGGTACAGTCTACCTCGGGTTGAGTCTGGGTTTCGCTACAGATGGGCTTTTGCTTCTGCAGCCTTGACTGGGCAGTGAGCACAGTACATGAAGGAGGGGGGTTTATCCTTTCCTTTGTTTCTCCTTCCTTCCTTTTTAATTGCAGCTGAACCAACCATAAAAGAGTTACATTATAAAAATATCCTTTTAGCTTTCTGCGACACAAATCTTTATGTACCATAAAATACTTCTGATACCCCAGGACACTCGGATGAGTCTGTTATTTCAGCTGTTCAGGTTCAGAGTTATTCTCAAGGGCTTTCTTTTTGTTTTTCTTTCTCTTCCTTTCTTTTTTTTTTTTTTTTTAGTTTCTGCCATAGAGTGCAGAAATTTGGTATATTTGGTATGTTTGTGTTTTTGTTTTATTTAATTACATGTCATTCCACTAGTGAAGCAGTGATGGGAAATGCCTTCTTCAATTCCTGCCACATATGGGCAGTACAGAATGTGGACCAGTTTAAAGTGAGCAGGCTGCTGTAGATTTTTCAAAACACCTGCATCTTATTTTAGAACCATTTGACGCTCTTGGCCTGGTTTGTGCTTGGGTAATTTGGAGTGATTAAAAAATTTTGCATTTCTCAAGGGCTTCTGTGTTCAGATGAGCCAAATAGGAGTTGGACGCAAATATTCTTCAGTGCTTTTAAAAAACGCTCGTTTAATTACTAATTGCTTGAGAAATAGCCAAAAGTTTCCAGTGTCCTAGTTTGAATACACAACAGAGCAGATTTAGAAGCCTCCCTGGAAAACTCCAATTCCTTGGCTTGGTATTCCCTCCCTTTCCTTTCTTATCAACAAGAAGTTCTCGCCTCTGTGTTTTCCAATTTTTGCTTAAATGGTTCAGGCTTGAAGGAAGTCAGCTTAAAACTAATGCTCTGTGGGGTCAGCGGGTGGCGTGGTGGTGCCGTGCTGGACTCCCACGTGACTGACGTGGTTTGGGTGCCAGGCCTGTGGCTTGCTTCCCTCTCTCTCTCTGGTCAAATTAAAAATAATAATAACAACTAAAATTAAGCAAATGAATCTTTAAAAAAGAGAAAATCTAATGCTCTCTTAAATGAGATTTGTTGTTCTGGGGTGAGGACTCGTATGGTGGGGAATGAATGGAGCAGGAGCCGGGCGAGGTGTGGATACTATGGCAATGTCGTATAATATATTGAAGTATTTCTGTTGAAAATTTGCTCACGATCTCCATACTCAGCTAGAGAAAATCTTTGTGTCAGGAATGTTGGAACAATCGCATTAATGAGCCATAAAGCAATAGAAAGGTGTTTTATTTGTCAAAGACTAAAAGGATTTTCTAAAAACCAGAAACCTCCCCAAGCATTAAGACTCAAGCCTATATAGCGATGACCTTAGAGTTTTATTCTGAACCCAGACTGTGGGTTCCGACAAGAACAGGGTGGGAAGGAGGGAGTTTAGGGACCAGGCCAAGGTGCCATGGTGACCCAGCTGTGCTGAGTACCAGGTGCTCTGCGGCCACCGGCTCAAGGCCCTGATCCTGGCTAAGGCAGCTCCTCTGAGCCTTGAGTGCAGCGGGACCACACCGAGGGGCGGCGCCATCAGACACACCTCGCCTGTTGCCAGGATTGCTTGAGCTTCTCTCTACTCCCAGACGTACTTGGAGAAAGGTGGGCAGGGTTGGGAGACGCTTTAGGAAAAAAGAGAAACAGCCTTGACAAGGGATTTGATGCTTGCGTTAATAGAGTACTTACCCAAAGTGATAGAAATGGAAAGTGTACTTCACTGCAAAAAACGTTATTTTAATTTCCATGCACGTGCTTCCTTCCAAAATCAGGGGAAAATGAGCTAAATAAAGTAAAAGAAGCTGTTTTGTAATCTGACTTATTGAATTAAGTCTTCTCCTGCCTATTTACACTGACACGCACACTCTTATTTCTGGAAATTAAACTATGTTGAAGGGTCTTGGGTGTTCCACGGTGTGTGGGTTGAAGCCCTCAGTCTGAGATCCCAGAGGTATCTGAGTGATGGTAGATATCAAGTATTTGAGCATCTTTTATGTGCCAGGCATTGAACTAGCACCTAATATTTTATTTAAAGTAACCTTTACAGAAAAGGCTATGCAGGTGTGATTTTGGTGGTGGTATTTCAGTTTCCGTGTCAGAAACCAGGGGCTCAGTGGACTGACTTACAAATAGCTTGTCCAATATGACCACACTGGCGTTCTGACCCAGACTTAACTTTCAAGGTCAGGTGCTTTTAAAAACATTTCAGTGTTGATGCTTCTCCCAAACACAGGCTGGACGTGAGGACTCGTCACAGCAGCTCACGTTCCCCTCTCCCTCCTGCATTTCTACCGCCCCTCGCTTTTCTCCTCTTATAACTGCTTGGTGAGTATTTCCATCCAGGCACGAGCGTATCAACTTTCTCTGTCGTGTGCACGCTCTGAGGCTGCCTCCTGTGCCCAAGTGTGCTTTGCCAGTGGTCCTCAGCCACGGCAGGGGACAGCACACAGCCCAGTGCCCCTCCACGTCCTCCCGACTCCTGGTGGCCTAGGGTCTGTGCTGTTGCTGGGACACCTGTATGCTTGGGCAATGGCAGGGCGACCCGCCCTGGAGCCGCCCTCTTGTAGGCTGATAATGACTTTGGTGACACGTGGCACGCGGGACTGGTCTGTTACCGCCAAGCGCCCTGAGTCTGGAATTGTGTTTGGAATCTTACTGCTTTTACGACGTCTGTGGCTGGCAGGCTCTGCTGTTGTCCGAGAGCTGAGGAACTGCCCCCCCATTGTGGAACTTGCTCTGACATACTTTTCATGCCCCCATTCTCATCCCAGGAAACCCGCGTGGTGGTAATCTGAGGGTTCAGTGGCTGAGGAGTGTATTACGTGCAGTTATTACATGTCTCTAGAATGATAGGCCTGGGAGAATTTGAAAAGGTTCTTTAGCCTATAACGTAAGGTGGAGACCAGCCATGGGTCTGGTGGTTAAGGTGGCTGGATCCCACATAGCCAACTGCACAGTTTGAATTCTGGACCTCATAGCTTAAAATCCATGCAGGATGTATGTCCATTCACACCCAAAATCCCAAAGGGAGAGAGAAGTAGACCAGACAGGACTGTGGGGAGACCCTTCCCCATGAGGGATACGCGCTCGCTCTCCCTCCTCTCTCTGTCTCCCTCTGGCAAGTGCACACCCTTTGGCAGATTTAAAAATAAATTAATAAGAAATTAAAGAAGAAGAAAAGGAAAAAAAAAAAAAAAAGGAAAAGCTCTACAATAGAGTAGACATTCACTGTTCCTTTGGCCTCTTCATTTGAGGAGGTAAGTCTGCAAAGCATTCCCGCCAGTCTGTGGTCTGCACCCTGGCTCATCCTGGTTACCGTTCTGTACGGCCCACTGTCTGCGGTCTGCATGGTGCAACCACCCTGGGGAGGTGCTTCTCTCTCTCTCTCTCTGACTTTCTTTTTTATGTTCTCATGCTCTATTACAAATGAAGAAAAGAATTTAAATTAATATTAGTTACAGAAACCTTAAGGGGATCACCGTCTATAAAGCCTTTGGTTCTGAGTAGGGTGGGTAACTGCAAGGAGGAGAGAACAAGAGTGTGTGGTGATTGGTCGTGGTGTGGGTTCTGTTTTATGGATCTCCTGTCTCATTAGATAAAACCAGTGGCAAGGAAAAGTGATTGTCGAAGCATAAAAGCACACTCCCAGCTGAGCACCTCTGGCCGACCGCTGCCTGACAGTCTGGCTCACTGGCCTGCGTGTGGAGGAAGTCAGTGTGGAGGCATTAATGCAGAAGAGAAGCATGAGGCCACTGTGTTTCTTTTGGATTTGAAAGTCATCAGAAATCTCTTGCCCACAATATGCATGAGAAGACTTCAAAAGTTCATGAAAAAATGCAACTAAATGAGTTTATTTTCGTACAAAAAGTTTTTGAAAATCCATGCATAGTTTACATATATAGACACATGAGTGCGTGTAATATACATTTTCAAACTTTTTAGGGCCTCTCATCTGCCAGGTGCTATTCTGGATGCTGTGGGGACACAGGCAGGGCTGACTTCCTGTGAGGAGCTTCTAACCAATTAATGAGTGATAGTGAGGTATGAATTACCCCCGCAGGTGTCTCAGAGATGGTGTTGTCTTGGAGTGGCCTTCACCTACACTCTTGCCTCGCTGGTTTCCATCCCGTCCTACTGCTGTGACAGAGAAGGTCCCTGCTACGTATACACCAGGGAGCAGACGCCTGCCATGTGTTTCAGCTGCTCAGCCTCTCCAGCGCGTCTGTGTTAGGGAAATGTCCATCTTAGGAGTTTTCCCAGGGGTCTCAGGCCCTGCGGATTAGTCTTGCAGAGCTGGGCTTTGAATGGAGCACAAGGAGCTTTACCCCAGGTGGCGCCTGCCTCAGGGCAGGAGCTTCTTCCCCAGGGACAGTTCAAAATGAGGTGTCAGCCCTTGTTCCTGGCTTCTTAGCTCCAGCCTTCTTAAAGAGCCTGTGAGCTACCATATTCTCTTATTCTCTCATCATAGTTCTTTTCCTTTTCTTTATTTATGCTTACAATTAAGATCCTTGACTAATACATAGACCCATGCTTCAAGTATTATCACACCCCAAAACATCCCTGTGCAGCACGGGCCATGATAATTCCTAACAGGCTCAGCACTTACATGGCTAATAAACACACGGAACTGTTCTTCTCTATTCATTGTAAAATAAGGGCCAATTCAAATAAGATACAATTTTTCGATGATCCTAGTTGCTTGGATTTTTTAAAACTATAATATGCAGTGTTGTCAAGGACGTGGCGAGGGATGCTCAGGTGCCTTAGGGTTACCGATGCAAACAGGAGTTCATGGAAATGCAGACTTCCCGTGGTTACCAATGCAAACAGGAATTCATGGATATGCAGACTTCCCGCGTAGAGAAGACGCTGCTCTGCGTTGTTTATCACAGGGAAAATGTGGAAGCAACCCACATGCGCAACAGTAGTGATTGTCCAAATTACCTTCATGCAATTCAATAATGATCAGCCAGTAATGACATTTGCAAACAATGTTTAATGACACAGATTATCCAAGAATGCTCATTAAAAAGAAGGGTACTTAACTGTAGATATTATGATCCATTTCTGTTAAAACAATTTTTAAAAATGTTACATGCACAAAATTACCAAGAAAAATTGAACATGTACAATACTATTTATCTCTGAGTTTTGAGCAAGTAAGAGGTTTTGATTTTCTCTTTTATTCTTGTTGATGTATTGTATGTAGTCTTCAATAATCAGGTAAAATTTTATTTTTAAGTCTACCATCATTACCTTTCTTGCGACTTATCTAAAAGCTCGTCTGCTGCAGTTAACATCTGTTTTCTCTCATTATTTGAAAAAAAAATTTATACTCTTTTCCAATAGTATCATTTAAAAATTAATTTGAGGGAGGGCACCAGCAGGTGGTGTGGTGGTTAGGGCACTGGACTCCCACGTGACCCACCATGGTTTGAGTCCCAGACCTGGTAGCCTGAAAAATCATGCTGGACACGTGTGTGTGTGTGTGTGTGTGTGTGTGTGTGTGTGTGCGTGTGCCCAAAATCCTGGGAGGAAAATGGAGGAGAAGGGATTAAGGCATGGCCTACCATTGTGGAACTTGCTCTGACATACTTTTCATGCCCCCATTCTCATCCCAGGAAACCCGCGTGGTGGTAATCTGAGGGTTCAGTGGCTGAGGAGTGTATTACGTGCAGTTATTACATGTCTCTAGAATGATAGGCCTGGGAGAATTTGAAAAGGTTCTTTAGCCTATAACGTAAGGTGGAGACCAGCCATGGGTCTGGTGGTTAAGGTGGCTGGATCCCACATAGCCAACTGCACAGTTTGAATTCTGGACCTCATAGCTTAAAATCCATGCAGGATGTATGTCCATTCACACCCAAAATCCCAAAGGGAGAGAGAAGTAGACCAGACAGGACTGTGGGGAGACCCTTCCCCATGAGGGATACGCGCTCGCTCTCCCTCCTCTCTCTGTCTCCCTCTGGCAAGTGCACACCCTTTGGCAGATTTAAAAATAAATTAATAAGAAATTAAAGAAGAAGAAAAGGAAAAAAAAAAAAAAAAGGAAAAGCTCTACAGCAGAGTAGACATTCACTGTTCCTTTGGCCTCTTCATTTGAGGAGGTAAGTCTGCAAAGCATTCCCGCCAGTCTGTGGTCTGCACCCTGGCTCATCCTGGTTACCGTTCTGTACGGCCCACTGTCTGCGGTCTGCATGGTGCAACCACCCTGGGGAGGTGCTTCTCTCTCTCTCTCTCTGACTTTCTTTTTTATGTTCTCATGCTCTATTACAAATGAAGAAAAGAATTTAAATTAATATTAGTTACAGAAACCTTAAGGGGATCACCGTCTATAAAGCCTTTGGTTCTGAGTAGGGTGGGTAACTGCAAGGAGGAGAGAACAAGAGTGTGTGGTGATTGGTCGTGGTGTGGGTTCTGTTTTATGGATCTCCTGTCTCATTAGATAAAACCAGTGGCAAGGAAAAGTGATTGTCGAAGCATAAAAGCACACTCCCAGCTGAGCACCTCTGGCCGACCGCTGCCTGACAGTCTGGCTCACTGGCCTGCGTGTGGAGGAAGTCAGTGTGGAGGCATTAATGCAGAAGAGAAGCATGAGGCCACTGTGTTTCTTTTGGATTTGAAAGTCATCAGAAATCTCTTGCCCACAATATGCATGAGAAGACTTCAAAAGTTCATGAAAAAATGCAACTAAATGAGTTTATTTTCGTACAAAAAGTTTTTGAAAATCCATGCATAGTTTACATATATAGACACATGAGTGCGTGTAATATACATTTTCAAACTTTTTAGGGCCTCTCATCTGCCAGGTGCTATTCTGGATGCTGTGGGGACACAGGCAGGGCTGACTTCCTGTGAGGAGCTTCTAACCAATTAATGAGTGATAGTGAGGTATGAATTACCCCCGCAGGTGTCTCAGAGATGGTGTTGTCTTGGAGTGGCCTTCACCTACACTCTTGCCTCGCTGGTTTCCATCCCGTCCTACTGCTGTGACAGAGAAGGTCCCTGCTACGTATACACCAGGGAGCAGACGCCTGCCATGTGTTTCAGCTGCTCAGCCTCTCCAGCGCGTCTGTGTTAGGGAAATGTCCATCTTAGGAGTTTTCCCAGGGGTCTCAGGCCCTGCGGATTAGTCTTGCAGAGCTGGGCTTTGAATGGAGCACAAGGAGCTTTACCCCAGGTGGCGCCTGCCTCAGGGCAGGAGCTTCTTCCCCAGGGACAGTTCAAAATGAGGTGTCAGCCCTTGTTCCTGGCTTCTTAGCTCCAGCCTTCTTAAAGAGCCTGTGAGCTACCATATTCTCTTATTCTCTCATCATAGTTCTTTTCCTTTTCTTTATTTATGCTTACAATTAAGATCCTTGACTAATACATAGACCCATGCTTCAAGTATTATCACACCCCAAAACATCCCTGTGCAGCACGGGCCATGATAATTCCTAACAGGCTCAGCACTTACATGGCTAATAAACACACGGAACTGTTCTTCTCTATTCATTGTAAAATAAGGGCCAATTCAAATAAGATACAATTTTTCGATGATCCTAGTTGCTTGGATTTTTTAAAACTATAATATGCAGTGTTGTCAAGGACGTGGCGAGGGATGCTCAGGTGCCTTAGGGTTACCGATGCAAACAGGAGTTCATGGAAATGCAGACTTCCCGTGGTTACCAATGCAAACAGGAATTCATGGATATGCAGACTTCCCGCGTAGAGAAGACGCTGCTCTGCGTTGTTTATCACAGGGAAAATGTGGAAGCAACCCACATGCGCAACAGTAGTGATTGTCCAAATTACCTTCATGCAATTCAATAATGATCAGCCAGTAATGACATTTGCAAACAATGTTTAATGACACAGATTATCCAAGAATGCTCATTAAAAAGAAGGGTACTTAACTGTAGATATTATGATCCATTTCTGTTAAAACAATTTTTAAAAATGTTACATGCACAAAATTACCAAGAAAAATTGAACATGTACAATACTATTTATCTCTGAGTTTTGAGCAAGTAAGAGGTTTTGATTTTCTCTTTTATTCTTGTTGATGTATTGTATGTAGTCTTCAATAATCAGGTAAAATTTTATTTTTAAGTCTACCATCATTACCTTTCTTGCGACTTATCTAAAAGCTCGTCTGCTGCAGTTAACATCTGTTTTCTCTCATTATTTGAAAAAAAAATTTATACTCTTTTCCAATAGTATCATTTAAAAATTAATTTGAGGGAGGGCACCAGCAGGTGGTGTGGTGGTTAGGGCACTGGACTCCCACGTGACCCACCATGGTTTGAGTCCCAGACCTGGTAGCCTGAAAAATCATGCTGGACACGTGTGTGTGTGTGTGTGTGTGTGTGTGTGTGTGTGTGCGTGTGCCCAAAATCCTGGGAGGAAAATGGAGGAGAAGGGATTAAGGCATGGCCTATTCCTCTCCCCTGGAGGGCAATTTCTCATTTTCTCTCTCTCTCTCTCTCTCTCTCTCCAGCAAATACAAAAACCTAAAAACATACTAAATATTAGTAACTGGGTCCCTAAAGTGGGCCTGCAGTCTATATTTCAGCATTGGTTCTTAGCACCCTCTACACCCCCCTGGGCAACACCGGGCTTCATGGGATTTGCGTGTACCCCTGTTGTTTTCACTTTTTTTTTAAGGAAATAATATACTTGAACCTCATAAAAAGGCATTACATAAGAATAAAAGGTAACAATGTGTTAAGTGCCTAACATTTGAGCATGCTCTTACATCTAAAACAACTGATGAAAAGGTGACATGACATTTCTCACACTCGTTCAACGACCTGCTGACCCTGATTCTCCTTCTGGTTCTGTCTCAAGTCAGAAAATAATCAGGTTTGCTTCCCGAGAAGAAATGACCTGCACATTCTGTTATACTTAACCATCTATGGCTACGATTACAGGAAAACAGTGATTGGGAACATGAGGATTTAGAACTAGTTATGACAAAGTATGTTGAAATTAAGGGACTTGCTTCTTTATTGGAGAAGAAGCAAGTGGGGGGTGTGTGTACTTACATCAGAGGAAGCTGACTCCAGGCGGAAGTGGGGGTGATGAGCAAACCCAAGACTGGGTGGACAACCAAACCGGGGCATGGACATGGAGGGGAGCAGAGGGAGACCTCAGTGCACCAGCGTCCTGAGGAGGAGTGACAGGCACGCCCCTGTGAGGAGCACACCTGCAGGAGACGATTTGCCTGAGAGATCCTTAGATCAAGTGAGTTGTGTCTTCCAGGGGTATGGCAAATTGGATGGCCAACCCTTCTCCTCTTCCTACAACACGACGTTGACCCCGTGCCCCTCAGGGCATGGGGTCTGGTGAGACTCATGACAATAGCGGATGGGGTGCTGGTGCCTTCAGAACCAAGTGCAGCCCTGTCTGGCTTCCTGGTGGTGCTCTCTCAAGTGCAGACGCCATGCTGTGAGAAGCCCCAGCAGCCATGTGGCAAAGTGTACAGGTTCGGTGTGGAGCTGCCTCAGAGCATCAAGGGGCCGCCTTCCCTCTGCACCCATTCACTGGCATGACCAGTGCACTTGGCTGCTAGTGTTTGAACCAGAAAATGGAACCACAGCTCTTTACCACATTGTATGAGTTCAAGAAGCAGCCATGTCATGCCTTCTGTCAATATTTCGAGTATGTTCTAAATTGATTTGTTATCTTCTGCTGAACAAAGTCAAGACTGTAGCCCTCTGTTACTACATCCATGCTGAGGGTAGAGCGTGGACAGACAATGATGGGGAAGTTGGAGTAGTACAATGGGTTTTTATGGATAGTTCTGACAAGCACAGCGAGTGAAGGGGATGGAGATTTCAACTGGGAGTCCAGAAGGTGGCATGGCGGTTAAGGCACTGGACTCTCACATGGCTGACCACAGTTTGAGTCCTGGACTTGGTGGCTTGCTTTCTCACTTTCCCTCTCTCTGTCTGTCTTTGGTGAGTGCATATGCCCTGTAGAAAATTTAAAAGATAATGATAACTAAAATAAAATAAATAAGGCTTTAAAAAAAAGAATTCAGGTGGTTGGGCATACAAGTGATAATTTATTCCCTCAAGAGTGTAGTCTTGCATTAAAGAGTTCATTCCAGAGCATCTATACTAAGCAAATGCCTCTTGGATCCTAGAAGTTGTACTAGATGTTCTTAAAGAAGATACATTACTAAGTGCCAAGAGCTTCTAAGTAATTTCATGTATTAACTCATTGCAATAATCCCATGAGCTAAGTACATCATTTCCCTAGTTTACACCTAGGAGAGAGACACAGAATGGTTCAATTTCAAAACTGGATAGCTTGTGAAATTGCGAGTGCTGGCAGTCTGGCTTCTCTCCCTGTGCGATTGACCTCGATGCTTTCAACCTTCAACCTTCAACCTTCAACTCTTAATTTCATTCCAGTTAATTTTGTAGAACTGAGAATAGAATCAAGGATGAAAACTGAAAAGGTTTATCCCATTTCAGTAAAAAACCATGAAGAACGACTCTGTCCTCAGCTCATTGTGACTAAATTTGTGTTTAGTTTCTAACAAAGTCTATAACATCCAGGAATGTTTTAGTGTCCTAGAGGGAGAGAAAATCAAAATAGTGTCTAAATTTTTCTACATTAAGTGACAGAGGATAAGTTACCAACATCTACGTAGCCTTCAGAACAGAAAGATTATGGACTTACAATTTCAGGCCTGGTCAGCTGCTTTCATTGTTCATCCGTTGTGTTTGTGACGAGCCTATTCTGTCAAAGGCAGAGCATGACAGCAGAGGCAGGGCACCCTTAGGCATGTCCCAGACACCCGGGTCACATTCCACTGTGCACCTCCTGATCATCGTGGCTCTCAGTGCTATGACATGTGTCTCCTGACAAAGTTAGGTATATTAATGGAGTTTTGCTATGGTTAACATTGGCCTTCCCATGATCTGGCCTCCATTAAATGGGTAAGTGAAAACTTTGGAAGGCAGAACTGGGTGTTAGACAGCAAAGACTCTACGCTCAGAGTGCTGGGTCTGCTGCCTGGATGTGACCTCAGTAGGGTTTCTACCTCTTTTAAGCCTCAGTTTCTTCATTGTTAAATGGAGTAAATAATGCCTCACAGGGCGGTTGTGAAGACTAAATCAGACACGTTTAAATAGTTGAGCATGACACCCGACATAGAATTAGCGTTCGTTCTAAATTGATGGTGGTGGTGGTTATGACAACGCTATGTCACATACAATGAAGAATTACTTTTAAGACAGATTTTTTTTGCTATAGCAGTACACTTGCTGGAGAGACAGAGAGCTAGAAATCATACACAACACACCCTCAAGCATGACCACACCACAACCCCCTTCTCCTCCATTCTCCTTGGGATTTGGGGCACACATGCACTTGCGCCTGGCATGAGTTTTAAGCCACCAGGTCTCAGACTCAAACTACATGGGAGTTCAGTGACGTAACAATTATGCCATTTGCTGGTCCTGAAGAATGGTATTTCCAATCAATTTTCTAAGAGTTTTCAAGTCTTAAATCCAGTGAATATACATAAATGGAAACAAAACACTGAAAAAGAGTGTTTTTCTTATTCTGTTAACTGTTTCCCCCAAGTCATTTTAAGTCTCCCCTGATGTTGAAATGTAGTATGGGGACCAGCAGATGGCATAATGGTTACATCACTGGACTCCCATGTAGTCAACTGTGGTTTGAGTCCCCGACCAGATAGCTTAAAACTCATGCCAAACGCCTGTGTGTGCATGCCCAAAATCCAGAGAGGATAATGGAGGAGAAGGGATTGCAGTGTGGCCATCTCCCCAGGGGTTGATTTCTTGCTTCCTTTCTCCCTGTCACTCTGGTGAGCTCAAGTGCCCTATAGCAAAAATCTCTCTAAAAAAAGTGAAATGTAGTTTGAAATAACTAGTAGTAAAGTGATTATTAGATGAGAAAGGCACGAACTGGGAAAGGAGATGAGATAGAACACAAATCTCACAGCAATTAGGTTTTCTAAGGGTTGGTTCATAGGTACATGGAATGCTTTAGTGTCAGATGGAAATTGTTTCTAAAATCTTCAAAAGAGAAAGACGATAGGGGCTTGAAAAGATGTACATAGGGGGAACCAGCAGTTAGCGTAATGGCTATGTCGCTGGACTCCCACGTAGTCAACCGCGGTTCGTGTCCCGGACCCGGTGGCTTAAAACTCACACCGGGCGCGTGTGCATGCGTGCCCAAGATCCCGAGAGGAGAATGGAGGAGAAGGGATTGCGGCATGACCATCCCCCCTGGGGGGTGATTTCTCGCTTTCTGTCTCTATGTCTCTGTCTGTCTGTCTGGCGAGCGCATGCGCCCTACAGTGAAAAACCTCTCAAAAAAAAAAAAAAAAAGATGTACATAGGTTCTGCGATTTAAAAATAAGGAACTGGGGACCAGCAGTTAGTGTAACGGCTCTGTTGCTGAACTCCCACGTAGCCAACTGCAGTTTGAGTCCCGGACCCGGTGGCTTAAACTCACACCAGGTGCGTGTGCGTGCGTGCCCAAGATCCCGAGAGGAGAATGGAGGAGAAGGGATTGCGGCGTGGCCATCCCCCCCTGGGGGGTGATTTCTCGCTTTCTGTCTCTATGTCTCTCTGTCTCTCTTTGCCTTTCTGGCAAGCACACGCGCCCTATAGCAAAAACCTCTCCCCCCCAAAAGAAAAAAAGAAAAAAAGAAAGAAAGAAAGATAAAGAAAGAAAAGAAAAGAAAGAAAGAAAGAAAGAAAGAAAAAAGGAAGAACAGGAGAGTGGCTCCACTTTCTACTCTCTGCTTTGCTCTGTACACCCAAGGTTGCAATCAGATAGCCAACGTTGATTGCCCACCTGGGTCGGGCTTCACGCGTGAGCCTCATGGGGAGAGCCATGACAGGTGGGTGGCTCTCAGCAAGATCTCCAAGAGCTTCGGCTGCCAGCTTGATGCTGCATTCTACTACCTATGCTGTTCCTCAGTTCTGGGTCACCTTCAATTCATGTGCCCCTGGATCCCTCATCACCTTATCTGTACGAAGGGGGATAAATAATGGGACCTAAAGTGAAGGCCGTTGTGAATATTTTATGAGATAATATCTACTAACTTCATTTGCTTAGCACAGAGGCAGTAGTAATATTATGCTAGCAATTCTTATTACAATATCAACTTAACTGAAAGGAGGCACAGCCTGGTGGAAACAGTGGACTTAAAATAAGCAGAGACCATGGCAGAAATGAAATGTACACAGATTTGGGGTTCATGTATAGAAAAATCAGTTGCTTTCATCTGTCTGGAGGACTCGAGTCAATGGGACCTCGGACAGTGAGTGGGTATCTGTCCACACTGTGCCATAGCTGAAGGGGAGACAGGCTCTGGAGAAGACCGGAGACAAGGACGCCGAACGGTGTAATGTAGCTCACTTTTTCTCGGCGTCTGTCTCCACATCTTCCCACTGCTCTCTGCAGCGCGTTCCTCTGTGTATGTCCAGGCTGTATTCAGACCAGACCAGGGAAAGAATCCAGGCTACTTTTAAAGGCTTTGTGTCGAAGAGCCCGGTTGGTCTTCTCTAACAATTTGGGACTAAGAAAATGCAAGCAGGGTCACCTTTTCACTCCAGAAAGGGGATCACCTGCTCAGCGTGCAGATGCCTGCTTCAGGTGCAGTGGGTCGTTTTCATACTCACTGCAACCTCCGGGCCGTGTCATTACCCCCATGTCTCAAGCAAGAAAGTCGGCTTAGAGATTAAAAAACAAAAGCCTAGAACTGATGTAAAATTGTAAACTGTAATTTAGAAATGATGTGCTACCTGGCCAAATTGTCTACTGGGTAGAGAAGAGAACTCCTTTTCACCATAGACGTTGCCAACACACACTATTTCATTTTTTAAAGACGTGTCTAAAATGTGTCGAATCGGTTAACAAATCCTCCTGTCAGTGTAAACACTCTTTTCTGTGTGCATGGTATCACTTTGCCCTCTTTATTCCAGCTGTGTCCCTGCAGTGTGTAAATAAGAGATGACAATTCCTATAATATGTGTGGGGAGCGAAGGATTTGAGAAAATGTAAGCATGCATAATTCAAATAGCAAACCTTATCTCGATTTCTGCATAAATAATTTTCAAATTTCTGAACTTCTGCCAGCAACTTCCCCTGTGTATCCTTAACTCCCCACCTTCCAGAGATCTCCGAACCCTATTTAGCAGGGCATACAGAGATGGGAGTGATAGAAATAAGATTAGTTTTTCTCTGAATCTAATTATTGTCATTTAGTGTTTCCTCAATATGTTTTGGAGCGAGTATTGTTGAGTTTTGCTATTTTTACTAACAGGCAAGTTGAGATGCAGAAATGACTAAAGACTGCCCAAGGTAGCATGCTTATTGGTGCCAGGAGGGAGGCTGCAGAAGCCATCGAACCCAGGGTAGGACTCAGGCCGTGGTCCGTGCTTCGCTCTCTGCCTTATCCGTCTCCTGGGCAAATGCTGTGCATTCTCTGGGTCTTCTCATCGGGGCCCTTTTCAGGTGTACGTCTGGTGCAGTCCAGGGTTTCACTGGACATGTTGCTTTCAAATAGATGCAGGTCACCTCCGTTTTTCAGTAGCAATTCAAATTTGAGAAGGCGTAACTTCTTCCTTTCATTTATAGCAGAACATGCCATGTTTCTGAGCCCTCATTTTTCTAGCTAGTGACAAACACTCTAAGTCACCTTCAGTTTACCACAGTCTTGTCCAGATTGATACAATAATTTTGCTGTAAATCATCAACTGAGCTTTTACACGCAGTCAACTCACAATTTGAAGTTCCTTTTTTTTCTTTGTTCATAGTAAGGCATATGCATGTTCTTGTGAAAGGGGGAGAGAGAGACAGAGAGAGAGAGAGCAGCACCCTCCCAGAGTCTGGTCAGGCTGTAGTCCCCCTCGTCCAGTCCTTTAGCCCCTCAGGTACACACTCACCTGCACGCGTGACATCCTTCAGAGTGATCAGACCAAGGATTCGAACCACAGCCCACGTACGGTCTGGCTTATCTTAAGCAGAGCAGCATTGCTGCACCAAGAAGTTGGTGCAGACAACTCACACTTCGCATCCTAGCGACTTCTATTCTCAAGGAGTCCCCTCTTCCTTTCTCCCATATGGTGCGTAGGTTCAGAGGGGCACTCCTGTAACTGCACAGCATCGAAAGGGCTTCCAGGTCTCAGACAGTGGTCTAGACCTCACTGGCCACCTCAGAGTGGTGTCAGTACCCACTGTGCTAAGGCTCCTGGATGCAGACCTCCTTGGTGGAGCTCCAGGACAAGCTGACGTTCACGATCCCTGCCAACCTGCTTTCCACGACCTGCTCATCCCAAGTATAGGCTTGTCTTTTAGCTCATTAACACTTTAGTCCGTCCTATTCTGTGGTTTGGACATCTGCAAACCACATTCAGCCTCTGGAAAATTGAAACATGCGTTCATTCCTCTCCTCGCCTCTACTATCCTCTCCCACCTTTCCTACTGTGTGGTAGAGGACAAGTTAGTCCCAGCATTCTGTGGAGACCCCAAGCCCATCTAGGGTTTTGATTCCGTCTCTTCCTGAAGGAGGCAAGGAGCGGGACTCAATTTGTTTCAGCATCTGTTTCTACACCTCACCCCCTCCAGGCTTCTCTAACCCAGGCAGAACTGCCGTTTCTTCCCTTTGGGGCAGGAAAACACCTTCAACCTCCTATTACGATGTTTTCTTCTCAATAGCGTACAGCTAACTTCGAAATGAGATGATCCTACAGAAGCCCATAGGTTAAGAGCTGTCTACTCACAGCACTTCCACTGGGCACAGAGCATGAAAGAGGCTGTAGGTGGTGGTCTATCCCACATATGTTGCAATGACAGGTGACTTCTGTGCTTGCTAGGTGATGTAATTTTTTCTTTCTTTCTAAATAGCCTGTGTTCTTTTCCTATTCAGGAACTCATTTGCGTCATAGCAGTGAAAGGGGAGCTGTGTGTACTCTTTTGGAAGGAAACAATCTCTCCCTATGGAAATGTAAACGAAATTGATTCCCTATACTCTTTTCTTCCCAATTAGGAGTTGAAACATGAAGACCTGCCATTCTATAACTCCTCTTTCTCGTAGCACGCAGCTTTCTGTCTAACCATTCCAAGCTGAGTATAGCGACAGGTTACACTTGATACAGGAATCAAAATGGTACCCTTTCTCCAACTTGGGAAATGGGGATGGGTTAGGGAATAGTTTCTTTCAGTAAAAAATGTGTAGATGCGGGGACCAGCAGTTAGCATAATGGCTATGTTGCTGGGCTCCACGTAGTCGACTGTGGTTCAAGTCCCGGACCTGGTGGCTTAAACTCACGCCAGGCGCGTGTGCGTGCATGCCCAAGATCCCGAGAGGAGAATGGAGGAGAAGGGATTGTGGCATGGCCATCCCCCCTGGGGGCTGGTTTCTTGCTTTCTGTCTCTCTGTCTCTCTCTGTCTTTCTGGCGAGCGCACGTATCCTATAGCAAAAACCTCTCCAAAAAAAAAAAAGAAAAAAAATGTGTAGATGCGAACTAGAAGGACACGGCAGACAGGGAAGGTTAAAAGGAAGCCATTCCGCTCCTTAAGAGGTTTCCCCAGGGGGGGTGACAGAGCAGGGAGCCCCACATCCAGGGAAAGGGCCATGCCTCCAGCCCCCCGAGGTGATGTGGATGCTGGGTTATATACTACTACTGGGTAACATGCCAAGTGCATTTCCTACGAAAATCGGGTTGTTAACAAGCCGTGCAGTTTGTGTTCTAGAGACCCAATGAAGGAATAGGCCATTCAATTGGCATGACAGAAAGCTAGTTAAGAAACACCGTCAAGGACTTCTTCGGGGGCTGCCAAGGACTCGGGGTGATACGTGAGCATGTTCAGGGGCTGCACCATCTGAAGGTACTAACTGCAACACCAACATAATATTTGTCTTGCTGCTTCGATGGTCCTTTGATTAGAATTTGAGAGTTAACCAGCTAGCTATACCCCACACTCAGCTGAGCAGAAATTTAAATCAAACTGTAGAATTAAAATCCTGTTGATAAATATTTTGGCTGACTGT
>NW_006160119.1:579347-598076 GCF_000334495.1 Tupaia belangeri chinensis
CTGAGGCCGGCATTTAGCCAACGTATTTGTTAACTGAGCTGTGATTTGTTCTTTTGGATTCCAATTCACTAGTTCTGTGTGTCATTCTTTGGCTGCTGACAGGGCTCACTGCAGAGGAAACTGAAATAAAAACTAATAATGATTCAAACGACTAATGGAATAAAATTGGAAACTAATTGAGAAAATTACAGAGGAGAAAATCAGCTGAACTGGGAGTGGAAGACATAAAGCCGGCTGTGCTAGCTTTCATCAAGATAATTCCACTCACCCATGAGATGGGGCGTCTCCCTTTACTAACCTCACCATCACCGTGCTCACCAAATTCTCTTCCATGCCGTATAGATTTGCCTAAGTGTTGCATGCTTGCTCCTGACTAGACATAAAAATCCATCAAAAAATAAAATTACAAGAATTTAAAGATCTTAATTGGCTTTATTTGCAATTCTAGAATCAGGTAACACTTCATTAAAAAATAATGATAAAACCAAAAACAGCAAAGTGCTCGAGGAAGTTGAGCAGGAGAGGTTAATTTTATAGACAGAGAAGGGTTAAAGAAAGAAACCCATGAACATATAACAAGAAGTGGACTGGCGTTTTCAACAGTGCTTTCCTTGGGATGCTTAAGGCAAGGGGGCTGTCTTACTACACAGTTTAGGTAGACTGGAATCTGCTGTTTTCTGGAAAACTTGGTCTGTTTGGGGTCTATCTGCTTAGAGTGTCAGTTTGGTGATGTGGTATTTTGGCATTACATTTTGGTCTGGTCTGTTGGGGCCTAGTACAGGGTCTCAGTACGAAATACCTATTGACATGGGAAGTCGGAGTGCATGGGCCCAAGACCCGAAGCAAGGAGAGTAGGGAACCTGAGTCTTTGTTTCACGCCCATGAAGAGTTAGAGGCGCAGACACAGAGAAGGGATAGCGAAGTAGAATTTATTGAAGGAGACAACAACTCTCAGGCAGAGTGGGGTTCCAGAAAATGGGTTGCCAAAGAGGAACTGAAGTGAGGAGTTTTATCTTGGTCAGAGAGACTTTGCGCAGGCTCGTTCTCAGGAAGGGCTCCTGCATGCCTTCCCCACATGATGGAGGGCACATGCTACACGTATCTGGTGTTCTCCTAGTTTTAGAGTGGGTGTATGGCATAATAGAGTCATAAGAGAACTCTGAAATGGCATAGTCTGGGCTAGCAGGTGGCATAGGGTGTGGTGCTAGACTCACATGACTGACCATAGTTTGAGTTTTAGACCCAGCAGCTTGAAACTCATGCCAGACACGTGTGCATGTGTGCTCAAAATCCCAAGGGAGGAATGGAGGAGAAGGGATTGTGGCGTGGTCATCCCACAGGGGGTGATTTCTACTTTCTCGCTGTCTCTCTGTGTCTCCAGTGAGTGCATGTGCTCAATAGCAAAAATCTCTCTCTCAAAAAAAAGGCGTAATCTAACTCTTTATTTAGTAGGTGACAGCATATTAGGTCTCCTCACTCTCAAGCCAATAGTCTTCTGATTATATTATCACACGTGCACATATCTTACACATAAATATTCTCTCATCTGTGACAAAAACATAAAGTACAACATAAGTGTATATCATAAACCCATCATGCAGGATAATCACTATTAATATTATATTAAATATATATGTATAAATAAATGTATAAATATGTAAAACAGACATTTTAATATATTTATATATAAAAATTAAATACACACACAAAATACAATCTAAATGTATAAATACATGTATCAAAATTTTATTAACATATTTATTAGCATAAATTAAATATGATTATATGTATAATATATGCATATGTATAATTTTGTACCTTAGTTTTTAAATTCCTTTTACATTATATTATGAGCATCTTGCAATGGTATTATATTTTCTCCATCAATATGGTCTTTTTTGTGAGATTTTTGCTATAGGGTGCGTGTGGTCGCCAGAGTGAGAGAGACAGAGAGACAGAAAGTGAGAAGTCACCCTCTGGGGGATGGCCATGCTGCAATCCCTTCTCCTCCATTCTCCTGTAGGGATTTTGGGCTCACATGCACATGTGCCTGGCATGAGCTTTAGCTGCCAGGTTGGGTTCTTGAACTGCAGTGGACTATGTGGGGTCCAGTGACGTAACCATTATGTCATGGGCTGGTCCCACCTCAATATGATCTTTAAAGACTATATTCAAAGGTCCACTGTGAGGACTTAATACAATTTTTCGACTCACCCTCTATAATGTAGATTTAGAAATTATTCAAATTTTTACCATTATGATGTCAATATTTTCTTTCAAAAAGTCTTTCACCATTAAAACGCAAAGACATGAAGGATATTTTTGTACGTAATTCTTGTTCCCCTCTCATATTTCCTCACAAAGGTGGTTTTTAAAACTACGCAATGAGCTATTTTGAGGTTCTTTATACACATTGCAAGATTGTTTACAAAAACTGTACCGATACATTCTCCAATTATCATTATTTGATTCAAATAAGGCATTATATTAAAACTGCTCTATTTTATAAAGCATTATTTTCTAGTGTCTGAAAACTATTTTATTTTGTTTGAGTAAAAGAATAACTCAGAATTTTCTTATTTAAAAGAAATCATATCTATTTACTCTATGTATATATACACACATAAGTGCATGTAAAGAGAAACATATTCATGTATATACATGTGTGTATATACACACATATATGCATGTACACACACATGCATGTACACACACACACACATAGTAACTTTAGAATTTATGGCAGATAATGAAGTGCTTTCATAGTAATGTCCTGCTACCAGAGATATTTTTTCCCCATTCTGTGAGATTCTTATAGTGTTTTTCCTATCTGTGTCAGATTTTCTTTTGATAAGTCTTTAAGAAGAACTTTAATATTTATCAGTAAATATTATTACAATTTTAACCTGAAATTTTAATATTGTTTTATTTATCAGTAATTTTTCAGAATTTGTATTTTCAAACTATTATCTCACCTACAGAAATATTCTTGTTAAATGTTTCGCTACCTCTTTTACTCCTTACTGGTCCTTGTGGGGTGAGTTTGTCACCAGAATTTTTGTTGCTGTTGTATGGTGAACCACCTTGGGTAATCTAAGACTAAGCTTCTAAGCACTGACTAGCAAGTCTACATCACTTACTTTTTTTCTAATATACATTATGGATGAAGTCTTTAAAATAGTCACATTCTTGGAGAGCATCAATATGACTATCTGGTAATTTTGTCAAATTTCTTAGTAAAAACAAATTTTAATATCACAAGTTTTTAGGATTATTTTTGACATTTTATTCTGAATTAATTTTAGACTAACATAGAAGTTGTAAAAATCATATGGAGACCACAAAAGGCATTATATAGAGAAATTCACGTGGGGCTGAGGATGGGAACAGGGTGACTGTGAATGAGTACGAGTTTCTTTTGGAGTAATGAAGTGTTCTAAAAATAGTGATGATGGTTTTAAAACTCTGTACAGTTACTAAAACCATCCAACTGTACTCTTAAAATGAGTGAGCTTTATGGTATATATATTGTAGGATGCTGAAATAAAGCTTTTAAAAATACAGGACAAAGAATTCCCATTCGCCATTTACTCTGTCTCCTGCAAAGACAGCATCGCTCATAAATACCCTTGCGACGGCAGTCTAGCCTGCACTTGACTTCGGTACAGCAATACTGCCTATGGGACTGACCGCAGGTATTACTGGGATCCCTCACATTACTCCTTTATTTTCCCTCTTCTCTTCCCTCTCCCCCTTTTACTTCCACCCTCCCTTCCTTTCTCCCTTACTGATGAGGAGACAGTATATGTCTATGAATTTTATGACGTGTAGATTTGTAACCACCACCACAGTCAGCACATAGAGTTGTTCCCTCCCCACACACATGCACACACACGCACATGAGTGCACACACATGCACACATATGCACACACATATGCACATGCACACACATGCATGCACACGCACATGTGCACGTGCACACACCTCCCTTTATCTCTTTGTAGTCACTCTTCTCCCATCTGTAGCTCTGGAAGCCCCTGTCTGTTCTCCATCACTGTAATTTATCATTTGACAATTTTATAGAACGTGACATTAAATCACTAATTATGCAACCTTTTGAGACTGCTCCCCTCCCCCAGCATAATAATCTTGAGACCCATCTTAGTTCTGTGTTCGACAGTTTGACCCTCCATGTTTCTGAGTAGCATTTTGTGGTATGCATGCCCACTAGTTTATCTATTCACATAGGGTAGGACACTTCAGCTGTTTTTATTATTATTATTATTATTATTATTATTATTACTATCATTATCTTAGCCATTCTACCAGGTGCATAGTGGTATCTCAGTGTGGCTTTAATGTGCACACCCCTATATCTACTGAGGCGCATCAGTGTATGGGCTTACTTAACATCTGTGTATCTTTGGTGGAGAGTATGTTTAAGTATTTTGCCCATTTTTAAATTGGATTGTTTGGTTTCTTATTGTTAAGTTTAGAAAGTTTTTCATATATTCTGGATACAAGTCCTTTGTGGACGTATGACTTACAAATATTTTCTCCTACTCTGTACCTTTTTCCCCCTCTTAACAGTATCTGTAGCAGAACAAACCTTTTCATTTTGATAAAATCTAATTTATCGATTTTTTTCTATCGAAGATTATGCTTTCATGTCTAAGAATTTTTTGCCTAATTCCTGGCCCTAAGAGAAGCTGTCGTTTCTTCCTTTCTGGACTGTGCTTCTTTTGCATGCTCTGCTGTACTAGCTGGAATATCCGGTGATGGTGATTCAGAATGGGGGATGTTGACACTCTTGCTTTGATCCAGATTTTAGGGAGGAAGCACTTAGTCTGTCACCATTAAATGTGATGTTACTGTAGGTTGTTTTGTAGATGTTCTTTGTATTATGTTGAGAAACACTTCTGTTTCTACCTTGTGAGTTTTAGCATAAGTAGGTGTTAAATGTTTTTATTTTATTTTTTACATTTCTAAGGCAAAAATTATAGAATTTTTTTCAGCAGAGAACTTGACATTCTTTTGTCTGTTGTTTCTTCCCTTTGGCCTTACCCCCACCCTCTACCACCCAGTCCCCTCCCTTAGGTGTTAAATTTTATCAGTGGCTTTTCTACCTCAATTAATGTGGTCATGCAGACTTTTCCTTTAATATAGCAGTTGGTATCCATTGATTGTTAAGTATTGAACCAATTTTGCATCCTGAAATAGACCTTATTTGGTCATGGTGTATTTCTCTTGTTATGTGTTTATTTTTTACCAGTATTTTGTTGAGAGTGTTGTATCTATGCTCGTAAGAGCTCTGATTCCTGCACACGCACTCCAGTCTGCCCCACTTATGCACTACTCGGCCAAGCCCAAGCTTCGGTCATACTTCATACCACAATCCCGCTCCCTAAGCCTCTGCGGTGTTGATCGAGGTAGGGGTCACACACAGGCCACTACAGTGTGGGCCCCGGATTCCATGCATGGATCGAAGCAATCCCTTTCCCTTCACCTTAGTGAGGGCGTACCTGTGGTTTCACTCACTGTGTCTGCTTAGCCGTGCTGGGAGGGAAGGCTGCAGCTCACCACAGTGTACTTAGGGTGGTGGGGGTGAGTTGAGGGGCCCATTGTAGAGACCCGTGGGGGCACAGTCTCTGGGCAGGGGCAGGGCAAGGCCCCTCCTGCAGGCTACAGCTATGCCAGTGGAGTGGGAGGGCAGCCGCTTCTTCTAGGGCTTAGACAGCTGGGGCCTGCTTCTCCTCAGTCATCTGAACAGACGGAGCAAGCCTTCCTGGGGCGGTACGCTCTGTTTTACTAAACTCTTCACAGTTCTAAATTGCAAGCTGCTTTAGTTCCCAGACCAAGATATGTAGTATAGGAGGCGAAAATCCATAGGGAGCTCACAGGCAAGGCTTCCTTCACTTGCCCAACTATTTCCTCAGTTCCATCTTTCTGAATCTTCTGAATAATGGCTGAGGTCTCAGTGTCCCTGTGGGGCTCAGTGTTTGGAAGGCCTACAAATATGGGTGGGTGTCAGTGTCCAGATGTCTAGTTGAAATCACCAGGAATAGGATAGAATGCATGAATTCCGTCTTGACCAGAATCAAAAGCTAGCATTCTACGTTTACTCAGTTGTCGGAGAGTCATGATGCATTTTTACATAGAACAGAAAATATACAGAACTTTTCCAACAGCCCAATATTATTAATGAGATAGAACTTGTTTTCTGTGTTATTAATTTTTATTTCATCTTTTAATTACTTGTTCATGTCCTTGGCCAGTTTTAAATGAGACCTAAATGTTCATATGAACGCTTTATATACTTACTTCATATGCATTACTTGTTTATAATAACTATTTGTTGTCAAGTATTTCTCAAACTTTTTACTCTTTTTATTTCTATTTTTTAAAGTTTATTAATTCATTCTCTAAGTGAGAGAGACAGAGAGTCAGCACTTCTCAGAAGATTCCTGATCCTGTGACCCACCCCAACTCTGGCCTGCCCAGATCAGGTAGCGTGTGTGCCCCGCAAATGCAGAGTGCTCTGGAACCTAACACGTCTTCCCACGTGGGGCTGCCCACAGAGCGTCACGTTTTACCACAGCACCGACATCTGGGCCCAGTATTTTTATTTTTATTACATTTTTATACATCTGTAGATTTCCTATTGCATTTTTTTTTCTTTTACAACCTAAGATCAGATCATCAGTTATGTCTTCTTCAGTTTCATTTACTTATTATTTCTCATTTAAATCATAGTCCATCTGGAACTTGTTTTCATTCTATGGTGAAATTGATTTACTTGATTTTTTCTCCCTACAAATAGTCGGTTAATATCCCAGCACCCTTGTTTACTTAGTGACCCTTTCTCTAACAGATAATTACTGAATGAATAAGCCCTTTTTCCTTCAAAGAAACATTTCTTGCCACCCACACTTTCAAGCCTAATAAACTCTCCCTAATAATCGAAATAAAATAAAATATAACTTCTCTCACGGAGATGACACTGGAAGAACCTCCTTGTCTTCACTCAACTCCTTCCTTGCTGACCCACATCTAAAAGAATAAACAGGTAAATGAGCCAAACAAAAGAAATGAGAAACATAATTTAAAAGGAAATAATTAAGTCTCTGTCCCATGATACTGATAAAAGAGAAAATGCAGGAAGATAAAGGTTATTATAAAATCTAAAAAGGGAGTTTAAACTACAGGCTTTCACTATAATCTGCATTTTTCTCCTTAGCTTTTGTCTTTAAAAAATGTAAAACATATGAATATTTATTGTAATCTTATCAAGTCAAAATGTGGAATTAAAATTGGTGTTTCATAAAGAAGTAAAATGATTATATCTTGGTTTGCAGATATTGTTTTCCTGCTTAACTCTGAATTATTAAGATAATGTTAACTGACCACTCCAATAGGTGCGTGAGTGTGAAGGCATGTCTTGGCCCCCCCATTGGCCCCGCTTTCATGGAGTGGGAGAGATGCACCCATACGCCAGTTTTCCCCACTAGGGTGTCTGTCACTCACAGTGGAAGAGAACAGGATGACAGGTGGGGTGTGGGGTACCATGTTCTTGATGAGCCAATGATGACCTTTGCCACTTTACCCGATTTTGTTGAATTGTCCTTGAAAAAATCAGTACGGCCAACTTTAATTTTTTGACCCTCTGGGACAGCCTTTTCCTGATATAAATGGGATTTTTAGCTATAGAGATCGAAATGTTATCCTTTTTCCAAAGAAACCTCACTTAATATCTATCGTTTGCTGTTACTCTTCATTCAAAACTAGTGAGGCTGCTGTCTTAATCTGTTCATGCTGCATGACGATCCCCCTTGGGGGGTGATTTCTCACTTTCCCTCTCTCTGGCTCTCTCTAGTTAACACACATGCCCTATGGGAAAAAAAACTAAATAATAATAATAATAATAATAATAATAATAATAATGGGACAGAAGTTGGCCATGTGGGATTTAACTCCCTTAACCATGATATGACAAGCTGGACCAAAACATTTTATTTTTAAAGAATTTCCATAGTAAACCCCTCTTAAAACATAATGATATTTTAATATAAATGACAATTACAAAATCAGAAACCCATTGAATAGAACTTTGAGCCCTTGACAGAAAAGACTCATGGAGATCTGAAAAAGGAGGAAGAAATTTAGTCATTGATATTAAAGGACAAATTAATTTTGGACCAATAAGCGAATTAACATCTAAAATACATGATCTGTGCTTTCAAACATTATTTCATTTCATTGTCACATCCATTTGCCAAACAGACACTATTTGCTACATTTCAAAGATAAAGAAAATGAAACTTGAAGAGATTATGTGTCTAGTTCAAGGTTGCAGACTCAGTGGTAAGGTGAGCATTTAAATCCAGAAGTTGAGTCACAAAATCCATGCTAGCCACACTGTGGCCTTAGTGACACAAGATAACTTTAGGAGAAATCTGGGCATATTGACTCTCACAGTGAGACAATTATCTATTTAAATTTTCTTTCTAACCTGATAAAGAGAAAAAAAATTCTCTCATTTTTAGCAGAGAAGGAAGACCTCAAACTCAGAGCATTGAGTTGGCAATGGTATCTCGCTAGAATTTACTATAATATTTTTGTCATTGTTTTCAGTATATGTCTTTTTATGTTTCTCTTCTACTTATGTCAAGTGACTTATGCCAATGATTTTCCATTAGTGATAGTGATAGAAAGCTTCAGGGTCTAGATATATTTACTATTTTAATGTGTCAATGAAGAAAAAACAGTATCTAAATAGAAGTATTAGTGGCATTGAAAGAGTAATGTGTGGGAAGCGCATATTTTGGTTTTAGATATGATGGTATAAATTCTTAGAACAATGCCAATTCTGGGAAAGTATGATGTATTACCCCTTGCTTTAGAATTTTCAACATTCATCCTGTGCCATAGACAATGGAACTGGAAAAATATCAGTGCCACAGCATCTGACACTGCACCAGAATATGACAATAATTTTCCTGCAGGGTAAAGAAAAGCTTATTGTTCTCAATTTCAATGAATTTCTAGCAATGTTATATACCAGATGAACTACTTAGTAAAACTGTAGGTTTTCAATTCTTTTAAAACCTCCACTCCTGGGCAAAATAGCTTTACCCTGGAGTTCTATGTAGAATTTAAAAATTAACCCAGAACAATGATTCTAACATATTTTCTAAAGTTTCTATGCTGAAGTTAACCTCAAAAAAACCCTTCAGAGGCCACCAGGTGGCATAGCAGTTTTGTCACTGGATTCCCACATGGCCAACCATGGTTTGAGTCCTGGACCTGGTGGTTTGAAACTCCTGCCAGGCACATGTGTGTGCGTGCTCAAGATCCCAGGAGGAGAATAGAGGGAAAGGGATTGGCCATTCCCCCTGGGGGATGCTTTCTCACTTTCCCTCTCTTTGTCACTGGGCTCCCTAAGGCAAAAACCTCTACAAAACAAAAACCCTCATCCCAAGAAGCATCTAATGCAAGGTCATTCACTCTTCAACAAATATTTACTCATTCTCTGCTATGTGCTACTGTGTGCTAAGCATTGGACACTTGGGATACCAAATGGAACAAAAATTTGTGGCGCTTGCCTCTGTGGACCTAGTTGAGGAAGAGAGACAATAAATAATGTGTAACAAGTCAGTATGTAAAAGAAAAAGAGAATGTGATAGGTACTTAGGCATAAAGACAATTGGAAGGCAAGAGGGCACTGAGATTTTATTAGGAGTTCTGAGCAGGCTGCACTGATAGGTAACACTGAACAAAGACTTCGGGGTACTGAGAAGGAGTAGTGGGTGGAAGGCACCAGCACGGTGTGTTCAAGGAACACGGGCGGAGCCTGGGTAGCGGGACTTGGGTGGGAATGTGTGTAAAAGGTGGGATGATAGGAGGTTAGGTGTCAGTAGCAACAATCTAGCCTGTTTTTTTAAAGAATCTTGCTGCCAAGTGTTTGACCATAACCACGAGTAACAAGGATGAGAGCTGGGAGATCAGATGGAAGGGATTATAGTAATACGTGCCAGAGATGATGGGGGACTTAGACAGGGGGAGGTGGAGAAAAGAGGTCCTATTCCAGATGTTGTTTGTAGACGATTTCTTTACCAATTGGATGGAGAATGTGAAAGGACTTGTCAACAGAGGGCAATGCAGGAATATTTGGGAAGGAAGCAAAGGCAGGAATTTAGAGTCCATATTCAGTAGCCATATTTTAATGGAATCCTCTAAGCTCCAATTACTTAGTTAATTCAAGAGAAATAATACGTAAAATACTTGTTTTTTGCTTGTATAGTTAAGTAAATCTCAATGATAGCCGTCACTTCTTGCTAGACTCTTTCATCATGTTGACTGTGTGTGTGTGTGTGTGTGTGTGTGTGTCTTTCCATGCACATATAATCCTGTTAATTTTCAGCTCTAAAATCTATCACCTAGTAGCTTGATTGGATGCAGTGCTGTGTTCTGGTAAATAGTCCTCCTGGCAGTCATGTGTGTGAAGTTATCTCAACAACAGATGACACATAAATCCAACCCATTTCTCTCCATACTCCTGTGACAGGGTGTTACTTCTGATTTACTCTGACTCTAGCATTTATCAGACAGCGTCCCATTAGATTGCTTACTTCTTAATTTTTGGGGTTTTTTTCTCCATAGTATAGTTATAGTGTCATTTTATAGGACTGTGTGGTTGATTTTCTGGGCATCTTTTCTTGAATTTGCTGCTTCATCAGCTCCATGTGGGATTTGAATATTAATTCCTGGCTCTCATAACTTTTATGCCAACCTGGTTGGGTTGTGGATCGCAGAGAGTATCTAAACTGTACCAGTGAAGTGTCAGTTTGGGTGATTCAGCAGAGGCACGTATTTTATTTGACAAGTATTTACTGATCTTTGACTATATGCCAGGCACTGGATTATGATGGTAAAGGGATGCTGCCTCTATCTCAAAGTGCAGTATTCCAGGTGAACAATAATAAGGTCTACCCTAAAGTAGTGATACTAGCAGTGGATAAGAGACAATGGGTTTCAAGATGTACCACCTGTGTACTAAGTGTCTACGTATCTACATAGCATTCTCAAGAAATACATAATACATCTTTTGTTAGGAAGCATACCATTAACTACAGTTTTCACCAAAAGCATTCAAAGATGTGATCAATAGATCACCAACAGATTAATCACAATAAGAGTTCATTAATACAATGTGTTACCATGACCACAGACATGTTCCCTCATATGTAGGAACTTAAATAAGAACAATGACCCCATAGAAGTAGAGAAATGAAGAAAGAGAACTAGAGGCTGGGAAGGGTTGAGGGTGAGGGGAATGTTGATTATTTTTCTATTTTCTTTTCTTTTTCAATTTATTTTACACATCTAATCACTCTATATCAACACCATGAACACACTGCAGTTAAAGATACCATATGCACCATCATCAACAGACCGTCCTCTACTTCTGCAACCCCCCAAAAGGCCTGCCTATTTTTCTCTTCAATTCCTACCCTGTCACCCTCCCCCAGATCCCCTCTTCCCATACCACATCCAGTGTCTGCAACCATTTACATGCATCTATATCCTCCGATCTTTCAGTCTCCACCATAGAGTGCAGATGTTCAGTATACTTCAGGTGGGGACATGCCATCTCTCTCTCATAGACTGACTTGCTTACCTCAGAAGTAAATTTCCATATTTGTCCACTTTCTATCAAATGCCAGGGTCTTGTTTTTTTATGGATGAGTAGTATTCCATAGGGCACATGTGCCACATTTATTCAATCCATTCATCTGTTCATGGACATTTGAGTTGGTTCCATGTCTTAGCAATTGTGAATAATGCTGCAATAAACATGGATGTGCAAGCATTTTTCTGACTGAGTATGCTTCTGTCCTTTTGGTAGGTACTCAGGAGTGGAATTGCTGAATCATATAGTAGTTCTATTTGTAGGACTTTGAAGAACCTCCATATTGTTCTCCACAGTGGCTGGACCAATTTACATTCCCACTAACAATGTAGGACTCTTTTCACCACAGTCTTGCCAGTGTTTGTCTTTTTTTTTTTTTTTTAATCTTAACCAGACCAACTGGGATTAGCTGGTATCTCATTGTGGGGTTTTTTTGGTTTTTGTTTTTTTGTGTGTTTTTTTGCATTTTTAGATTTATTTATTTATTTATTTTACTTAATTTTATTTGTTATTATTATTTATTTTTAATTTTACCACAGAGAGAGAAAGGGAATGTAAGAAAACAAGCCACCAGGTCCGGAACTCGAACCACAGTCATCCACGTGGAAGTCCAGCACTTTAACCATCACGCCACCTGCCATCCCCTCTCATTATGGTTTTGATTTGCATCTTCCTTATAAGAGATGATGAGCATTTTTTTCATACACTTTTCAGCTGTTTGTATGTCTTCCTTAGAGAGTTGTCTGTTCAGTGCATTTTCCATCTTTTAATTGTATTGATCATTTATTGGGGGGATAAGCCATTGGAGTTTCGTATATATTCTGGTTATCTGTCCTTTGACACATAAGTTTCCAAATATATTCTCCCATTCCAAGTGGTGTTGACTCACTCTATTGTTTCCTTTGCTGTGCAGAAGCTTCTTTTCTTATTGCCTGTGCTTCGAGGGTCTTATTTTAAAAGTCTTTGCCTACTCCAGCATCTCCAAAAGTTTTTCTGGTATTTTCCACCAGTAGTTTTGTAGTTTGAGGTCTTGGGTTTAGATCTTTGATCCATTTTGAGTTGATTTTCATTAATGGTGGTAAGCAGGGTCCAGATCCATCTTTCTGCAGGCAGACATCTAGTCTTTCCAGCACCATTTGCTAAATAGGTTTTCTTTTTCCTGCTAGACTGATTAGTGCCCTTTGTCAAAAATCAGTTGGCTGTGTGTTTGGGGCTTTATTTCTGGGATCTCATTTCTGTTTCATTGGTCCACCTGTCTGTATCATGCTGTTTTGATTTTCACAGTTTTGTAATATATTTTGGAGTCAGGGAGTGAGATGCCTCGCACTCCACTCTTCTTGCACAGGACTGCTTTGCAAAATGAGGTATTTTATGATTCCAGACAAATTTTATGATTGTCTTTTCTAGATCTGTGAAAATGTCTGTGGTATTTTGATCGGGATTGCATCAAATAGCTAGATTAGTTTGGTTAGAATTATTATTTTGATTATATTAATTCTTCCAATCCAGGAACATGAGATATCTTTTCACTTTTTTGTCATTTTCAATTTCTTTTTTTTAATTTTCTTAGTTTTTCTTGTAGTGGTCTTTGACTTCTTTGGTTAGATTTATTCCTATGTATTTTATACTTTTTGTGGTTATGGTGAATGGGATTACATTTTTCAATTCTGTCTCAATCTGCTTGTTGATATATAGAAATGCTATAGATTTTCATATTTTGATTTTGTATTCTGCCACTTTACTTTATTCATTTATCACTTCCAGGAGTTTTTTCATGGATACTTTTGGGTCTTCTATGTATATAATCATATCATCTGCAAGGAGAGATCATTTCAATTCTTCTTTCTCTATTCGAATGCCTTTTATTTCATTCTCTATTCTGACTGCATTGACTAGAGCTTCCAGCACTATACTGAAAAGGGGTGGATAAAGTGGGCAGCCTTGTCTTGTACCAGTTTTTAGTGAAAAAGATTTCAGCTTCTCCCCATTTGATATGATGTGAGCTATGGGTTTTTCATAGATAGCTTTTTCTGTGTTCAGAAATGTCCTTTCTATGCCAATTTTGCTAAGAATCTTAATCATGTAGGGATGTTGTATTTTATCAAATGCTTTTTCTGTATTGACTGATATGATCATATGGTTTTTATCTTTCTTTCTGTTAATATGGTGTATTACATTTATGGTTTTGCATATGTTGAACCACCCTTGAATTTCTGAAATAAAGTCTACCTGGTCATGATGTATATATATATTTTTTTTTTTTTGAGAGGTTTTTCGTTATCGGGCGTGTGCGCTCGCCAGACAGACAGAGAGAGACATAGAGACAGAAAGTGAGAAATCACCCCCCAGGGCAGATGGTTACGCCGCTATCCCTTCTCCTCCATTCTCCTCTTGGGATCTTGGGCACGCACACACACGTGCCTGGCGTGTTTTGAACTACCGGGTCCCGGACGCGAACCGCAGTCGACTATGTGGGAGTCCAGCAACATAGCCATTACGCTAACTGCTGGTTCCCAATGATGTATATTTTTTATGTGTTGTTGGATACAATTTGGTGGTATCTTATTGAGGATTTTCGCGTCTGTATTCATTAGAGATAATGCCCTGTAGTTTTCCCTTTTTTTTGTTGTCCTTGTCTGTTTCAGGGATGATGGAAGCAAAATTGCAGATTGATAAGAGGAACAATTTTTACTATTACAAAATTCAGTGTGGAGAATATATTCAGCCATTTACTGTACACTTCTGAATAACATACAGAGTATTTAGAATGTCTCCCACACAGAGTAATGACAAATGGTTGAGATACAATTAAATCATTACATTATGTTCTTATAATATACTCACTTTGTAACCCCACAAATATGTACAATAGGTACTCAAGTTACTTAAAGAAGAAAATACAGAGCATGAACTCTATGATTTCCCTTCTTCATATTCCTCTAAGAGAAAGAAATGTATCCACACAAGGGCTTATGCAAGAATGTTTATAGCAGTTTATTTTTAACGACCCATATTGGGTGATCATAAATAAATTCAAATGCCTTCAGCTTAAGACTGGATAAGCAAATTGCGATATATTCATGCAATGCAACACCACTCAGCAATTAAAGGAAAAAGTTACTAAGGCATTCAATAATGTGAGTAAATCTCAGACATCTTTTTTTCACTGAAGGAAGCCAAATATTAAAAAGTACACACTGTATGATTCCATTTATATGAACTAAAAACAAGCAGAACTAAGCTAAGATGATATAAATTAGTATAGGAAGAAACTTGTTTAGATAATGGAAATGTTCTGTATCTTGATTATGGCACTGACTGCAATGTGTGTACACACACACACACATACATGTTCAACTGGGGAGCCAGCAGGTGGCATACTGGTTGAGGTGTTGGATTCCCTCATGGCTGACCACAGTTTGAGTCCTGGACCTGGCACCTTGAAACTGACGCTAAGGTGCGTGTGTATGTGTGCTCAGAATCCCAAGAAGACAATGGAGGAGAAAGGATTTCAGTGTGACCATCCCCTGGGGGAGGTGATTTCTCACTTTCTCTGTCTCTCTGGCAAGCACACATGCCCTATAGCAAAAATCTCTCTCTAAAAACAAACAAAAAACCCTCATTCAACTATACTCTTAAAATATGTGCATTTTGTTGTACCATCAATTATAAAAAGAAACAGTACAATGAATAACAATCAGAAAATTGTATTAAACAAATTTAGAATTTAAGCAATATAATGAAATATATGTCATATTGTAAGTTATATTGTATGTTGTACATTATATTGGCTTATTCTAGACTTAATAGGAATCCTACCCCCACATAAATGATTTAATTGTTAAGCTATTTTTTCTTTTCTTTTCTTTCTTAAATATTTTTACCATAAGGCACATGTGTATGCTGGAGAGAGCCAGAGAGAGGGAAAGTGAGGAGTCACGCCCCAGGGGGAGGCCCTTCTCCCCTCTCCTCTCGGGGTTCTGTGTATGCACACCAAGGTGCTGGGGATGTTTTTCAAGCTGCCAGATCTGGATTCAAGCCGTGGGGTTAGCCATGTGGGATCCAGTGCCTTAACCACCATGTCACCTGCTGGCAAAAAGGGCGCTTGTGCTCACTGAAGAGAGACAGAGAGGGAAAGTTGGAAATCGTCCTCTGGGGGAACGGCCACAGCCCAGCGCCTTCTCCATCCTCCTTTTAAGACTGTGGGCACGCATGCACATACGCCTGGTGTCACTTCCAAGCCGCCAGCTCCAGGACTCAGACCATGGTCAGTGGTGTGGGAACCCAGCAACCTACCCACCACGTCTGGCCCCAGTTGTTGGTTTGTTTCCATTTAAATATGAGCTTATTGGAGGAAGGTCTGACTCCTCTTCGTGGTCACCAGATGCGTGTCACAAAGCGTTGACTCAGAATGTCGTCCCCTCAGCCTGGGAGAGCCGTGGGGCACTGTGAGGGCGGTCCGGTCCTCACGGGCTAGGCAGACCCGCTCTGTGCTGCACTGGGTCCACCTAGCCTGAGATGTATGTCTGCGTCCTGTGTGACGCTCTCGTTTCTTCTTGATAGTTCCTCATTTTGCTTCTACTACAAATTCAACTTGAAAAGCATACTTTCTCATTTTCCAGTCCCAATTCAACACCCTCCCGTATGATATAATTAAATAAGGCTCCAGATGGAAATTAGGTGCTCTGAAACGTGGTCATTGTGAAAAGGCGGCAGTTTCTAGGAGATTTAATTCACTCCTGTCTATTGCACACATATTTTTGCATAATGGTTATTGTGTTGAAGCCAAAAAGTGTTCTCTGTCTCGCCGTAATGCCGGCAGCACCGTTTGTCGCTCCTTTGCCTCTGCAGATCTGAGTGGGAGGCGTGAGCAGCTCCTCCTGCAGGTGAGCAGTGAGCTCTCACAGCAGCGGTGGGTCACAGTCTCATTGCCCCTTGAATGTATGCACGCTGGAGTCACGTGTGTAGTGAAGCAGGCTTCTATGACTGGTGAAACCAGGGTAAACGGATCGAGCTTACAATGAGGAGTCTGATTTCACGTTGGAGCACGCTTTAGGTTATTCACTGTCTTTGGTTGGGCACGAAGGCAATTGGGAACTAGGCTGGAAGGGCTGGATGGTGCTTGCTCCTCCTCCTCCTCCTCTTCTTCTCCTTCTCCTCCTTCCTTCCTTCCTTCCTTTATTTATTTATTTTTGGTTTGCTATAGGGCACTCACTAGAGAGAGACAAAGAGAGATGGGGGAGAGACTATACCCCAAGGGGAATAACCACATCGCAGTCTCTTCATTCTCTCAGGATTTGCAGCAAACAAACACCCAGAGTTTTCTCCAAGCCATCAGGTTTGGCACTTGGACAGAAGAGTTGGCCCTGTGGAATACCATGCCACCTCGCAGGCCCATAGATAGTGGTCATCCCATGAGACATTTTCTCAAGTACAAGTCTCTGAGACTGAAATTTTAGGTACCTCTTTTTTAAATCCCCCAAGAGGATTTCTCATGATAATTCAAAATCTTCCCTTTTAAAATGAGATATAGTATGTTATAACTTCAGATTACATAGAGAAATCATCAAAGAACAGTGAAGATAGTGATCAATAGTGAGGAAGAAAACCTTAGACAGTGGAGACATGGAACCCATTGGACTCTGGTGACTGAGAGAAGCCCCCCATAAGTGAGGATGTGGTGGTGCACACGGCTCATGTCTGTGCTCACGTTTGCATGTGATGGTGCACACAGCTCATGTCTCTGCTCCCGTTTACATGTGACAGTGCACATGGCTCATGTCTGTGCTCACGTTTGCATGTGACGGTGCACATGGCTCGTGTCTGTGCTCACGTTTGCATGTGACGGTGCACATGGTTTGTGTCTGTGCTCACGGTTGCAGGTGATGGTGCACATGGCTCTTGTCTGTGCTCACGTTTGCAGGGTACAGCAGCTAAGAACTTGGCGATGTCTCTGTTGAATGAAACAATATTTTTTATGAGACTCAGGGCAGGATGTTAAAGAGCAGGGGACATAAACCTGTCCTTGGTCTTCGTCAGTTCTGAGTGACCTGGTAGAAGGAATCCATCACAGGGAGGCATAGAGCCCCAAAGACAAACTGCATCTAAAAGCCTCTTGGAAATGTTCCCTGAGAAAGTGGCTTTAACTTCCTGCTCCATCTTACTGTGTGTTCTACGAGAACAGATGAAAAGTGGCCGCATTACTGTTCTGGAGGGGTGGCCCTCAGGATGGTAGGAGTCCCTGCACAGTTAAATAACCTTGGGCTGGAGCGTCTTTGTCCCCCGGACCTTTACCTGTAAAGAAAGCGATAAGGCCTTTCTCAGTTCTCCAGCCTACCCTCACCTTCTGTGACTCTGGCACAGAAATGAAGTGACTCTTGAACTTTTCTCTCCTAGTCCCTCTCGTGACTCTCACGGTGTAGTGTGGAGCCTTTATTCATTTGTGTTGTCCTTCAAGAAATCCCCAGATCCTCTGGGATCCCCTTAGATCATGGAGAACCAAGCAAGCACATCTGCTGACTGCCTACTCGACCAGCACCCCACCAAGTCACGTGTGTGTGCATGCACACAGTTACCTCGTGTCCTCTCTCACCACTCTGTAATGCAGGTGCTCTGCCTCCCAGGGGGAGGAATTGACAGTTACAGGAACGGAGAGATTTACCCAAGTTATGGTTGAGGCCGGTGCAGCAGCAACTGCAGTTTGGCAGCGTTGGAATTTGCCGTTTGATATTAAATACATTCTCTAATAAATGTGGTTATGTTGCACATCATTTTAATGTTCTTTATTTTTATTTTTGCTAATGGCTTATTACTTGCTGTTTGTTTTGTTTGTATTATAGACCATGGAAATGACAGAAAGCGAGTCTGACAGTTTTCTTGTGCTAGTTCAGAATGGCTCATAAAGCCCTGAGACAGGTCATAGCACCACCTGGACTCTTGGCCCAGGGCCTGTAATGGACCTACAGTGCGTGTGGTCCCAGAATCTGCAGACACACCTCTGAGTCTGTAATTCGTCCAGATGAGTTTTCATTTTGGGAAG
>NW_006160119.1:598457-602446 GCF_000334495.1 Tupaia belangeri chinensis
GGTGATTTCTCACTTTCTCTGTCTCTCTGGCAAGCACACATGCCCTATAGCAAAAATCTCTCTCTAAAAACAAACAAAAAACCCTCATTCAACTATACTCTTAAAATATGTGCATTTTGTTGTACCATCAATTATAAAAAGAAACAGTACAATGAATAACAATCAGAAAATTGTATTAAACAAATTTAGAATTTAAGCAATATAATGAAATATATGTCATATTGTAAGTTATATTGTATGTTGTACATTATATTGGCTTATTCTAGACTTAATAGGAATCCTACCCCCACATAAATGATTTAATTGTTAAGCTATTTTTTCTTTTCTTTTCTTTCTTAAATATTTTTACCATAAGGCACATGTGTATGCTGGAGAGAGCCAGAGAGAGGGAAAGTGAGGAGTCACGCCCCAGGGGGAGGCCCTTCTCCCCTCTCCTCTCGGGGTTCTGTGTATGCACACCAAGGTGCTGGGGATGTTTTTCAAGCTGCCAGATCTGGATTCAAGCCGTGGGGTTAGCCATGTGGGATCCAGTGCCTTAACCACCATGTCACCTGCTGGCAAAAAGGGCGCTTGTGCTCACTGAAGAGAGACAGAGAGGGAAAGTTGGAAATCGTCCTCTGGGGGAACGGCCACAGCCCAGCGCCTTCTCCATCCTCCTTTTAAGACTGTGGGCACGCATGCACATACGCCTGGTGTCACTTCCAAGCCGCCAGCTCCAGGACTCAGACCATGGTCAGTGGTGTGGGAACCCAGCAACCTACCCACCACGTCTGGCCCCAGTTGTTGGTTTGTTTCCATTTAAATATGAGCTTATTGGAGGAAGGTCTGACTCCTCTTCGTGGTCACCAGATGCGTGTCACAAAGCGTTGACTCAGAATGTCGTCCCCTCAGCCTGGGAGAGCCGTGGGGCACTGTGAGGGCGGTCCGGTCCTCACGGGCTAGGCAGACCCGCTCTGTGCTGCACTGGGTCCACCTAGCCTGAGATGTATGTCTGCGTCCTGTGTGACGCTCTCGTTTCTTCTTGATAGTTCCTCATTTTGCTTCTACTACAAATTCAACTTGAAAAGCATACTTTCTCATTTTCCAGTCCCAATTCAACACCCTCCCGTATGATATAATTAAATAAGGCTCCAGATGGAAATTAGGTGCTCTGAAACGTGGTCATTGTGAAAAGGCGGCAGTTTCTAGGAGATTTAATTCACTCCTGTCTATTGCACACATATTTTTGCATAATGGTTATTGTGTTGAAGCCAAAAAGTGTTCTCTGTCTCGCCGTAATGCCGGCAGCACCGTTTGTCGCTCCTTTGCCTCTGCAGATCTGAGTGGGAGGCGTGAGCAGCTCCTCCTGCAGGTGAGCAGTGAGCTCTCACAGCAGCGGTGGGTCACAGTCTCATTGCCCCTTGAATGTATGCACGCTGGAGTCACGTGTGTAGTGAAGCAGGCTTCTATGACTGGTGAAACCAGGGTAAACGGATCGAGCTTACAATGAGGAGTCTGATTTCACGTTGGAGCACGCTTTAGGTTATTCACTGTCTTTGGTTGGGCACGAAGGCAATTGGGAACTAGGCTGGAAGGGCTGGATGGTGCTTGCTCCTCCTCCTCCTCCTCTTCTTCTCCTTCTCCTCCTTCCTTCCTTCCTTCCTTTATTTATTTATTTATTTATTTATTTATTTATTTATTTTTGGTTTGCTATAGGGCACTCACTAGAGAGAGACAAAGAGAGATGGGGGAGAGACTATACCCCAAGGGGAATAACCACATCGCAGTCTCTTCATTCTCTCAGGATTTGCAGCAAACAAACACCCAGAGTTTTCTCCAAGCCATCAGGTTTGGCACTTGGACAGAAGAGTTGGCCCTGTGGAATACCATGCCACCTCGCAGGCCCATAGATAGTGGTCATCCCATGAGACATTTTCTCAAGTACAAGTCTCTGAGACTGAAATTTTAGGTACCTCTTTTTTAAATCCCCCAAGAGGATTTCTCATGATAATTCAAAATCTTCCCTTTTAAAATGAGATATAGTATGTTATAACTTCAGATTACATAGAGAAATCATCAAAGAACAGTGAAGATAGTGATCAATAGTGAGGAAGAAAACCTTAGACAGTGGAGACATGGAACCCATTGGACTCTGGTGACTGAGAGAAGCCCCCCATAAGTGAGGATGTGGTGGTGCACACGGCTCATGTCTGTGCTCACGTTTGCATGTGATGGTGCACACAGCTCATGTCTCTGCTCCCGTTTACATGTGACAGTGCACATGGCTCATGTCTGTGCTCACGTTTGCATGTGATGGTGCACACAGCTCATGTCTCTGCTCCCGTTTACATGTGACAGTGCACATGGCTCATGTCTGTGCTCACGTTTGCATGTGATGGTGCACACAGCTCATGTCTCTGCTCCCGTTTACATGTGACAGTGCACATGGCTCATGTCTGTGCTCACGTTTGCATGTGACGGTGCACATGGCTCGTGTCTGTGCTCACGTTTGCATGTGACGGTGCACATGGTTTGTGTCTGTGCTCACGTTTGCAGGTGACGGTGCACACGGCTCTTGTCTGTGCTCACGTTTGCAGGGTACAGCAGCTAAGAACTTGGCGATGTCTCTGTTGAATGAAACAATATTTTTTATGAGACTCAGGGCAGGATGTTAAAGAGCAGGGGACATAAACCTGTCCATGGTCTTCGTCAGTTCTGAGTGACCTGGTAGAAGGAATCCATCACAGGGAGGCATAGAGCCCCAAAGACAAACTGCATCTAAAAGCCTCTTGGAAATGTTCCCTGAGAAAGTGGCTTTAACTTCCTGCTCCATCTTACTGTGTGTTCTACGAGAACAGATGAAAAGTGGCCGCATTACTGTTCTGGAGGGGTGGCCCTCAGGATGGTAGGAGTCCCTGCACAGTTAAATAACCTTGGGCTGGAGCGTCTTTGTCCCCCGGACCTTTACCTGTAAAGAAAGCGATAAGGCCTTTCTCAGTTCTCCAGCCTACCCTCACCTTCTGTGACTCTGGCACAGAAATGAAGTGACTCTTGAACTTTTCTCTCCTAGTCCCTCTCGTGACTCTCACGGTGTAGTGTGGAGCCTTTATTCATTTGTGTTGTCCTTCAAGAAATCCCCAGATCCTCTGGGATCCCCTTAGATCATGGAGAACCAAGCAAGCACATCTGCTGACTGCCTACTCGACCAGCACCCCACCAAGTCACGTGTGTGTGCATGCACACAGTTACCTCGTGTCCTCTCTCACCACTCTGTAATGCAGGTGCTCTGCCTCCCAGGGGGAGGAATTGACAGTTACAGGAACGGAGAGATTTACCCAAGTTATGGTTGAGGCCGGTGCAGCAGCAACTGCAGTTTGGCAGCGTTGGAATTTGCCGTTTGATATTAAATACATTCTCTAATAAATGTGGTTATGTTGCACATCATTTTAATGTTCTTTATTTTTATTTTTGCTAATGGCTTATTACTTGCTGTTTGTTTTGTTTGTATTATAGACCATGGAAATGACAGAAAGCGAGTCTGACAGTTTTCTTGTGCTAGTTCAGAATGGCTCATAAAGCCCTGAGACAGGTCATAGCACCACCTGGACTCTTGGCCCAGGGCCTGTAATGGACCTACAGTGCGTGTGGTCCCAGAATCTGCAGACACACCTCTGAGTCTGTAATTCGTCCAGATGAGTTTTCATTTTGGGAAGGAAGTTGTGAAATAGATCTAAGGGAGTTATCTTCGGTTGAAATTCCTCCACAAGGAGAACTATTGGGGTCCTGGGGTGTATGGTGGTAGAAAAGGTCCCTCAGGTTTTTTTGGAGAGAATGGCTTCGAAAATACTTAAACGACTGAGTTTACTTGGTGCACTTAAGAGTTAAACTTGTCAGTTTTAACATTGCTGTTACAACTAAAATTGACTTGTGTTCTGGTTAAAAAAAAAAAAAAAAAAAAAAAAGTTCTGACAGAGAGGGGGCCCTCCCGGGTAATAAATAGGGTTCCTCTC
>NW_006160119.1:602729-623129 GCF_000334495.1 Tupaia belangeri chinensis
AAAAAAAAAAAAACAAGTTCTGCCAAGGAGATGGGTGCCTCCCGAGGAGGAGCAGAGGAGCCGCCACTGGAGGGACAGTGAGCAGAGTGCCCGCTGACCCCCTTCCACGCACAGAGAAATGAGGAACTCCGCGTTGGCTGTACTGTGGTGGTTCGGCCTTCGAAGCAAACGGGAAGGGTGGAAGAGCCTGGTAAGTGGGCACCTAACGAGCTGATGAAAATGCAGCAAGCCGCCATTCTGAGGTGCCACCTCTTCTTATTCGTGCAACAAGCCATGGCTCGATCAGACTGAGGCATGATGAAGAGTGGGTTTCACGTGGCAGCCAGTGGTGACCAGCTTTCGGCTGGGCAAAGAAGCTCCAAAGTGCTTCCCAAAGCCAAAATCGTGCCCCAAAAATGTCTTGGTGTCTGTTTAGTGGGATCCAATCCACTATGGCCTTCCGTTCCATCTGAGAGTGGGCTCAGCAAATGGACAAGATGCCCTGAAAACAGCAACGCCTGCCGTTGGAGCCGGTTCTGCACCGCGACGCCTGACGGCCCTCGCATCCAACACTCCAAAGTTGAAATCGCAGGAGAGTGAAGGAGAAGGGATGCGATGTGTCCAGCCCCCCGGGCAGTGCTTTCTCACTTTCTCTCAGTGTCTCTCTGTCTCTTTCAAATGAGCATACGTGCCCTACAGCAAAATCTTCTTAGAAAGTTGAACAAATTGGGGTACAGAGTTTTGCCTCATCCACCGTGTTCACCTGACCTCTTGCCAACCGACCACCACTTCTTCAAGCACCTCAACTGCTTTTTGCAGGGAAAATGCTTCCACTGCCAGTAGGATGCAGGGGCTGCTTTCTGGGTTCATAGGTATTTTTATGCTACAGGAATAAACAAACTTACTTATCATTGGCAAAAATGTGTTGATTTTAATGGCTCCAATTTTGATTAATAAAGATGTATTTGAGGGACCAGCAGTCAGCGTAATGGCTATGTAGCTGGACTCCCACGTATTTGACTGTGGTTTAAGTCCCGGACCCGGTGGTTTAAACTCACGCCAGGCGCGTGTGCATGCGTGCCCAAGATCCTGAGAGGAGAATGGAGGAGAAGGGATTGTGGCGTGGCCATCCCCCATGGGGGGTGATTTCTCACTTTCTGTCTCTCTGTCTTTCTCTTTCTGGTGAGCGCACACACCCTATAGCAAAGACCTCTTAAAATAAATAAATAAATAAATAAATAAATAAATAAAAAGATGTATTTGAACCTGGTTTTGATGATTTAAAATCCGCAGTCTGAAATCACAAGTGCTTCTGCACCAACCTAATGTCAGTTCAGGATTGGATTCTAGGGCCTGTGCTCTCTCCCCCTCCACAGCTTCATTTCCCTAAAATATCCAATAATTTCACTGTTCGTGCAAATCCAGAACTTGTACTAACAACTATGTGCTTAACTGTACTGGGTATTTGGGGTGTTCTAAAATCCCTGTGTCTACAGACATATCAATTCAAGCGTTTTTCCTCTAGCAGCGAAAACAATCGACAGCTTTTGTAGAGCTCTTAGCTTTTACCTTAAGTCTCTCTGGGTCCCTTTTGGTTTTCTTATGATTAGTCCTGACTTTACACAGTGCCATTGCAATGCCCCAGACACAGGGCCTGGTTCTGCTTTGGCCGTCAGCTGCCACGGCGTGGGAGGTGGGCTAGGCTTTGGGGTTACATCGGACACCGAGCAGTGGTGAACAAGGTTAGTGACAGTTCACAAGGTGCAATACCCTCTAGGAAGGCCCGCACCCTGGCTGGGCCTTCTCTGGTGATCTAAATCCACAGTCCTCGACCTGAAGGAGTCTGTGAACCCAAGCCCCCATGGAGTTCGTGTCTCCCGGCCTGCCTCGTACCTGTGCTAGTACTCAAACTGCAGTATTCCAGGCCAGCGGCTGACAAAGGTGGGAGAAGTGTTCTCCTGCATATTCTTCTGTTCTCACACTCTTCTTGGAACAAAGTTCTGCCTTAGAAAGTGTCAGTCCTATTTGTTGCTTAGGCCTCAAAACCATGAAAAAAAGTGGTTTTAAACCAACTTTAGCTACTATGTTTTTACTTTAAGTTGTTTTTGTTGTTGTTATTTTTGCTATAGCGTCCTTCTGTTCACAGGGGGTTGAGAGTGGAAGGAATGAGAAATGTCCTCCCCGGGTGGACAGCCCTGCCCCAATTGCTTTCCTCCGTTTTTGATAACACACACACCTCGTGATTTTCGAGCGGCCAGTCTGGGATTCGAACCGTGCAGCCAGCTACGTGGGACCCACCACCTTAACCTCATGCGCCTGCTGGCCCCTTCCTTAGCTGCTGTTTGTGAGGCTCCCTTTAAGGTTTTGCTGGAAGAACCACTTACACCGTCCCCATTTCTCATTACTAATTACGCTTGGAAAATTCACTCCCGTGATACCAAAAGCTGCTGAGATCCCGTGACAGGCACCGTGCAGGTCCAGGCAGTGCTAGGCACCCACAGGCCCTGCTGCGGCAAAGCCAGCCAACCCATTTCTCTTCCATTAGCGGAGGAGGTTCAGTATCAGGCTTTGGAGAATGGGACCAGAGCTGCCGCTCGAGTGCTTTCTCCAAGACTTCGAGATTTAGCACTGCTATGAAAAATAGAATTTTCAGGAATCCCAGGTCTGTCTTTCTTCCTGCTCCCCAGCTTGCTATCCACTCAAAGCCTCCAAAGCCTCTCTCCAATCCGAAGTCCTCTAGCAACAAGCAGATGCACACTTACCCCTCTGGGTTGTTCTCCTAGATTAGACCCAGAGAAAGGTGCGGACAGCCCAAATAGCTTTCCTTTCAGAAGAGTTCCTTTGCTCAATCTGCTTTCACTTACATAACTTGCTTCTTCCTGTGAGGAAAGTTTGCACAGGCCTATTTATTTAAATATGCGTACAAAGGAAATGCAGAGACATTAAAACTCCTGCAGATCCGGGCCTAGTCTTAGCCTAAGTAGGTCCATGCCCTTTCCTGCTACACCCAGCCGAGGTGGAGACAGGCACCAGGTCACATGGCATTTGCAGAGGTCGTTGGCATCCAGTGAAAACCTGATCCCATCTTTTGATGATATATCTTAGGGGCTCTCAGAGAGGCTGCCCTTTCACAGAAGAGTTCTTTAGTTCTTGTCTGTTGAGGATGATGCAAATAATATTCCCTACTGGACTGGTGAGAAGTGTATACATGTTGGAATATTCACTTTGCAAGCCAAGTGACATATGGGACTGAGTGTATAGAAGAAATTGAAATAAAATATGTTTTAAAAAAATAAAGAACAAGCAAACAAATAAAAGAAAATGATAAAAATAAATAAATAAATCGAGCTCTGTCTCTTCGATCCACATTTAAACCTGATTCCTATGGTATTTGGTAATAAGGAAACTATCAGAGAACAGGTGTGATCTAAAGAACTTTGAGTTTGATTTCATAGAATAGAAAGTCACTGTGTTAAATAAATGGGGTGTTTCAGATTTCTTATTTGATGAAGTATTGAAGACCAGAGTTTAAATGATTCATTCAACTAGTCGGCTGTTTGATTCTGTCTTCTAGAGTAGTATTGTTCATTCCATGAGAGTTTAGCATACTGAAGATTCTTAGTGTTGGGTTCTGTCTTTTGCCTTCTGAGTAAGGACACAAGCTCTAATTCATTTGACTAGAATTCATTGTAATCTCTGTGCTGGGTATTAAGGGAACTGTGAAGAATCATGAAATATTTGCTGTACCCAAATCTTACAGTCTAGTTATAAGCTTTAATGTGCACATCAGTAACTCCATTTCTTTTTTTCACTTAAGTAAAACAAGAAATATCTTGCTTGTTACACTTGATATCAGACTGGAACCAGTATTGTTTTGATGTACACTCTGCTCAAATTCCACAACATATGCTTATCTTTAAATATGTCACAGCAACTTGGCCATCACGCCTGACCTGCACAAAGAACGTGGTCATACGTGATTTTACAACGGGAGTTATTTTCACATTCATTACAGGGTTCCTCGATGATATTCCAAAGCTCATCTTCCATCACTTGCTTTCAGGAAGGTTTTTAACTACCACACACTCGTCTAAATGAGGGTGTATGGTACATTTCAGTCCCATCGGCCTACGGTGGTGTCTGTTCTGATGTAGCAGTCACCGAGGGGCTGACCTCTGAGCCGCGGTTCCACCACACTCGTGACGTGCTGGCAGTCACCTGGGGACTCAGGAGCATCGGAGTCAGGGCAGATACAGCTCTGCCACTCACGGGCCACAGGAGCTGGGGCAAGTTACTAACCCTTCCCAACACCCACTCTGTGAAAATAGTGCATACCACCTGTAACCCGGCCTCCTGCCACGCGATGTGAACGCTAACAGGAAGCATCTAGCATATTGCGTGGGACAAAGCAGGCGTCAGTAGCTGTTCGTTTCTTTCCTCTTTCTCCTGCATGAGGACACTTGTGGTGAATATATTACCACTGGTTTCTGCCTTGCTGAGAAACAGAAATTATTTTGGAGATTCAGTGCCAGATGAAAATAACAAGTCTAAGTACATGAGATTAGGATAATCCCCAGATGATCTCATGGGTAGATGGGCTTTCTGTGGATGAAGAAGATGGTGACATGGGTACATGCTATATCTAAGCTAGGTACCTGCCGGCTGGGAGGCCGTGTCTGGGCGGACGTCTGGTTCCCTGTACAATTCGAGAGCAGCCCATACCCTTAGGCAGACAAGGACGTTGACTTGGATAGCTGAACAGTGAATTCATGATCCACTATCTATGAATGACTGAGGTCTAAATGGCATGGGAATATGATATTTAAGGAGAGAGGGAGGAAACGGTTATTATAACCATTGCTCATGCGTCGTCTTGGACAGTGATCCATTTGAGCTGAGGCTGGAGTGCTGGTGGATGGACCGTGACGAGCAGAGGAGCAGGGCAGCCAGCTTCAGGAGCACTTGAAATCCCTCTGCTTTGTTTTTGCTTTTGTTTGTTTGTTTGTTTTGACAAAGAACCACATACCAGATCCTACAGAGGGACTCTGGTGGAACTCCTGCACAGTTGTAACCAAACAATTAGGGTCGTACCTTGACTGGAGACTTAAAATATGAATAATTGGGCCTCACTCGATGGCGTGTGGTAGCGCACTGCCCGACTGAGGGGCCCCATGACAGAGCTCAGATTTGGATCCTCAGCTGAAGTGTGCTCACCAAATATGCATGCCGGAGACCTTGTCTGGCAGGAAGGGCTGGAAAGAGATTGCATAGTGAGACCTTGAGAGTGCTTGTCTTTCTTGCTCTCTCTTATCCTTTCTTTTCCTCATTCTTATGAAAAAAAATAAAGTGAGCTTTATTTTCTTTAAGTAATTTACTTCGGAACTTGAAAAAAAGTTTTATTCTATGTAAATGTTTCATGCATTAATTCCACTGACTTTTATTCCATGTTCTAGATCCAGTTTCTCCAAATTTACTGAATTTGGGATTAATTTGCTTTCTCTACCTTTGTATAAGAGTATATATGGGACCAGCAGTTAATGTAATGGCTATGTCAGAAAGACAGAGAGACAGAGAGACAGAAAGGGAGAAATCACCCCCCAGGGGATGGCCATGCCGCAACCCCTTCTCCTCCATTCTCCTCCCAGGATCTTGGGCACGCACACACACAGGCCCCACGTGAGTTTAAGCCACCAGATCCAGAACTCAAACCACAGTCGACTACATGAAAGTCTAGCTACGTAGCCATTACTCCAACTGCTGGTCCCTGCCCAGCTTCTCACACAAAGAGGCTGTTGACTCTCCATCCACTAGCCTTCCAGGGCTGTGTGGTCCTACCAGTTCCAAACCCAGTCCTTCAACCTCCCAGAGATTCCCTAAATGCCTAGTATTTTACAACAAATGCTGTTTTGTTAAATATAGCCAAATCTAATTTCTATTGCTTGTGACCATGAAACTCCAACTGGTCTAGACTCCATTCTAAGCTTTTCCGAGTACATTATATCCCATCAGTTAACAGGCTGCATTACCTGTGGAGAGTTCCCAAGATGAAATAGGCCCTGGGGTCCAGTAACCCAGCCTCCTCCTTCTGCTGTACTCTCGGAGCAGGGGAGTAAGATTAGTTGATTATACTTTAAAATGTGGAGACAGTGCCATAAAGGTTAAGTGGGTTGGAGCGTATGTGAGTCACCTTCCTCAACAAAGGATAAGAGAAAACACAGTTCTCTTGAAATGTCTGCTTTTCAATTGTTGATAGTCTGAGTTGATGTTGGTCATGCACAGGAATGTTTTTCTAGGTGCCATTGAAGACCTGTCCAGGGCTGGCCCCATCGCCTAGTGGTTAAGGGAGCTGGGTCCTGCTCTGGTCAGAACCCCAGACGTGCCTTAAATACCTGACTGACAGGGGGGGAAATGGAGGAAAAGGGACTGTGGTGTGACACCACCCACCGGAGCTTGCTGTCTCTTCCTCGCTCTGTCTTTCCCTCTGGCAAGCACACATGTCCTCCAGCAATTAAAAAACAAAACTGTCCAATGCACGGCTCTCCCACCTCCAGTGTTTGCCAGAAGCGGCTGTGTCTAGTTACCCTTTCCACTCCTTTCTTCGGTTCTAAAATGGAGATGAGCACTACCTCCTAGAATTACTGAGTTAAGTGGGATGGTCAGAGCCGGGATCCAACAATACTGGAACTGACCTGGCAGGTGAGCAGAAATTGTTACGATATTCACCATAATGGGTTTTCCTGGACACTAGAATCTCTAAGATGTGTTTGTAACAATTACATATGCAAAGGAAATAAAGCAAACGTTATTTGCATGGTATATGTTAGCCGTGGAGACGCATCACCCCCAATGGACTTGTTGCCCAGGTGCTGAGGGCGTATCAGTGGGCCGCCTCTGCAGGGACTATGCCAGTGGCAGAATGCTCCCTGATCTAAGGTCACGTTGTTCTGTGAGCCGTCCGCATCTCCTGACTGGCTGAATGAGGTGGGATAAATGTCCTGGTCACGCCAGCCCCTCAGACAGCTCTGCCGGCCGCATTAGCTCAGCTTTGCATGGGGGCAGCCAGGCTGCGGTGGGCTTTCATCCCTGCCTGACCCCTCTGCCCAGCCCTGACCCCTTTCCTTTCCTTCCATGATGTTGCCTCCAAGGACTTCCCAGTAACCCTCCTGAGCTCTGAGTCTCCAATACTCCTTCTCGGTCGTTTTACATTCGAGCTTTTTAAGGCCCTTATGAGGCAACTTCTGTTTCTCCATTGCAGTAGATGGAGGGAATTAAAACTTAGAAAGGTAGACCATTTGTCTAAGGAAACACATTAAGTGATGAGGCGGGATTCTAATCTTCTTCCGTTTTATCCCAAAGGCCAAGTCTTTTGGGAAATTATTAACATGTCTTTTCTTGGCCTGAAAGAACAATTTTCTCCCCCAGAGTAATCAGCTGGACTCTCCTTGGGAAAGGCTGGGGTGGTGTCTGCCTCGCTGTTCAGACTGGGGCGGACGAGCCTCTTCTCTTTGTCTTTATGTCTCAGCGTCCTTTCACTCCCTGAGGTATGCCTATTGTTTTAGCCTAAAAATAGCAAGTGTCAGCTTTTACACATTTTCAAAATTTCAATGTAACTATTTAAAAATAGACTCCAAAATTTTGTTTTCCCTCTATTGGCAACCATGGTTGCTATGGATTTCAAGTAATAGGTTGTGATGTTTAACACTGAATTAATTACTACTTCTCACTCCCGGGGAACATCTAATTATACATATTCACGCAGAGCAAGATTCGGTTTTAAAGAAAGTGTGTGTGTGTGTCTGCGGGTGTGTGGGTGTGTATGTGTGTTTACTGTACAGGAACACTGGGGAAGGGTCTTGCTTTGTGGTTTCTACAAGACACTTATTTTTCCTGACGTGCAATTTCTCCTAGTAGATCTGGCCTATTATTGCAATCATATTTTCCTCTTACATCCTCAGATGGTTTTTCTAGATGCTGACAGTGGCCTTTCTTATTTTGAACATCATGTGGAGAGAAAGCACCCTGATTTCCCGTTCTTTCCCTCAGCCCTGTTCTCTTGGTCACTTATATCATGAAGTCGAGAAGAATTACAGGAGCTAGCCTGAGTCTTTTGGAGTCAGACATTCCTAAGCCTGAATCATGGTTTTACCAAATACTTGACAGCCAACTGGGTCAGAGCTGAGCCGTAACAACTTAGCAGAACAGGGACAGTACCTGGAATTATTGCAAGGAATAAGTTAGGTTGTAAACAAACTCAGCGCTGGGCTTCCCTTCTTAAATTCTAATGTGCAGGGTAGCGATTTGCTAAAATGCAGACTGCAGCTCTGTGGGAGGGCCTGGAACCTGAGCTTTGCCTCTGGCCAGCTCGTCGGTGTAGGCGCTGCTGGCACTGGGCTGAGAACTTGGACAGCACCGGGCACGTGTGAGATGAGGCCAATGCTGTCGGTTTGAGCCTTTGATTAGTCCTTGCCTACACCTTTTGGACAGAAGAGCACAAAGATTCACATTCTTTTGCCAGATGAAGAAATAAGGCACAGCAAGGTCCCCAGCCAATGAGGTGACCCCACTGGCGTTCCAGCCTCCGATCGTCTCTTTGCAGAGCTTCCGTTTCCCCTGCGTGGGCTGTTGCAGCTCCCGCTGCTGCTGAGGGGAGCTACCCAAGCCTGTGTTGGGGAATGTAAACCCTGCAGTGTTTTTATGTATTTAACTAGTAAGACAATGTCATGTTTTACTAAAAAGAAATCAGTTTTTTCACACTGACAGTAAGGCATTGAGAAATTTGAGCCTTTGATAGACTCATCAGATGTCATTCTTAAAAATCAGACTTGGGGTATATGTTTGAAAGGTGGCTCAAAGGGCTAGGGGACCGAAATGGTTGAAAGTGCGTCAAGTGTCAGGGTGCATTTCAGGGTTGGAATGCGGCCCCTTGCAGGAGAGATCCTGGGAGTCTCACCAGCAGGAGCTGGCAACCTTTCCGATGTGGTAGGTGGTGCTTCTCTTACTTATGTTGTCTTAGGGGAAGTGGTCAAGTGCTTTATAAAATTGTATTATATTTTATGTTTTCCACGAGAAAGAGAAGAAGAGAGAGGGAGAAAGAGAAAGTGTCACCCAGCAGGGCCTTCACTGCAGCCCACCCAGCCCCAGCCTGACCCGTGGCAACGTGTGTGCCCCGCGTGTGCAGGGACCTGGGCGTGAAGCCCAGGTGGGGCTGGCGTCACAGAGCCTTGGATCACACTGCCCCCGTGCCGATTCCTAAAGTGGCCTCACTGAGAGGTGGGAGGGCCCCTCGGTGTCGTTCCCACGGCTCAGGTGACTTCTTCCTGTAATTCTGTCGGAGACACCAGCCGGACAATCTCGCCCCCGCCTGGCCTCCAGGCTCTGTCCTTGAACTCCTGTGCCCTTCTGGCCCAGCTTTCTAAATCATTCATTCAGGGCCTTTGCTACTCCATTTTTTTGGATCTCGGACCAACACTAATGTGTCCCTGCTACTTTCCCTTTGGCCTTTGACCTCTGCTGGTCCCATACTGTCCTCTTCGCACACCTCAGTGTGACACAGCAGAGCAGCAGTGATGACCCAAGTGCTGTGGGGCTCTTCGGCCCACACAGCTGGGCTCCACTGTGACCCGGCTGGGCTCTCACCAGCTCTGGCCCCTTACTATGCTGGAGCTGCGTAGGCATCTTCTCTGTTTCTGAAATATTCAAGTTCATGGAAAACAGTGTTGTGAAAAAACTGCATAGATATGAAGGAAATTTCGCACCAAATAAACCGTATTTTACTTCCATTCTCTATGAACCTTTTGAAACCCCCTCTTCTCAGGTACATTTCTGCTTTTGGGCTTTTGCTTTGGCTACTCTCTAAGAACCCTTCTCGCCTCCCGTAGTGCCCTGGGTAACTCCCTCCCCTACTTTAATTCTTATCTTCTCAATTAAAGCCTTCTCTCTCTACCCATTTAATTTTGCAAACTGTTTGGAATACAGGCTTGCTCCCACACTTCAGCCCTCACCTGCTTCGCTTGGCCTTCCTTCCACGGGCCGTAACATGCCGAGATGCCGTTATTTCTAATGGAGATTACTGCCTCCTCCCCCTTTCCCAGCCTTAAAGTCTGGGCTGAAAATGCCCTTTCCCCATGCGAGGTGAATGGATGTCTGCGGAAACTGCAGAAATACTCCTCCCTAAACAAGAGCAGGGGCTGTCCCACATGTCGATCTTGGTGGGCTTCATAGGTGTACACAGTTGTCAAAGCTCCTTTACGCTTCCACTTTAAATGGATGCCATCTTGGTAACCTTGATTTTAAACAAGAGGGTAGAGGGACCAGGATGCTGTAATGGTTACGTCACTGGACTCCCATGTAGGTGACTGGTTCGAGTCCCAGACCCAGTGTCTTAAAAAACTCCTATGGGGTGCATATGCGTGCGTTTCCAAGATCCTGAGAGGAGAATGGAGGAGAAGGGACTGTGGCATGGCCATCCCCCCTGGGGAATGGTTTCTTGCTTTCTGTCTCTCTGGTGAGCACTTATGCCCTATAGCAAAAATATCTCTCTCAAAAAAAAAAGAAAAAAGATAGAACCAAACTTGGCTTGGTGATTAAGGCAGCTGGATCCCAGATGGCTAACCCCATTCTTTGAGTCCCAGACCCAACACCTGGCAAGACAGGCTGGGGACGTGTGTGTGCCCACAATCCCCATAGGAGGGAGACAGGGAGAGGGGAGTGCAGCATGGCCGTGCCCCATGGATGGTGCCTTCTGACATTCCCTCTCTCGTTCTCACTTTGTCTCTCTACAGGGAGTATATACACCCTCTGGCACATTTTAAAAAAAAATGAGTATAACCAGCAACCTTGGGTCATGGAGTAGGCACACGGTAAGCTGATACGACAGGGCAGAGGTAACAGTTGGCGTTTAGGAAGGTGACCGTCTTCCTGGGAATAGTCCGCTCAGAGACCAGTAAGTTCATCTAATCAAATCACCCTCCCTGGCTTGAATGGCCGAGCGAATACCCAGAATGAACACCCTGACTCTGTCTGTGTTGACTCTTACTTAAGAGTCATTCTTAGAAACTAGAAGAGTAAAAAAATTTGAGGTCAGTTTAGTTTTCTCTTGTTCTAAAGTGAGTTGATTCCTCTTTTCTCTACAGGGTTGGAAGTTAGAATCTATTGGGACCAGCAGGTGGCATGATGGCCAAGGTGCTGGACATTCCCACATGGCTGACCACAGTTCAAGTCCCAGACCTGGCAGCTTGCTTTCTCACTCCTTCCCTCTCTCTGTCTCTCTCTCTGATCAAATTAAAACAAATGAATGGGTAAATAAAATTAAATAAATAGTTATAGTTTTTTAAAAAATAGACTCTGTTAACTCTGAAAATATGCAACATTTACCTGAAAAAGAAAAACTCAAATTTTCTGTTTGGAATACAGGCTTGGGAAAAGTAAATGACTAACTCTTTTCATGTTATTAATAATGTCCAGAAAAAGTTTTAATTTTAAACTTTCAAAATGAGTCAGGCAAATCTTTGATATAAAGATAATAATGTAAAGAAAACAACAGCACTATAAAAGGAAGCCATGTATCTAAACCCCAAGCTTCAGAAACACCCACCATGGCAGCCCGAGACATTGGAGAAGACTTCTCAGTGCCTCAGCCTCAGCGCTGAACCTGGACGTCTGCTGTAGAAACACTTGACTTTGAACTTGAGAGAGCATTGACGTGCTTAGAGAGATCGGCAAATGGTGACATGGCTGGACTCCCACGTAATGGACCCCGGTTCAAGTCGTGGGCTGCAGCTTAAAACTCGTGGGGTTGCGTGTGCTTGCATGCCGAGATTCTGAGAGGAGAATGGAAGGTATGGGGTTATGGAATGGCCATACCCTTGGGGAGAGATTTCTTGCTTTCTGTCTCTGTATCTCAAAAATCTCTCTCTCAAAAAAAAGTCCTTATAGAAGGACCTTAATAAGCTATAGTAAGAGTGGACCATGAGACCTTTCTCCAGACACACCGTTAAGGCAGGCTCTGGGACCATCCCCTCCTGGAATAGAGGGTATGATTCATTATAAAGTGTTCACTTGTCTACTTAACCTTCAATTGCTCCTAACTCTCAGGAGTCTTATAAAGAGGTTATCTCTTCATCTCTCCTGCCCCCTCAGTCTGGCATCTGATTAGCAAACAGGAATCTAGCATGAACATGGGAGGTCAGGGTTATCCCAAGTCTTCTTCATCTTTACGCCTGGGTGACTCTTCAGCATTCACTCCCTTGACAGTTCTCACCCATCAGTTTTTCTTTTTCTCATTTTCTTAAATAAAAGTGATTTTAAAAAGCTTTTTATCTCATTTATTGACAGTGGCATTTGTCCAACTTTAAGGTCCAAGGCCTAGTTCCTATTATTTTTCTCTAGACTATCTAGTGATACTCTCTGGTTTTCATGCTAAACAGTTCCCTTCTCCTCCTTTACATTTTACAGATATTTTTAGATTGTGCCAAATCCATCTCTACCACCCACTGGTGCTCCCTACTGGGCCTGCTCAGCCAAGCCATACATATTTAATTCTCCTAATTTTCCTTCATCCACCAGGCCTGCCAGCCTCTGGAAATCACAGTTGCTCATCACTAGACCTCCTCTGATTGCGGACCTGCGACCCCACATGTTGTCTCTCCCAGATGGTGGTTGAAGGCACCGCAGAGATCATGTCTCAGTATCTCCTGCCTTGACGAGAGCCAGGCAGGCAGAAGGGAAGACTCTGTGGTGGTCAGCAGACATGTCTATTGAGCGTTTCCAGTTCTCTGCCCTCCAGATGCGCAGTGGGGTTGCATTTTCTGGCCCTTGTGATTAGTAAGGCCCCGTGTCTAAATCTGGTGGGTGCGCTGTGAGTAATGAGTCACTTCCAGACGAGCGAGAGGCCTCTAGGATACTGGTTTTTCTGGAACATGGACATTGCCAACGTAGAGGCTGCTCTGTCTGGATTAGAGTTGCCAGAGTGAGCAGAAACCCCTCTGCCCAGTCGTGTTGTCTGTGCAACAAGAACAATGAAACACTCCTGCCACGGTATGCCTCTGAGACAGGGACCGTTTGTGGTTAGGGAGTCACCTTGCACGTGCTAACTGACAGCTCGGGCAGGCTCCCTAGACGGCCAGAGGGTGTATGTGGGTACCTGGGTTACACCAGCAGCTGGTTGGAGTTAGTGAACACAGCGACTCTCTACTGGGTACCGTACACATCAAGGGTGCCTTCACACAGACTCTGTAATGGATCACTCAGAAATCATTCCAGAAGAGGTAACAAATGCGGAGCGCAGTAAGTGCACAGCACGTATGGTGAGATGGAGCGAGTCGGAGCGCAGTAAGTGCACACACGTATGGCGAGATGGAGCGAGTCGGAGCGCAGTAAGTGCACACACGTATGGCGAGATGGAGCGAGTCGGAGCGCAGTAAGTGCACACACGTATGGCGAGATGGAGCGAGTCGGAGCGCAGTAAGTGCACACACGTATGGCGAGATGGAGCGAGTCGGAGCGCAGTAAGTGCACACACGTATGGCGAGATGGAGCGAGTCGGAGCGCAGTAAGTGCACACACGTATGGCGAGATGGAGCGAGTCGGAGCGCAGTAAGTGCACACACGTATGGCGAGATGGAGCGAGTCGGAGCGCAGTAAGTGCACACACGTATGGCGAGATGGAGCGAGTCGGAGCGCAGTAAGTGCACACACGTATGGCGAGATGGAGCGAGTCGGAGCGCAGTAAGTGCACACACGTATGGCGAGATGGAGCGAGTCGGAGCGCAGTAAGTGCACACACGTATGGCGAGATGGAGCGAGTCGGAGCGCAGTAAGTGCACACACGTATGGCGAGATGGAGCGAGTCGGAGCGCAGTAAGTGCACACACGTATGGCGAGATGGAGCGAGTCGGAGCGCAGTAAGTGCACACACGTATGGCGAGATGGAGCGAGTCGGAGCGCAGTAAGTGCACACACGTATGGCGAGATGGAGCGAGTCGGAGCGCAGTAAGTGCACACACGTATGGCGAGATGGAGCGAGTCGGAGCGCAGTAAGTGCACACACGTATGGCGAGATGGAGCGAGTCGGAGCGCAGTAAGTGCACACACGTATGGCGAGATGGAGCGAGTCGGAGCGCAGTAAGTGCACACACGTATGGCGAGATGGAGCGAGTCGGAGCGCAGTAAGTGCACACACGTATGGCGAGATGGAGCGAGTCGGAGCGCAGTAAGTGCACACACGTATGGCGAGATGGAGCGAGTCGGAGCGCAGTAAGTGCACACACGTATGGCGAGATGGAGCGAGTCGGAGCGCAGTAAGTGCACACACGTATGGCGAGATGGAGCGAGTCGGAGCGCAGTAAGTGCACACACGTATGGCGAGATGGAGCGAGTCGGAGCGCAGTAAGTGCACACACGTATGGCGAGATGGAGCGAGTCGGAGCGCAGTAAGTGCACACACGTATGGCGAGATGGAGCGAGTCGGAGCGCAGTAAGTGCACACACGTATGGCGAGATGGAGCGAGTCGGAGCGCAGTAAGTGCACACACGTATGGCGAGATGGAGCGAGTCGGAGCGCAGTAAGTGCACACACGTATGGCGAGATGGAGCGAGTCGGAGCGCAGTAAGTGCACACACGTATGGCGAGATGGAGCGAGTCGGAGCGCAGTAAGTGCACACACGTATGGCGAGATGGAGCGAGTCGGAGCGCAGTAAGTGCACACACGTATGGCGAGATGGAGCGAGTCGGAGCGCAGTAAGTGCACACACGTATGGCGAGATGGAGCGAGTCGGAGCGCAGTAAGTGCACACACGTATGGCGAGATGGAGCGAGTCGGAGCGCAGTAAGTGCACACACGTATGGCGAGATGGAGCGAGTCGGAGCGCAGTAAGTGCACACACGTATGGCGAGATGGAGCGAGTCGGAGCGCAGTAAGTGCACACACGTATGGCGAGATGGAGCGAGTCGGAGCGCAGTAAGTGCACACACGTATGGTGAGATGGAGCTAGTCGGAGGCTGTGCATACTCCAGGCCGCAGCATTTCCACGTGAGGTTTGATTTATCAGCAGGCTCATCGCTCTCATGGGGGAGCTCTGGAAATCCCAGACTCTCCCGTTTTCATTTGAAGAGGCAGGAGGTCCACGCTGGGCTAGTTTTCAGAACAGCAGGCTCCAGAACCCTTGTTTTTACCCCTGAGCCTCAGTTACTACCTTGACCAGACATTCACCTTGCTTTGCCTTGTACTGTCTAAATAATCATCTTTGGCTCTTTTATCTTCTTCACATCCGCTTTGCACCTCGCTTCCCCTCCAAGTTAAATCCCTGTGTCTTCTGTCTCAACGTCTCTACATGTATTAATCCTTTGAATAGAATTGTACTCCCTAGACTTCATAGTGTTCTCTCCCACGTTGGCCAGCTTGATGTCCATCTTCTGTATTTTCTCCTTGGGAGCAATATTTAGCGGATCCTAATTTTAGCCCAGAAGGGTGTAGACCAAGACCCCCAACCCCAGGCTGTAGACCTGCACTGCCCATGGCCTGTTGGGGGCTGGGCTGCCAACAGTGTCCGTGGGCTGTTGCCCACCCCCTGCCCACCCACAGGGCGGGGGAACGGCAGGTGATGAGGAAGGTCCTGTCTCTCTGCAGCCCAGCCCGTACACCAGTTGTGCCCTGTTGGACATGGTGCATGGTGGATCTGGTGTGTTTGGGTCATTCTGGGAACTACACTCCCGCCCTCCTCTTGGAGGGATTGTCTTCCACAAGGCCGGTCCCTGGTGCAGGAAGTTGGGGACCACTGACAGACTGTGTGTTAGGTCATACGAATAAAATTCTCTGGCATTCCTACTTTTGCCAGTTGTTAGCAATGCAATGTTGGACAAAATGCTTAACCTTTGAGATTTAGTTTCTTTCTTTTTTTGTGAGTATAGCTGTCTGATGATCTTTATTGTGTTAAAGTTAATTCAGAAAAGAAGTGGGAGGCTTGGAGAAGGTAGTCTGGGGCAGGTTCTAACAGAGTACAGTGTTATGGTTAAGGGGATAAAAGAAAATTTTGAAACTCCACAAAAGGAAACTATTACAACAAGACCATTGTATAGGGTCTTTGAATGTCAAGAAAAATAATTCTTTTTTTAAATTTAAAGACTTAATAGCAAGCATAGCTAATATATACATGTTTATGGATGCATGTCCGACTTTAGGCATAAACCTCAGTGAGTAAAGTGAACATATTATTCAGTAGCACCTTACTGTCTTCTTTACCTCTTTCTACACAGCTTCCCTTTTTTATGTTTCTTTCTTTTTTTATATATATGAGAGAAAGTGTGAGAGTGAAGGGAGAAAGAGAGAGAGAGAGAGGCTTTCTGGGCAGGGTCTCGCCTCTCTCCGTCCCCACCCTGAGCTCTCGGAGTCCTGAGCGCCCAGTTTGCTCAGGCTGGGCTGGGACTCACACCTGGTCTCCCGTGATGACGGCAGTCGGCAGTCCACCACGCAGTGCGACCCTCCCACGTGCCCTGCTGCAGCTGAGCCCTCTCCCTCCCTTTCCTCACTCCTTCCTTCTTACTGCTTCTCATCTCTCTCTTCCTTCTCTGCTTGCTCTTTGCCTTCTCCTTCCTCTCCTTCCTCCTCCTTCTCTTTTCATGACGTCTTTTCATTGCATGTGTGCGACATAAAGTCACAAAGAACTTTCCCATGGAGGGATGAAACACAATATCCTGATTACTTAGATCAAGCTAAAATAATTATCTGATGACTCGTAAGAAACACAGTCCCAGGCCAGCTGGTGGTTGAGGTGGCTAGGTCTCACATGGCCAACTGTGCAGTTTAAGTCCCAGACCCGGGGGCTTGAAAGACATGGCAAGCACACGTGCACACATGACCAAAAACATGGCAAGCACGTGTGCACACTTGACCAAAACCCCAAGAGAATAGAGAAGAGATTGCATGTGGCCATCTACCCTCGGATGCTTGCTTTCTCTCTCTCTCTCTCTCTCTCTCTCTCTCTCTCTCCGTCTTAACTCCATGCCCTGAAGCAAAAAGAAAAGAAAAAAAGAAGCATAGATCCTGCTTTCTGAGCCTAGTGCACTTGGAATTATTTACTGTCATTTTTTAGGTTATAATTGCAAATCTCTATAATAATTTTCAGATGATTATGATCTGCTCTCACTTTATCAGTAAATAGTGCAGCTTACAACTTCTGTCCCTATTTGACTTTCCATGGCCACACGTTCTCTGGTGCTCATTAATCCTGGTGTGCTGTAACTGTCAGTGTTATCTGATTTTTATTGCCACGCAGTGATGCTGATTCTCTCTGTCCTGATCTCTCACTGTTTTCTATGTATTTATGGAAATTCCGTGGGTGAGGGGAGGCAGCATACTTTCACTGCTATCGTAACAAATTTCTGCAAGTTCAGTCTCTGAAAGAACCCAAACGTGTCACTGTATGTTCTGCACACTAGCAGCCTGTCAGACCTCATGGCTCAGGGCGAGACTGGCAGGGCTGTGTCCTCGCTGGGGGATCGGAGAGAGAAGGCGTCCCTTCCTTTTTCGAGCTTGTGGAAGTCGCGTGTGTGCTTCAGTTCATGGCCTTTTCCCCCATTTTTAAACCAGTAATGACAGGTTAGTCTTTCCCATATCATGTCACTCAGACCCACTTTTCAGCCCCCTTCTTTTATGTTTTAGGATCCTTGTGATTACATGGCCCACCTAGAAACCCAAGATATCTCACTTTAAGGTCAGCTGATCAGCAACCGAGAATCCACCTGCCACTTGCGTTCCGCCTGTTTTCTTCTAGAAGCTATATTGTTTAAGGTTTCTAAAAATTTGCCAGAGGGTAGATATACTCACTGTTGAAAAAGAGAAGGAAAGTGAAAAGCATTCCTCAGGGGGCTAGTCTTGCTGAAGTCCCTTCTTCTCCATTTCTTCCTCCCTTTCGAATTTTGGGCATGCACACCTGCTCGTCCAGTATGTGTCTCAAGTGGGGACTCAAACCACACTGTTGGCAATGTGGGATCCAGCCTCCTTAACCATCATGCCACCAATGTGTGTGTGTGTGTGAGAGAGAGGGGGAGGTCTATCTTTATTCTTCTGCACACATATGTCTGGTTTTCCCAGTGCTATTTATTGATGAGACTGTTTTCCCCCAGTGAATGGATGTTCTTGGCACCTTTTTCAAAAATCAGCTGGCTATAGATATGAATTTATTTCTGGGGTTTCTGTTCACTCCATTGGGGGGTGTGTGTGTTCTTGCCAGTAGCCTGCTGCTTTTGTTACTATAAATTTAGGGTATATTTTGAAATCTGAGAGTATGATGCTTCTACTTCTTTTTGTTCAGAATTGCTTTGTTTCTGTTGGGTCTTTTAGGAGTCCATACAAATTTTGATTGTTCTATTTTTGTGAAGAATATCATTGGTTTGATAGGTATTGCATTGGATATGTACATTGTGTTCAGAAGTATTGATTCATCCAGTCCATGAACGTTTTTACTCTTCTGTGTCATCTTCAACTTTTTCATTAGTCGTTTGAAATTTTCATTATAAAGACCTTTCGCCTCACTTTAACAGTGATTTCTAGATATTTCTTTTTGTTTGTTTGTTTCTCTCTCTCTTTTTTGGTAGCTATTTTAAGTCATGTTGTTCTTTTTTCAGCTCTTTCACAATTGGTGTGTAAATGTGCTGCCAGATTTTTTTGTCCTGCAACTTTACTGAATTTGTTTATCAGTTACAAGAATTTACTTGATTAATTTTTATGATTTTCTACATGTAAAATTATTTTTTGCAGACAGGAACAATTTGGCCTCTCTCTTTTTAATTTGTGTGGATTTTCTTCCTTTCTCTTGTCTAATTGCTCCGACTACGGTTAGTCAGAGCATGTTAGTAGTATGTAAGGTAAGGGTGATGAAAGTGATCATCCTTGTTTTGTTCTAGTTCTTAGAGGAAAAGCATTTAGCCTTACCCGTTCAGTATGATATGGGTCGTGGGTTCTCGTACAAGCTCTTCATCATGCTGTGGTGCCTTTCTTTTATCCCTGATTAATGAGCATTTCTAAAATAAAGGGATGCTGGATTTTCCCAAACATTTTTCTGCTGCTATTAAAGTAGTCATGTGGTTTTTGTCCTTTATCTTGTCGATATGGTGTATCATATTTATGGACTTGCGTATATTGAACCATCCTTACATTCCAGAGTTAAAGACACCTTGGCCATGACGTATAATCTTTTTGATGAGCCATTGGAATGGTATGCTAGAATTTTACTGAGGATAGTTGCGTCTGTGTTTGTTAGAAATATTGGTTTGTAATTTTCTTTTCTTGTTTTGTCTTTGTCTTGTTTTATATCTGGATTTGGAACCTTGCTTTCACTTCAGTTTTTTGGAATAATTGACAGAAAATTGACATTAGTTTTTTGTTTGTTCATTTGTTTGTTTTCATTTTTGCCATAGGGCATGTGTGCTTACCAGAGAGAGAGACAGAAACCACCTCAGCAGGAGATGGCCAGACTGTAATCCTTTCTCCTCCATCCCTTTCTCAGGATTTTGGGTACAAAAAAATCATGAACCCAGTATGATTTTCAAACTGCTAGGTCCAGGACTCAAACCACACTCAGCTCCTTAATTGATCCATTCATTCACTTAACTAATACTGACTGTCTTCTGTCACACGCGCTGTTCTGATCATGTAAAAATGGGCCATTGGCGGTGGCACATAGCAGCACATCACTCTAATTATGACACCACGTGTGAGGGTCAGGTTGACCCCAAGGCCTTCCTGCACATGCGTGTGCCTGCTGCGGCAATGTCGGCTGAGGTGGAGGCTGGGTGGTGGTATGGAGCTCCTGGGGGACCTTGCTCTCTTCCATCTCTGAAGAAAAAAAATAAACTTAAAAATATATGTAATAAATGAATTCTTGCTTCATGAATAATATAGTTAGACATTTTCTATTTTTCTGTTTTTAAAACGCATCAAAAATTGAAAAAAAAAAAGTTAAAAGAAAATACCTAGTCGTGAATGGTAGGTAATAAGTTACTTCATAGTTTGCTTTCTGGTGAGCACATGTGCCCTATAGCAAAAACCTCTCAAAGAAAAAAAAAAAAAATCCAAACTGCAGGTTTCCCCACAAATGTTCTTTGCATGGCTCTAGGACTGTGACCGTACTGGTTAGTGTCCAGTGGGCAGAAGGAGACTTCCTCCCCCCCCCCCCCGCCATACCCTTTTCCCTCTGGAAATTCTCTGTGTCCCTTATCTCCAGGTCCCCGGCCGCTGATAGCTTAGAGAGCCAGTTCCTGATCTCTGAACTCCCACCCCTGTCTGAGCTCACCAGCTTCTGTGGATGCTGTGGGGAGCAGGTCTCCTGCCCCCCAGCTATGCACACTCATCCCCTCTCCCCACCCCCCAGCTATGCACACTCATCCCCTCTCCCCACCCCAGCTATGCACACTCACCCCCTCTC
>NW_006160119.1:623318-633443 GCF_000334495.1 Tupaia belangeri chinensis
CTATGCACACCTCACCCCCTCTCCCCACCCCCCAGCTATGCACACCTCACCCCTTCTTCTTTCTTCCCCCTCATCCTGGAAGATGGTTCTTCCTCTAGTATAGGTAATAGAGACCCCACTCCATCCTCTGTTTAAGACATTTTGAGAACTGCAAATGCCTCCTGTCCTTACCATTTCTCTGAATAAGAGGGGGAGTTATAGAAACAAATCCAGGAAGATTTTCATGTCATTTCTTCTCTTTTCTGTGCCATCACATCCTTCTGAGGCAAGGGGCGTGAGTAGACCACCTGCTGGAAACCAGAGCAGGAAGACCAGGAGCTAGTGTTGGAGCTTGAGGCTTCTAAAAAATGACTAAGATCGTTTTTTTCTCATTTTTTTTTCCATGCATCTAGGTCTTAACATTAGTTGACCAAGTGAGCTGTGTTTTCTTGCCCTAGGCTGACCCCTGTAAAATAACTATGTTCTGATTAGTATTTTAAGGCAAAGTTCATATTTTAAATTAAATATCATTTAGTCGCATGTGGGAGGATGGCATCCGGCCAACAGAAAGGTTCTCATTAACTTCCGAGATGCTTTTAGGAAGATGCAGAAAAAGTTTCAAGTATCTAATTATATCCAAAACCTGCCCGAGTATAGTTGCACAGCATTTAATATCTGAGGCATTTACAAGGGTGATCCTAGCTGCATGTTAATAAATGTAAAGTGACTCTAAAATGTTATAATTTCCCATTACTTATATGCACATCTGGACAACTTTCTATTTCTTTTAAATTTGCTAAAGGGCACATGTACTCACCAGAGAGAGGGAAAAGTGGAGAGGGAGAGAGACATAGAGAGAGAAAGTGAGAAAGCACCCCCCCCCCATAGAGAATGGTCACACCACGGTCTCTTCTCCATTCCTCCCTCCTTTCAGGATTTCGGGCACGCATGCACATGCGCCCAACATGTTTTTCAAGCCACTGGGTCTAGAATTCAAACTGTGCAGTTGGCTCTATGGGATCCAGCTGCCCTAACCACCATGCCACCAACCGACCCAGGAGATCTTATTTCCTAAGGAAGGTTATAATGAAATCTCTACCCCATATTCTCCTAAAAGTCTGATGTTTCCTAAGGAAGGCTATAATGAAACCTCGACCCCATATACTCCTTCTAAGTGTCTGCCCTTTCCACTCCACAGGTGTGAGGGGTAGGGCCCATGTCCCCATCTCTCACACACGGACAGTCATTTGTGGCTGCTGCATTAGTAGAGCGCAGTGGACATGACATAGGACTATAAGGCAATGAAGAGCCACAGCCTCTGCCCGTGCCTGTCTAGAATCCCTGCAGTGGCCCTCGTCACTGTGCTGGGACACCCCAGGTCGTGTGAGGAGAGCACTTGGAAGTGACCCTGCCCCGTTACGCCTGAGTGTGATGCTACGGGAGACCCTGAGTGAACAGTATGTAGCACGGCTTACTCGACTCCCAGAACTGAGAGGAACGATGATAGGTGGCAATGGTTTCTTCATGCCGTTGAATGTGGGTGTTTTTAGACAGACACAGATACCCGGGACACCATACTGTCCTGGTGAAGAAGCGTCGACGCGGTTGGAATCACCTGCGTGTGCTCTTACTGAGGTGGGTTTTCCATCCACGTCTGTATCTTGCACGAATACTTGGAAAGCGTGAGAGCTCCCCCATATGTACATCCCTGCAAAACTGCACTGCCAACTAGTCCGCCAGAATAATTGTCCCCCCAGGAGCACCAAGAAAGCAAGAGAGGGCCTTCTCAGGGAATCTGATCTCTCGGTCTTGCAGCAGGTAGTATCTGACTTATTTGTGGGTTGATTAGATGGGAATAAAGATGGAAAAACCACAGAATGGGAGTGAAAACTACCCTGCTGGACTCAAGGCAGACGAATCTGGGGTGGGCTCAGGATTCTGCTCATTTAGAATCTAGTCTGCTTCTGAATATTTCCCTTAAATAATAACAAAAACGTAACATGGTGGCCTAAAACAGTAAGAAAAATGGGACTGGCAGGTACTGTGGTGGTTAAGGGATCTGGACTCCCGTGGACAACCGTGGTTTGAGTCCCAGACCCAGCGGCTTGCATTCTCGTTCTCTTTCTCTCTCTCACTCTGCCCCTCTCTTGTCAAATTAAAATAAATAAATGAGGGGACCAGCAGGTGGCGTGGTGGTTAAGGCGCTGGACACTCCCACATGGCTGACCAGGGTTCAAGTCCTGAATCTGGTGGCTTGCTTTCTCACTTCCTCTCTTTCTTACTCTCACTCTCTGTCTCTCTCTGGTCAAATTAAGAAATAAATAAATGAATAAGTAAAATAAATAATTTAAAATAAATAAATGAAGTTGAATAAAATAATTTTTAGAAAGGCAGTAAGAAAAAGATCCAGAGGGGGAAAGAAGCTCCGACTCCCAGTGTGATGGGTACAAGAAATGAGGTAGGATTAGGATTTATTGTCCTAGGAACAGGGCTCTAAGGCCCTGCTAGGGTCAGCAGAATGTGCTGTGCTTGGTTGCAAAGCTGTTTTGGTCTTAGAGGGATTTTCTCACGTGTCTGTGCCCAAGTGCAGATAGGGTCTGTGAAGGGCAAGGGTGACTGGGGTGGCAGGACCCCATGTCCCTTGTCCTCCAGGGTTAGCCTGGCTTAGTTGTGTGGGAGTGGCACAATTGCAAGAGAAAGAGCAGAAGCGATCGGGGGTCGTGTGCACGTGGCTTGGAGCTGGCGCACAGAGCTGTGTCTCCTCTCACAGACTACGGGCTCAGGCAAGTTCCAAGGCCCACGGAGACTCGAGGGTAAGGGGTGTTGGATGCAGGGAGGGAAAAAGCCCGTGTTTGCGTCACTTGGGCCTGGTTGCAACTGACCACTGTGCCAGTTACGAGGATCAACAGCAGGTGCAGCTGGGTGGCCGGCCCTGGTTCGCAAGGCTGCAGCCATACCTGGGGCAACTCGGTTTGTGAGCAGTTTCTAAATCACATATTTCACAGCTATTTCCAATTTGTATTTTTAATACTTGCCTGCTTCTTGACATTAATATTCCCCTCTAGAATTTCAATTTAATTTGACTGAGGTCCTGTGAGTCCTGTTTATAGCAGACGACCACATTCCACAGAGATGTAAATGTCAGTAATGATAAAACCCAAGGTGAATGGGCAGGAAAGACGGAGTGGCATCTGCTCTGGGGACCTCCACTTGACTGCAGAATCCGAGAATCACAAACTGGGAGTGCTAAAAGGACATTTCAACCCACCCCTTCCACTGTGAAGGCATGGCTTTGTTTGTTTGTGACTCTATTAAAATTTTATTTAAATTTTTAATATAAATTACTACTCAGCAGTGGTGTGTGTGTGTGTGAAAGAGAGAGAGGGATTGTGAGGCATGGAAGAAATAAGGTGAGAAAAAGAATTAAGACTTTTACTGTCAACAATCAAATTAAATAAACTCAAATGCTCAGTGAACAGTTAAACTTAATTTAAAAATGTTTAGAAAAAAACGCTTGTTTCTTGAGAGAGAGTGAGAGACCTCTGACAGGGTGCTTGTGCTGCAGTATACCCCAACCTTGGCCAGCTGGCATCGGGCACACACGCTCATGCCTGGCGTGTACAGGAAGGCTCGTGGATGTGAAACCCAACCCTCCCACGCGGGTCCAGCTTGGTCACTGCTGTGCTGCCTCCTGGCTCCACAAACCCTAAGTAATTATTAGTTTCTCATCTAGTAAAAGGTCGGCTCTTATTGTGGTTGTGCACTCCTTTATGGCCATCACCTTGACCACTTACTAATGTCCCAGCAATTAGAAGTACATTGTGTATTTCGTCTAGTTTTTACCATCACACATACTGCTGCAGTAAACATTTCTGAATACAGCCTGTCCTCCCAATTCACATACACGCCCATGAAGACAGTTATCTATCATAGCTCATGTATCTCCAGGGCCTAGAGCAGTGCCTGCCATAGAGCAGGTGCCTAACAATGTTTTGGTTGGTTTGTTTGGTTTTGGGTATATTTTTAATAGAGTTTATCTCATGTTTTTAAATTCTTTAACCAGGACAGATTCCCAGATGCCTATGCCTTTGAAGTGTTCTTTCAAATCTTTTCTTTAAGAAAACATCAAATCACATGTACATTTTTTAAAATATGAAAACCTTGCTAGAGGGAACCAGCAGTTAGCGTAATGGCTATGTCACTGGACTCCCACGTAGTCGACCGCGGTTCGTGTCCCAGACCTGGTGGCTTAAAACTCACGCAGGGCACGTGTGTGTGCGTGCCCAAGATCCCGAGAGGAGAATGGAGGAGAAGGGATTGCGGCATGACCATCCCCCCTGGGGGATGATTTCTCGCTTTCTGTCTCTATGTCTCTCTCTTGTCTGTCTGGCGAGCGCATGCGCCCTATAGCGAAAACCTCTCCAAAAATAAAAACACAAAACTTGCTAGACACAATTATTAACCAAACTGCCTTTTACTTGTGTTCTCTGGAAGGAAATAAGCAACTAGATTTGAGTGGAATAGACCGTATTCAAAAGCTGAATGACAAGAGAAGAGTGAGCATTTCTTGTCACCTACTCTGCGCCAGACGGCCCAAGGCAGGAAACAGCAAAGCACTAGGCTGGACCTGCTTTTGTCACCTGTGTCATCGTCACAGGCCCTGGAAGGAGATACAGTTGTGCCTGAATCCAGGTGAAAAGTCACGCCTCTGGGAGAGTGTGCTGCTTGCACAACCTCAGCGTCAGTCGCTCACTGGCCAGTGGTGAAGCTAGAATTTAAATTCTAAAGCACTTCCTTCTTCCAACCTCTCACTACCTTTCTGGAAATTAAACTGGATGTGTAATTTATAAAATGCTCTAACAAACTAACTTCAAAACTTCTAGTGCCAGCCCTGTGTTCCTCCAAGTTTTCTATCCGAGGCAGCAGCCTGATGCCTGTTCAGGACAGCTGTTTCTCTGCGTGCTGACCCGCCGTGATGGGTAAACAGTGATGCCTGGTTCTGCATGCTTATGACCTGGCCCTCTGGAGATTTCCAAGGGAAAAGCAGCATCTTTGTGTTCAAAAATTACCCAGTGTCCACTATTTGGTTCAGTTCTGAGCCTTCAGATACATGAACAGGTTTGGGGAGATTCCAGGGTTCCCTCTGTGGACATTTTGTGCTTCGAGGATGCTGCTACAGCCTCAGCTTGCGTGTCTGCTCTGAAGTCACCCGACCTGGTTGTGAGAAGTCAGTGCATTATAACTTAGGGCTGGCATTCAGTAGTGACATCCGCACTGCCCCGGCCCTGCTGCAGCTCAGTTCAGGATGGAGCCGGCATCTGCTCATGATCCCAAAGCAATTTCACTTGGGAACCCAGAAGCAGCTTGCTACATTTAGCTGTGCAAACCCAAAGCATCTGTCCTAACCCACTGCTCCACACCCAATTCAACTCTGCTCTTCAGTCTCCACACACTGAGTGTACAAGAGCCTAGGTGCACAGTAGCCAAGCATCTGAATATTTTTAGGTCGTTGAAATCCTCAACGCTTGTTGAACCTCCTGCTTTGAGGAAGAAACCTCTTTTTAAAAATCTGAACTCATCATCTCTTTCTGTGAATACCACATTGCAAAACACAGAAGAAGAGAGATTTCATCACAGAATGACCAGAAACCACCGCAGAGGCACAAGAAATATGAGAAACCCAGAAAATATCTCTCCCCCAATTAAAAGAACAATCCTTCATCACCCACAGATAGTACAGTGGAACTTGTGTAAATGTCTGATAGAGAACTCAGAATATTCACAGTGACAAAACTAAATGAGATGCAACAGCTGAGAGACAATGAACTCCAGAAGATGCAGGAGAAAAGAGAGAACAAGTTCCAGGAGGTGAGGAAGTTCCTGCACGATCTGAAAGAGGAAATACACACCATAAAGAAGAATCAAATGGAGCTGTTAGAGGTGGAGGCTGCAATACAGGAAATCCAAACCTCCCTCGAAAGTATTAAAAACAAATTAGTCCATGCAGAAGATCAAATCTCGGATGTTGAAGGCAAAACCTCTGATAGAAAAAACACCAGAGAAACTGATAAAATAATCCCCCCAAAATGAGAATACTATGCGAGAAATACTAGATACCATTAAGCGCCCAAATATCCAAATAATTGGTATCCCAGAAGGTGAAGAAACTAATAAGGGCATTGATAAATCCGTTCCATGAAATCCTAGAAGAAAACTTTCCAAATCTAGAGAGGCATTTAAATATCCAGATCCAGGAAGTACAAAGGACCCCTAATAGAGTCAACCCAAGAAGATCTTCTCCAAGGCACATCATAGCCAGATTGGCAAAATCCACAAAGACAAGATACTAAAATTGGCAAGAGAGAAACGTCAGGTTACTGTTAAAGGTTATCCCATTATGCTAACATAAGACCTCTCATCAGAAACAATGCAAGCAAGGAAAGAATGGGAACATATCATAAATGTGTGTGTGTGTGTGTGTGTGTGTAAACACTTGAATATATATTCAAAGTGTTAAGTGAAAAACAGTTTCAACCAAGAGTACTATACCTGGCAAGATCATCCTTCATATGGGAAGAAAAGATTAGAACATTCTCAGATAAACAAAACCAGAAAGAATTTACCAACACCAATCAAGCTCTTCAAGAAGTCCTGAAAGGAGTGCTCTACCAGGAAAACTAAAGTCACACATGCAGAAATAAGAGAACAAAGCAGCCAAGAAAACGACCAACATAGTGCCAGGGACAAGAAATAGCAATAATAATGTCGAATGTTAACTTCCAGGATTTAAATAAAAAGATCAGACTACAGTAACATTGCAAATTCAACAGAAAAAAAGATTAATTACATAACTGATTTTTTTAAACTATGCTTTCTTTTCCCAATTTAAGGATTTTTTCTTTCAAGCTGTTGATAGGTTCAGCAATTTGTTAAAAAAATTTTTTCTTGTTTGTTTCTTTAAATGGAAACATAAACTTTTCTCCCTTCCTGATCCCTCTGGAATTGGCAAATATTTAGGAGTATTCTTATTTTCTGGAAGAATGGTTATTTGCATAAGTTTAGTAATACCTGTTGCCTTGAATCCAAATTTGGAAATACTCATTATTGGACAGGGCTTTGACTGGAATATCATATCTAAAGATCAAACCAGAAAACTAAGATCTCAAGTAAGCCAACAGAAGCTCTTGGAAAGATGGCCTGGCAGAGAGGATTAGAGAAGATCTATGAAAGAATTCACACATAAAATAACTGGACTTTTCCAGCCCAGCAGTGTCATCAGCAGAGATTGCAAAAGAGCAGCCACAGCCAGAGGATTATCTTGAGGAAGACTTTGAAGGAAGAAAAACAGACTGATCTTTGCTAGCAGATGGTATATCACAGAATACTTGGTAGGCAGGGCTGAACTGAGAAGGTTTATGTGTGACTTGTGTGCTAGGTGTTTGCTTAATATGTAAATATTTTCTCAAAAATATTTAAAACCATACTGTCTCTGTTACAGAGTCACAAACAAAATTATAACAAATATTTCAAACATTATCTTTAAAATTCAATTTTTTGAAAGTCGTTCATTAACTGTCAAGAAGTATGAAGTATGAGCAAAATATTTTTGATATGTAAAGTAAATGTTTGTTGAAAAATGTAAAAATAAACACATAAATGATAGGGAAAAATGCATCATGACTGTACTGACGACCCGATAGCTGACCCTTTGCTATGATTATCTGATGTTTCCTCCTAAGGTGGATCTCAGTCCATGTTCTTTATGCTTTTTGCCCTCACCAAGGCCTTCTTTCTGGTTCTCACAGACAGTTGGGTCATTGCCCATCGGGCTTGTCTGCCTTTCTTCTTGGCCTTGTAGAGCTCCTGGAGTGGCCCCAAGGCCGTATGAGGGAGCCTTCAAAAGCTTATGGAATATGACCAGTTGTAAAGAACAGAGAGGTCCTGTCATTCAGATAAAGTGGGTGAATCTAGAAGATCTAATGCTAAGATAAATAAGTAAGACTATGAAAGACAAACATGGTATGTCCCCACTTAACACACACCAAATGTTTGCACTCTGGGGCAGGAATGGAAAGATTTGAAGATACGGAAGTGGCGAGCGCAACTGTAGATGCCGGAGACAGCATGGAGGGTGAGGGGTGAGGGAGAAAGGCTTAGAAAAAAATGTTCAACAGGCACAAAATTGCATTTAAACCAGTTAAATAGGTTATGAAATGATATACCACAGCAGAGTAAAAAACAAGAGGCTGGAGGAGATATCACCAATCATTCATATATTTTATTTTTCTTCTTTTTTAAAGATTTTTTTCCCCACAGGATACATGTGCTTGCCAGAGAGAGACGGAGAGAAGGAAAGTGAGAAATCACCCCCAGGGGTGGGGGTGGCCATGCAGCAGTTCCTTCTCTTCCACTCTCCTCTAGGAATTTGGGCACCCACGCACACATGCCTGGCATGACTTCCAAGCTGTCAGGTCCTCGAACTGTGGTTAACTGTGTGGGAGTCCAGCACCTTAACCACCACATCACCCACCAGCCATATATATATATACACATACACACATACATACATACATATATTAAATCTAAACTAATAGAACAAAACTTGAAGGTATACTAATATTCTTTGTTAAAGATGACAAATAGGTAAATATAATAATACCCTTGATTTGGTTACCACACACTACATGCATACTTTGAAAAACCATAATGTACCCAGAAAGATGTGCATTTTTATAGAAAGTGTGTATTATGATAAAACTGTGCATGAATTTAAATTTCAGTTGCATCAAAATAAACTACTTTTATTTTCATGTGAACTTTTCCAAGTCTCCTCATACATTCAATCCTATCATTCACTGTTCAAAGGTGTCATCGTGGAATTACGGCTGCACCTTGAGAATGATATCCATCTCTGCATTTGTAACCCCAATATTCCTTTTCTGGCTTATCTCCACCCTGGTCTTCCCAACCTGCCCGGAGACCACGCCCATGGGCGATTCGCCGTGGGAGAGCCTGACACGGCTTCACCTTCCCTCAAAGTCACCAAACAAATGGAAAGAGGCCCTACTTTTCTGACCCATTAAATATTTTGATGGGTCATGGTTCAAATCCAGTTCATTTCTGATGTTCTAAGAGTCTATGACATTAATCTGTTCATAATATTTAGGATCAGAACCCTGAATGTTGTTCCTTTTGTATCTGTAAGGACTTGATGGAATGTGACAGAATTAGCAAGTGGTCAGATTTATCCAAAAGAGTCTGCCATTTTTACTGTGAGTCTACAAACCCCAAAGCAGTACACATTCTTCCACTTCTCCCTCCATCAAGCGATCAGCAAGTATTAATTGAGCAACCACTGTCGGCTAGACACATGCAAGGAGCTGAGACTGCATGGACGTCTAAGCTGTCTTCAAGGAGGACCGTGCTGTGTGTTATGAAAGCTGTAATAACCATCTGAAAGGTTACACAGAGCCTCTTGCTGTGGTTAGGAAAGTTTTCTTGGAGAGGGAGATGTGTAAAATAAGTACAAATACCCCCTCCCCCCACACCAACAGAAAAACAGTTCATGTGAAGACTCGGACTTGATGTTTAGGGCTCTTGGAAACTGAAGTTTGCAATTTCCACAGTGCCAGCTGTGCCATTGCTAGGCTTTGGACTTGTTCTTGGATGATGAGAGACGCCAGGGGTCCTCTCTGCCACTGCCACTGGCCTTCTTTGCCAGCCCTAGATCGTCCCTGTGCAGGGCCCGTGAAGGGTCCCTGCTGCTGTTTAGAACAGTGACTGTGTGCTCCTGGTTTTGGTAAGAGGGCCACAGCCATGGAGGCTTAGGGCTGGAGGAGAGGGGAGAGTTGTAGAGGAATCGAGTTTGGGTTACTTCAGTTGTTCTGGTTATTTCATAATTAAATTTGGAGACTAGAGAGTAATAGCGACATTTTTAAAAACACCAGAGAAGGTAAAATCTAATGACTTTTTGCAGTATAAATCTCAATCCTGAAAACCGTTCTTTCCTAGAGGATGGTCTCAGTGAAATGAAATGAAATACCCTCTCCCAGGCCCCCGTGGAGAATCAGAGCCTCGGCCCACTCCCTGGGAGCCGAGTCTTGGATGCAGTTACGTGCCGGCTCCATTTGATATTACAACACCGCT
>NW_006160119.1:633474-644356 GCF_000334495.1 Tupaia belangeri chinensis
TCTTTCCCTTGGCCTTAAGACACTGCCCAGAGTTTAACCTTTAGTGAGTTTATTTTTACTTGGAAAGAAGTTCTAAGCAGCCATCTGTGTCTTTTCTGACTCAATTATAGCCAATCAGTTATGGGATAACTTAAACAGTTAAAAACATATCCATAGTAATGTTCATGGTTTTTTTATTTATAGCCAATTTTCAAAACTTAAAAAGTGAATAAATCCATCTTGTGCTCTTTGGAAATGTCTTGTCAGGGGATTCTGGAGAAGTATCTTTAATTGACTCCAGGGCACAGGAGTTCAATTTAAATTCCAAAGGGTAATAGAGTTCAACTTTGCACAACTTTGTATTATTGATTTTCTTTTGGATTTTTGTTTGAACAGTAAGAACTTTCAAGCAATCACTTTTCTTTGTGCGATCTGAGTTCGATGCCATGGGCTTTAATGCACCCCGATTTGGTCAGCTATTCGATCAGGGGAGAGAGGGTGGTGTCCTTGCTCTCAGACACTTGCCTAGCTGAGAGAAATGAGAAGGCTGAACAATGTCCCCCTTTGGCTGCCAGGTACCCCACTGCACTAGGCCATCAGCCTGGACTTAAGGTCCGCCTCCTCCAGGAAGTATCTTCTCCTAGACGCGGTTAGATGGTGCTTCAGCGTGTGGGTTTTCACTCCACTCCATGCGGTCTGTAACATCTGCCAGACCACCTCCTGTGTTTGTGATTGTCTGCTTTGTATGTGTCTAACACCCTTATACTGGAACATTCGTGTGTGTGTGTGTGTGTGTGTGTGTGTGTGGTTGTTTTTGTTTCTGATGTTTGGTTTTTTGGTTTTGGGGTTTTTTTGGATAGGTCTTACTATGCTATAGGACCCTCCCTCCACTTCCCAAGTAGTTGTGACCACAGACATGCCCAGTGCTCCTGGCGGCTCAGTGGCCCAGGACTCAAGCGTGGGCCTCACATGTGGGCCAGCCTATCAAGCAGCAGCGTCCCGTGCCTGCTCCCAGGCTGGGTCTGCGAGACTCTTTACCTTCCTGTTGCCTTGCACAGGTTGAAAATACCATTGCTCCTCAGGGGTGACTGAGCGACTGCTGTTCACTTCTCCATAGACGCATTTCACTTGACAGAAGTCTGAATGAGGCTTTATGGTCTTCTCAGATTTTTGGTAGAGCTTCAGTAGGGGGCACTGAGGCCACATCTCCTGGAACTTGTCACTCCCTGGGTGTTAGAGAGCACACGCTTCGTCCCCCACAAAGTTCTCCTGATGAAGCTCTCATGACCAACATGACTGCATTTGGAGATGAGGCATGTGAGGATATTATGAAGGTTAAAAGAGGCCATCAGCGTGGAACTGGTGGGGTTAAGCTGATGTGTCGGAGCCTCGAAGAGGATGAGACACCGTAGGAAGACGTGGCAAGAATGCAGCTGTCTGTAAACCATGAGGACCCTCGCCAGTAACCCACTGGCTCCACTTTGTGGACTTGCTGCCCCCAGACTAGCAGAGTAAGTGTGCCCCTTGTGCTGCCCGGTCTGGGGTGTTTGTCACGGCAGACCAAGGCCTTCTCACTTACCAAGCCCACCTGTGAGGAGCCTCTGCTAGCTTGTTCAGGAGTTTCTCTGTAAAAGGCATCGTGATGTCGTGTGTCAACCTAGAATGAGGCTGAGGCAGAACACAGGGACAAACACGGTTATTAGTAGTCCTTGGGCGCAGGACCCATCACCCCTGTGCAGAGCCTGCAGCTTCCCGAGACCACTCATAGAATGACAGCCATGGGAGTGGGTTTAAGTAACAATGAAAAGGGCGAGAGGAGGGGAGGTTGCCAATTGTAAAGAGTTAACATTGGTCCATTTAAGATAATGTGGGCGATTAATTGGCTATACCTTCCTCTGCTTAGTGAACTGAAAGACCCAGCTTTGGGGCCAGCAGGTCGTGTGGAGGTTAAAGGCACTGGACTCCTACATGGCCAATTGTGGTTCAGGTCCCAGACCTGGAGGCTTGCTTTCTCACTTTCTCTCTGTCTCTCTGATAAGACTAAAAATAATAATAATAATAATAAATAAAGTTAAATAAAAAATAATTCTTTAAGAAAATTAAAGACACAGCATCAAAAAAGGGTGGGGTCACCTTACAAAATCTGTAACACCTCTCAGGTTTATTTACATAGTTGTGGGTATAACCTAAGCCTCAGGCTCTTGCCTTACAAGGATCATTAACATTTAAATGAGCCCTGCATTCTGCAGAGGGCTTTGAGCTGATTTCCCTTCTCAGGTTTCTGAACAGGATGGCTGAGCCATCTCAGTCTTAGCGAATAACGACCAACCAGTTTGCCAGTCCTACTGGGATGTGATGTTCAACCCACCCTTCTGTATCTCTTGAACATGAAGCATTGGTGAAGTTTATAACTAGAGTCCCCTCATTTCCATGTTCCTGATTCCTGAAGAACAGGACAAAGACATACAGTGGAAGTTCTGAGTGTCGGACCCCTCCAGAATATACATTTTGTAAACCTGCAATAAAATCTAGTTGAAAAGTTTCTGATAGGATCTCTGGCAAACATCTTTGGCCACAATCTGGGAGGGTCTCTGTGACAGAATGAACTGGCAAGGCTAGATTAGCCTTGGTTCCTTCATTGTGGGCAAACCACGGGCAGTCTAGATTAGCCTTGGTTCCTTCACTGTGGACAAACCACGGGCAGTCTAGATTAGCCTTGGTTCCTTCATTGTGGGCAAACCACGGGCAGTTCTCAGGAAACTAGAGATGCCCAATACCACCTTATGAGAAGCCTCCCTGTCAGAGCTTACTATTTCCTTTGGCTCAGGAAATATGAAATCATAGAAAACAGAAGTCCAGGTCATTGCACCCCATGAGGGAGATACAATTTCCTGCTTTTAGCCTATCTCCCCTTGACAGATGAGGATGCCAGGAAAGATGGGTTCTCCAAGCAGTCTACGTTTCAATCCACAACTCAGACTTCCATAGTTGAGAATTCCAAAGGTTTAGGGATCTACAGGATTTAATTAAATGACCTGGAAGAGATGACAGACTAGAGGCTGAAGGTGGCTCCTCTGGAGTGAAAAGAAACTGTTCTACCCTTTTCCAAAGAGAGAACTGTCTTCTGGTTGGAGGCAAAAAGTGTTTCCTTTGCAAAAAGAATAAAACTTGCCCAGCGTCATTAGGTGAGAGAATCTGTGTGTGTTATTCTAACAGCAGAGCAGTGGCGGCCAGGGAAGGGACATGTGATGACATTTTCATCTTTTTGAACAAAAGCACCTTGGGAAGCTTGTGGTTGGATGCATTCTCCCTAGAGACCAGCCAGTGAGGCTGAATCCTTTTGCTGATGGAGGGCCTGGGAGAGAGAGGGAAGAAGAACCAAGACAGGAAGGGAAAGATGAGTGACAATGACTTATTCTTGTTTGAACCAACTTGGCGAAAATGTTTTTGTTTGTTTTCTCCCTCCAACCTTCCTCAGTTCCTCTAAAGACTGCAGGCATAGGCTTGGAAAACTTGTCCTCTGCAGAAAGCTATGAGTGAGTGTGTGCCCTTGACCCAAGGGAGCAGACCCGGAGTCTGTAACTGTGCCAGTAATTAAGCTCTAGGGGTGAGATGCCTGACTTCATCCACGTTAGGGATGCAGTTAACATCGAGTTGGATAAAAAGGGTCAGTAATGACCAAACTAACTCCCTTAAGTAGCTAATGAGGCTGAAGATGATTCCAAAATGGCTTAATGTGGCAGGAATTGTCTCACAAGATGGCTTTGATTCAATTACCTTGATCAGTTGTGATGAAAGAATAAAGAAAATGCTCTGTTTATACAAAGTTCTGCATTTTTAAGCCGAAGGAAACTTACTTGGGGCTGAGTACGCCTCCTCAGTTTCCAGGGGAGGAGCGGGAGCTCTGGTAAGTGAAACACTGAACGGCTCTCGTGGGATTGGACACGGTCATGACGTCCTGCTCGCTGGTAATGTCTCCCACTCGGGAATTCTGGACCTGTCGCCCTTGGCATTGGGATCATCCAAAGAATATTTCCCAGTGACCATGGCAAGAGCTCTAGATTTTTTTTTCCCTCGGTTTACCAGGAGATTTTTGACTCACAGTTATGTTTTCTGCTTGGCTATGGTACTTCTCTCTGAATAGCAGGGTTGTCTTCTGCAAAATATGTGAAGTAATAAACAACAAACAAAATTGAACTGCCAGGGCTACTAAGACCACACAGATCACCTCTTTGCAGAAATGAGGAAAAAGGCCCCCTCTGCTGGCTGAACTTGAGAGAGATCCCCTTTCCTCTGGAAGACTTGTCCCTGGGTCGGGGACTGGCTGGGGGAGGGATAGAGTTCTTGCCCCAAGCTGCCATTCTAGAAATGACTGTCGGACACAAGCTGTATGCTCCTTAACTACCTACGGAGTCAAAGGAGAATAGATGGAGGAATACTTTGTCAGGACTTTGCAGGGTGCAGCCCTCCTTATCAATGTAAGTCCTGGTAAGATATTGGGGCTACAGGGAGATCGCTCGATAGCAAAACTGGACTTGGACATCTGAGTTGAAATTCATCCTAAAAGCCCAAGTCAACTGCATTCCTAAAAGGTAATCTCTAAAACTGATCTGGGTTTTCACTGAGTGTTTCCTTGGGAGCGATCTCTACGAGGGGGCTTCAAAAATTCATGGGAAGCACATAGTCTGGAAAACTATGCATGGACTTCACTTTTTTTTCTTTTTTTGCATCAGAATAAACTTGCACTTTAATTTCATTTTTCCCTGAACCCTGTGAAGTCCCCTCGTGTGTCAGGATACATCCTAAGGAGAAGGGCCATTCTTCGGAGGCGCTCAGAGGTAGGGCCTGCTCACGTGGCATGCCACAAGTCTGTAATCCTGTGCTTCCTAGGGTGGCTGCACTCCGTGGGCAAGGAACTGGAACGGCAACCAATGGGCAGCCTCAGAGACGGGACTCACGCGCACGTGACCGCAGAATGCAGAGGGCTGACTGCCGACTCGAGGCCTCCAGTCTGTGCACACAGACTTGAACACTTAAAAATCCATTGTCTTCTTTCCCATTACCCTTTCCTCTTTGGAAATACGATACTTGAGCTGAGACCTGAATTATGAGAAGGGGCCTACTGAAGTGATGTTCTTGGTATAAAGATCCAGAAGAAGGAAGCAGCGCGTGCCAAGGCCCTGGGGCAAGCACAGATTTAGAGCGACCCAAACCAAGGAAACAAACTAAATAGGTCAGCATGCTTGAGTTTTAGTGACTGAGGTAATGATCGGGGAAATGCCCAGAGCAGTGGACAGAGGCCACGTCACGCTGGGAGCGGCTGTCAGGCCCTTCTGTGGATCAGAATCGCAGGGCTCAGCCCAGGTTCTGGTGCGTCTCGGGTGGGACCTAGGTATCAGTGCTGTCTTCATCGCTGCTGTGGCTGCTTTTGCTTTGGTTCAGTTCTCTGGTTGATTTTAGTCATGAGTTGAAAACCACTCACGTGGCATTTTACAGGCTATGATCAGTCTGGATCTTGTCTTAAGAAGAAGAGAAGGACTGGCCCAAGTGGTAGTTAGGGCAGCTGGATGCCAGGGCAGGTCCCATGGTTCAAGTCCTGGACTCAGCAGCCTGAGAGACACACCAGGCACACATGCATGCTTCAAATCCCAGCAGGAGGGAGAAATGGAGGAAAAGGGATTGCAGTGCAACCATTTCCCCTGGGGGATGCTTTCTCACTTTCCCGCTCACTCTTTCTCTCTCTCTCTGTTTCTGTCTCTCTCCAGTGAGTGCATGTACCCTCTTGAAAATATTTTTTAAAGAATAAAAAACCATGGGAACCAGCAGTTAGCGTAATGGCTATGTCGCTGGACTCCCACGTAGTCGACCGTGGTTCGCGTCCCGGACCCAGTGGCTTAAAACTCACGCCGGGCGCGTGTGCATGCGTGCCCAAGATCCCGAGAGGAGAATGGAGGAGAAGGGATTGCGGCGTGACCATCCCCCCTGGGGGTGATTTCTCATTTTCTGTCTCTATGTCTCTCTCTGTCTGGCGAGTGCACCCACCCTATAGCGAAAACCTCTCAAAAAAAAAAAAAAAGAATATAAAACCATGAAGGATTTTTTCAACAGGGGATTGGCATGATATGACTTTAAAATGTCTCTCTTGTTGCTGCGATTGAAAGGGATGAGTAAGCAAGACTGAGGAAAACTCCGAAGGCCATGGCAAACATCCACGGAGTCTCAGTCTAGTGGAGAGAGAAGCGCACAGGTGCATTACGTGTCGTGAGGGTGTCATTGTTCGTAACATGGCCTACAGGAGTGTGTCCTGGTAGACTGGATTTGCAGGAAAAGGAACAGATGGCTGACTGACCAGCAGATCTTGGTTATAGAAACAGAACCCCGGGAATGAGCTTTTGGGGTTGAGGGTGAGGAGGCGAAGAAATGGGGTAAGAAGTCCTGATTCTGGCCTGCTACGTTTCGGATGTGTGTGAGGGCTCTAGGTGTTCCAACTGGACATTCACAGTGGGGTTTTTGAAGCGAAATCAAGGCCGTACCTCGAAACTGGTGCGTTTACACGTGCACCTGCGTATTTGGGATTTCCTCGAGAGTGAATATTTGGGGTTATGGTGACATCTAGGGAGTCCAACGTCAGGGAGTGTTTTTTGGGTGAATTAAAATGATTTACAATAGTTCTGTACAAAACACCCTTGCACAATATTGCACTATATTAAATATCTTTCCCAAAAAGGAAGACTGAGTAAAAGGATGCAGAGCTGCAGAGCGTAACATGTCAACTCTGTGGATCGAATTTCCCCGGATGAAGGACTGTGAAAGCAGAAGGCAGGAATAAGCTTCTCAGTAACGGCAGCCCTGGACTCCTCACGTCGTGGTGGCCAGGGTGACCTGCCAAGGTGAGTTATAGAGACCCGGCCCTTCCCTACTTCTCAGCCCCAGCCGGGCCCTTCCTGTCAGAAAACAACTGTCACTTTCAGTTCCTAGCTTCCTTTAATTCTGACTCAAGCAGGAAGTTGAAAGTTCTGTGACTGCGTAGTTGCAGTCCTCTGTCTAAAACAACTTCATGTCTCCTGACACCCCTAATGCCAGATGTGGTCATGAAAATGAGCTGCTGTTAGGAAATGAATCGCTGAATCAACACAGAAAACACGGCTTGGCTGCAGGTGGCCCATGAGACCTGAAGTCGCTGCCCTGCGGTCCCAGTGGTTGGGAGTGAGGACTTCGAGACCCGTGATGAGTTTCTCCAGAAACACAGCTGCCACCCACCTCTCTCCCAGTCTTACATGGGTTGATGTGGGGGAGCAGTCTTCAAACTTAGGAAAAATATCTCTGGGAAAACATAAGGAGTTTCCAAAGAGTATGGAGTCAAAGCTTAATTTGCGATTGTCAGGTTTGTCCTGAATTGCTTCCTAAAATTGAACTACCGTGGAGCTCACAGTTCCCTCGCTTTATCAAGCAGAGAAGTTTGTCAGCCCCAAGATGACTGGCACCTTGCCCTGCGTACACAAACCTCCCACGCTGAACAGGAGCCATCTGAAATCGGTGTAGGCGTCGGGAAGATGGATGGCTGTCCTGACTTGGTCATCCACAAATCCTTCTGAAAGCCAGCTTTGCCAGTTCTCTGCTTTCCAGAAAACGGAAGGTGGGCCTAATTGATCTGTCAGTTGTGGAATCATTAAAAATAAGTTTGATGATCAATTACTTTGTGGCTTTGACATAAACCTGGAAGGGATACGGTAAATTGAGTGAGGGTGCTATTAAAAGCTTCCATTCATGGCTATTTACAAGAAAAAGTTCCTCAGTTCTAAGCATTTATAAAAATGAAAAATATAAATGCAATTACAATGAATCTCATTTATTCAAGCAGTAGATTATATTATATATACTCTGAGAGTATGAAAGATTTGCCCAAGACATTCAGCTAGAAAGTAGCTGGTCTAAGATTTAGATTCGAACATGTGCAGTTCTAAAATTCATGTCTATTTTAATCCGAAGCAGTTTGTACTCTCAGAGTAATCTTGAGTACTTTAACAGGAGGTGAGAGGTCAGGTGACCTACCTTTCTTTGAGGATAGAGCAGGATTAGCCCAAGACAGGTGCTGGTGAAAGGGAAGGCAAGGCTGAACTCTCTCTTCCTGTCTGCCTCGTTTAGAAGTCCAGCAGGCAGCGTGGAGGTTAAGGCGCTGGATCCCACATGGCCAGCTGCGTGGTTCAGCCCAGTGGCTTGAGAAAGATACCAGGCCTGTGCACGTGTGCCCAAAACCCTGAGGGGATACAGGAGAAGATATTGAGGTGTGGCCATTCCCCCTGTGGGGCAATTTCTCACGTTCTCCCCTTTCTATCTCTCTCTCCCCCTCCCTCCCTCTCTGGTGAGTGCATGCACCCTAGAGAGAAAAGGCAACAAAATCTGAGTGAGACCAAGCCCGGTGCGGTAGGTAAGCCCTGCACAGCTATCTGAGTGAGACCAAGCCCGGTGCGGTAGGTAAGCCCTGCACAGCTCACCAGTCACGCGGCTGGGCAGGGTTGGAGTCCCGCACCAGGGCTCGGAAAACATAAGCAGACGCACATGTGCTCAGCACCTCGGCAGGAAGAAGAATTGGAGGGAAAAGGATCGTGGTGTGGTCAGGCCCCACTGGGGGTCTTCTCACTCTCCCGTGCACACACATGTGCTCTCTAGCATTAAAAAATGTCTGCGTGCGTGTGAGAGAGAGATTGAATTCTCTGAATACCCAATTAGTATTGCACAATATAAAAAGGTTATGACAGCCTAATTCAGGGCCTGTTTGCTCCAGAGCCCCAGCCAGCCCGGCCGAGACCACCGCCACGTTCTGTTCACTCTCCTCGGCCTTCTCCCTCCACCACGATCTGCTTCCTCCTCTCCTGACACAGGTGCTGACCCCTAATAAACTTCTGTATCCCAAAGCCGGCTTCAACATCTGCTTCTGAAGAGCTCAGCCTGTGACACGTCCTCTCCAGGGTAGCCCGCCCACCAGGAGTCTACAGACTTAATTCCGTGCCACGGGGGACTCTCGCAATGACTGTGGTGTACATAAGAAGCCAGTGGAGTGTGATGGGTGCACCAATTAGCAAGGAGCTGAATCCAAGATGTGTGAAGACACAGACAGCGGGACAGAAGTTCGAGCTGCGATAACCGACGTGCTCCCAGAAGGTGTGCTGGGGACCGCCTGCTTGTCAGGAAAAGGCATGAGCTGGCGCGAACGTCTCAGGGTGCGATGTGTGAAGCATGGCATCACGCCTTCGTGTCCAAAGACTATGTACTTTAAAATGCTTCTCTGCACAACGCATGATCTTTAAATGGGCTCTAAGCAATGACACCTAATTCGCAGAGCGTACTGTGCAGCAAGCACCACACACAACTTTTTCTAAAGAGAGTCTCACTTAATCTTCACGTTGAACACTTAATATTGTCCCCATTTTCTTTAGAAAGTTTAAGTACCAGAGCCAGCAGGTGGCATGGTGGTTAAGGTGCCGAATTTCACACAGCTGACCATGTTGTGAGTCCCAGGCCCACAGCTAGAGACTCACGTCAGGCAAGTGAGTGCCCCAAAGCCCGAGAATAGAGGGGGGTGTCACGGCATGGCCGACCCCCTGAGGGGAGAGTCCCCACTTTCCATCTCTCTCTGCCCCTCTCCAGAGAACATATGCACCCTGTCGTGTGTAAAATAAATTAAAAAGCAAAGACTGTAAATGCCCTCCACAAAATCATACGCGTCATAAGTAGGGGAGCCAGGACATGCCCCTCAACACCATAGCCACCACGTCACGCCAGGTGCCTCAACCACGCAGCTGTGTGGTCTCAGAAAGTCACCCCAGTTCAGCTTCCCCGTGCCATAGACCTGTCTGTATGGTTAGGTCAGGTAACGTGACACGCAGTTCCAACATTGCCATCCACAGCGCAGACCTCTGCAAATGCCAGCTGCTGCTTCCAGGGCGGTTTTTCTCTAGATGTCTCGTATTATGTCCTAGTTTGTTTTGTGCCATCATAACAGAATGCCTGAAACTGGGTAATTTCCAAAGAACAGAAATTTACTCTCTCATGTTGGGATTCCAAGGTCGAGGCATCTGGTCTGGGCCTTCTCCTTGCATCCTCCCATGGCAGGAGGGCGGTTAACAAGAGGGAGGTCGGTGAACTCTGTGTCGTCGTGGCTGAGGGACGTGTGAGAGCAAGCCCACTCTCACAGAGTCCTTGTCAGCTAAATATAGTACACCTCCCAACACCACCGTGTGAGTGACTTAAGTTCTGAACACAGGAATTTTGGACAGGATACATTCAAGCCACAGCACATGAAATTCCATGTTGTCTGAAATATGTTTTATTTCTGATAAGGAATTACATGTAAAGTACTTGGAGACTTCCAGTCACCCTGGCAAACCATTCTCTCCTACAAACACAGATAAATAGCAGACAAAGCACAGTATAAGTATAAAATAAATGGAGAGCTGATCTTGAAAGATACCAGGAAAAAAGGAGACGAACAAAGCCAGAGCCAGGCAGAAGCTGCAGATGACCAGTTTATAAGAGCTAATGATTAGCCTGAACATGGAGAACCAGTCAGCCAAGCCCCCATGCAGAACAGAAGGGGCCTTGGGCCTTGCATCTAAGCTTCTACGTAGACATGAGATTAGAGAATAAAAAAGGAACCTAAAGAAGTCTCCAGAAAGCTTGCTGTACACAGCAAGTCATAAATAGAAATAGAGTCACCTGGGAGTAGTTAAAATAATCCTGATTTAAACTCTATGAATATGCAAAAGCCCAACTCAAGATATCAACACGTAAAACAAGTAGTACAGAACTTATGCCCCCCTTAGGGTCTTGGCAAAAGAAAACATAAAATCTATCTATTAAAGACAATCCAAATCCATAGCATCCAGATTCACAAAGAATGCAA
>NW_006160119.1:644626-665877 GCF_000334495.1 Tupaia belangeri chinensis
CCTGCTGAAGATGAGCTCATTTAGCAAAAATTACCGAACACTTGGGAAACAAGCCACCATGGAAGAGAGCTGGCAGATGTAACAAACTATAAACTTTGTACAGAAGGACTGAAAGTAGTAGAATGACCTGAAAGAAAATTAAAATAAGTATTTTTTTAAATGTGTGATAAACTAAGAGAGAGAAGCAAAACTGCAAAAATAAGACAGAAAACAGGAGCTTTGGAGATTATGAGCCAAGAGGAGGAGGGCTTAATACACAAGGTGGTCAGGGTGGGCCCTCGGAGAAGGTGGAAACAAAAGCAGGAGCTTTGAGGACTATGAGCCATGAGCAGGAGGACACTACTACAAGGTGGTCAGCGTGGGCCCCTGGAGAAGTGGAGAACAACAGGAGGAGGTGCGGACACTACGCCTCAACATTTTCCCTTCAAAGGATAGGAAGCTGGAAACTTCACCTGTCTGTCCCTGACTCGTTGGTTAAGAGTTACTCTGATAAGGGAAAATTTCCTCATGCTTTCAGGCTGCCTTCTGCATAGACAGCTTCGGAGAAAGTCCTGAGCCTTACAAGGGTTGAACTGGCCATCACAGGCACAGCAGAAATCAGAGGTGAATTCCAGCAGGGTGGCGTCGCTATAAACCAGGGAACCAAAACAATCTGCAGAACTCATTGTAGTGAGTCTCTTTCCTATGATGCATCAGTGCAGGAAACGATGAGAAGGACTCGCCAGAGACCTACAATAACTTCATTAAAGAAAAGCTATGATGCTCAGACGCGTTATAGCTTGAATAAGTGGTTCAGAAGTCAGGTGGACACATCATGGACGTTCCAGGCAGGGGCCTCACTGGTCGGGAGCACAATCTTGGTGAGGTAGACAGACCAGGTGACCTTTAGGAGCATCCCAACAGCTAAGAGTCTATACTTTTAAGTATTTATTAAACACATACTATTCACCCTGCAATGTCAGTATCAACTAGTGTTGAAAATCAAAAACTATATTGGGTATTTGCTGAGAAAAATTTCTCTGGGAGTTCAGATGACTTTGCTGTAGTGTCAGAACATGGAGTTCTCACGTCAGCCAAATAAGCTGGAGCAGACTGTCCTCGACAACCCGGGAGTGCAGACGCTGATGTTCCATGGACAGGTACCAGAAGGTCGCCCAGCGTGCTGGGAACGAAGACGCCCCTGCCTAACTGCACCAGCTCATCTCCCACTGCAGCTTCGCCCCTCTTCTCTGACCCCAAGTGAGAGGTTTAGAGAACAGTCTTTGAGGTCAGATGGCACTGGTGTTGAATAAAACACAAACTGAACTTCCCAGCAGGGTATTAGTAGCCCTCAGAGAACGTGGGCGATCTGGAGAACCAGGACTGAGAACATGACAGCTTCTGAAATCAGGCTGCAGAAATGGCATCATAAAAAATTCAGTCACTAAGCATTAGCACCGTGGTCTACACGCCTCCTGGCCTGTGTTGAGGACTCCATCTAGGGAGAACCGCTACTGCCGCCTCCCCTCTCACGTCAGTCAGCCAACCCACCACGAGTCATGTCGGCTGAACCCAGGCCTCGTGCCTGCTTTGACCTCTAAGGGACGCTGAAAAAGGTCCCACCTGAGTGTGTAGGGCTCTGAATACAGAGTGGGAGCTCAGACGTGGAACGGCCAAAGAGAATGCCCACTATTTACAGCTAGGTCTACCTCATTGTGTGGGCAAGAGGGTTAGACGTGACTGTAAGTGCTGGAAACCAGTGCTTAGTATAGGGCACCGGGGTTACAGAAAAGCCAGGTCTTTGTTCTAAGCGCCGAATTGTCCTGGCAGTGTCCACCAGAACTAGTGAAATGGCTCTCTCCCTCTGCTGTGGACATCACAGAGCACCACGCTTCCTCCCTGCCAGGACCCCTAGACGGTGTTAGCAGACTGCCCCCTTGTCAGCCGCAGTTGAGCCCCTCCCAGAGTTGCCGCAAGGGTCTTGTGTACTGCCACTCCTAGCTTTGACCAGCAGCAGGAGCCCAGTGCTGACCAGCTCCCAAACCCAGAGGAGCCCTGTCTCGTACTGCAAGGGCTCACTTCACTTAGAAGTCACGAGTTTTGCTGTCTCCCTTGGAGAAAAATTCCAGCAGCGTGAAATAACAAGAGCAAAAATTACCAAGAGACGTGCATTTCTGTTTGTCATTTGCTAATTTGCGACAGAGGGAGGGAATCTCTGCCCGCTAACAGCCATCTCTCCTGGCACCTATTCTCTAATAGAATTCTCTTTTTAGAGAGAGATTTTTGCTATAGGGCGTGTGCACTTTCTGGAGAACATAAAGACAGAAAGCGAAGAATCACTCCCCCCGCCCCAGGAGGGATGGCCATGCTGCAATTCCTTCTCCATTCTCCTCTTGGGATTTTGGGCATGCATGCACACACACCTGGTGTGAGTTTGCAGCTGCTGAGTCTGGGACTTGAACCGTGGTTGACTATGTGGGAGTCCAGCAATGTAACCATTATGCCATCTGCTGGTCTCCCTCTAATAGAATATTTTAAACATAGTTGGTCAACTCCAGAAACTAAATACAGCATTTTAGGGAATAAAATGAATCATTTCAAAATTACTAAGAACAATGAACTCGGTGTGTGTGTGTGAGAGAGAGTGTGAGTGTGAGTGTGATTTCAACTACATGAGATAAGTGGAACTAAATTTATTCAGATGTGTTCAAATCACACTGCATGTGTGAGAGTATGCGTTGTTACTAATCGCATCGATGCAATTATAAAACATTTGTAAAATATGCCATCTTAGTGAACGTTAAATGTGTTTGAAGACAGTTAAGAGGGTTACAGCATACAAAAATCTTTTGTGTTGGATGACCTCGTTCACTAAGATGTACTTTTATTATGAATTTTAAAAGCTATCATTTTCAGAATAAACCAGATTGGTTATTCCTTTTATATACTATGAAGTTCAACTTCCTTGGTTTGAATTCCTAGAGGTTTAAAGATGTTTAAGGGCATAGTGAATGGAAGAAGTGAACAGTGTCAGAACTATAAAAGTAGTGGCATTTTAAAAAGTCGTTTAACCATTTCAGAATACTTTCTTATCGATGATTTGATACCCACATTCATTTATTCACTCGATAATTCGCTTGATAACAGAAAACTACAGAGCACCTTCTTGATCAGTGTGAGATACTTGGAGTGGAGATCTGAAAAGCCCGCCTCTGCTTCGAGAAAGTCCCAGCTCGGGCAAGGGTGGGGGTCTCTCCGTGTGCCCTGCACAGGGAGGAGGATGTGACTCAAGAAGGGGAAGCCACTTACCCGAGGGAGTGAGTGAGTAGTGTCTTCAACGGCTAAAACCTGACCAGCATTCCTGGCTTCAGTGTAGTCTAGCAGCTTTGAAGACGGTGGTGTCAGTAGGGTTTTGCTTGGCGTCCAGAGCAGAATGTTGGTTTGAGCCTGCCGTGGCCCCAAGGGCTGTGATCGGAGAGCATGTGCAGTGTGTCCCCACTGCTGCGGCCTCACCCGGACGCGGTCCTGGGGCCTCATCCCACCTGAGCTGGGACTCGGCATGTCCTAGCTGCAAATGCTTCCCGTTTCAGGCAGCCGCTAGTCCTTTATTCAGAAGGACCTCCCTGCAGTCTCTGTGTTCAGGTTCTGAACGGCCGTTGCGTACTTACTACTCATCGGTATCTGTTCACTCCTGAGTTCTTCATTTTAAATGTCCAAATGCCTAGAATAAAGTTGGGAGCTTTAATTGTGTTCATCACCAGGCAAGGTCTAGGCGCGGGACATCGCCACCCTGATGAAGGCGGGACAGGGACGTCTCTTCAGCGGGTTTTCCACCCTTTCCGCATAGTCGTTCCTGAAAATTGCCTGCTTCCAGCCGAAGCTAGACAGCTTCCATACAACACTAAGGAAGGCGTCCTTTGTCTTTGCTCTCAGAAACTTTAGGGAGTTCTCAGTAAAAGTGGAACAAAAGTTAGGCCTAATTTCAATGTGTTAATACTTGGGTTTAGAAATGGCAAGGATGAATTGATTCAGAAGAAATTGTATTTCCCTTCTACTCTCCCTCAGAAAACATCTGGCCAGTTCAGCCTATGCAAGTTTCAGAACCCCCTGAGCAAACTCGTTTTAGCCCACAGGGTTCACGGCCCTCGGCCGCCCAGGCTGCCGGGCCGCTGCTCACCCACACGCACTCGTGCGCACCTCCCAGGCCTGGCTGCAGCCTCCTCCGGGAGCCTGCTGCCCGGGTTGCCTCCTCGGGCTTCTCCTCCCGCTCCTCTCCAGGCAGTGGTCTGATGTAACCCTGCCACGCTGTGTTCTCCCTGCCACCGCCCTGGGCTGGGGCCTAGGTCTTGAGAGAAGGTAACCCAGGGCAGGAAGAAGCACTCGGTGCCCACTGCCCACAGCGTCTTTTCACACTCCGTTTTCTCCGCTGGCTCGGGGACAGGCACACTTCCTGGAAGAAACATCTCTGATCTCTCACACAGCAGTGTTGGGGCAGAGAGGCTGACTGGAGGGAGCGATGGACCTGCCCTACGTCCCCGACTCTACACTGGAAACCACTGTTTGTATTTTCTCGTGACAGTAGTAAGCGTAAGCCCACACTACAGAGGAGGAAGCTGAGGTTCAAGGAGGTTTCATGAAGTGCCTCGTGAGTTCCAGTCCAGAATCTGAGCCCACTCCAAACACACTGCTCAAGGTGGCCCTTCTCACCAGACCCGAGACAGACGTGTGCTCCCGGGAGGAGCACAGCAGGAGGCAGTGGGACCCGTGGGGCGCCTCAGGCAAGGCGCTGGCCTCCAGAAGGCCTGACACGGGCAGCACAGTGTCCCGAAGAGCAGGCGGGCGGGGCAGACAGTGCAAGGAGCGCATGGGCAGAGAGGAATCTGTCTCTGGCTCCCGGGGAGCAGGTTAACACTGTAGCTACGTCCGACCCTAATCTGGGAGGACAAGGGAGACCCAGCAGGCCCCCTGCACAGAGCTCACGAAGGTGGAGAACACAGCCACCAGGGAGCAGCTCCACGCGGAGGACCGGTTTGGACAAGTGAATCAGAGTATACAGGAGACGTGCGAGTCCCCTTCTAAAGACAGAGGGCCTGTTGTTGCCACGCACCCTCCTTAACCAGCAGCTGCAGGAGCGGGGGCATCGCACTTCGTCTTACCCAGGAGGAGATCTCCATGCGGCCCTCTTCAACCTCACCAGGAGTGTTCTGGTGCATTCCAGTCCTCCCCTCAGCACCCCTTCACTTGCCTGAGGGTCACTCTCACCCATGGGACTTAGTACTCTCTTGGGGTGTCGAACGAGTGTTGACAGTAAAGGATGGGAGGATCAGATTACAGAAAACGTGGGCCATGACAGGTATTCTCCTCAGGAGGGGCCGCCACTGTACTTCCTGGAAAACGAAGTGTGGACCCCCCCGCCCTCCACCCCACCCCTCCAACGTGATGCATCCTCCAGGAGGCTAAGCCTTGCCTACCCTCTGGGAGGGTATTTCTACTCTTCAGTGTTTCTCCCCAGTTCTGCCATTAATTTTACTCTTGTGTTTTGAAATTCCTGAGCTCCTCGAATAATGACAGTGAAAAATGTCCTGAAACGCTGTTTGTCTCTGCTCCAAAGTGCACTCAGAGCCTAGCCCACGTCATGTTCCTAGTGACAGTCCCAGCTGGGCGCAGGCTGTGTTGAAAGTCCTTCCTGCTCTGTGGGTACTAAGGAGAGATGAAGTTTCAGTCACCACAGGGGGAAGGTACAGGGTGGCTAGAGAGCCCTCCCACGTTAAAGCTGCACCCCACCTGTAGGTGACCGCCTTCCAGGAGGATCAGTGTGTGTGTTCTAGAACGAACCTTGGATAAGGAAGGTCTTCAGGAGGGGAGACCCCGGGGCAGTGTAGCTCGAGGTTAGGAGGAATAAGCATCTCCAGTTAGAAAACAGAGCCAGCGTCAGCCCCCAGCCAGCCTTCCCGAGCCACAGGGGCCGGCGCAGCAACACCGGTAAGGGGCTCCATGAATTGCCCTGTCACTCCTCGATGTGGCTGTGCGCTTGCTTCCTAACAGTTAACAGGGTTCTCAAAATATCTCTGTGGCAGGGGGATGAGGAGGAGGGAGTTATTATCTCCCTGGAGAAAGGTCTTTAATCACCTGTCAGCTCTTGATGAACAGAAGGCCACCGTCCACGAGATGCAATAGGAGCAGTTTATTAAGTGAGGTGGCCCCGTTTTCGATGGCTTGTGTGGAAACTGGCGGCTTCGGAGAGGCTGATTGCTTCCGGCCTAAGTGTTCCGTTCAGTCCACTTCCCAAATTGGCATCTGCTTTGGCGCTAGGGGGATTTCTCTCGCTTGGCTTTAATGCATCAATCGGAAGCTGACTGGGATGGTTTATCTGAAGTGAATGTCCTGTCATCACTCTCTCCTCACCCTTGTGGGCAGGCAGAAGGCCAGGGTGAATGCCCAGCCTGAGGCTGCTGGCCTCCTCCCTCCAGGCAGGCTCCAAGGAGGCGGTAGGATGTTCTCAGTGGGAAGGGAGGGCACAAACTCCACCCTAGAACCCGAGCCTGCTGCCTGGTAGAAGTGTCACTCCAGGAAAGTTCCTTAAAGTATTTGAGCTTTGCTTTCCTGACCCAGGAGCAGGGAGAATCTTATCAGAAAAGGGATCGAAGCCGAGTCCACAGCAGACACAGTACACATCACAGGCGTGCCCCCATGCCTTGGGGGAGGTGTTTCGTAGACTCAGGGCATATTTATTGGGAAACTCTGAGAAGGCAGGATGGGAGAGACAGTGGCCGGTCAGAAGGCACTCCAGAGCAAGCCAGAGAGCAGAGAAAGGGTAAGAAGAAACAGGGTGTTCAAGCCCAGAGGACAGCTGGGCCCAGAGCCTCTGTGGGCACCTCCCTGCCTCACATACCCACATCGGGGCCCATTTTGACAGGAGGCAGAGAGCTGCCCAGCTGCTGAGCCTGGGGCGGTGCTGCGGTCTCCTCTCACGATCTGCTCTGTCCACGGAGGATGCTCTCACTGGTGCTTCTGGTCTCAAACGCAGAGAAGCCCCACACGTCTGCACTGTCTTTGCCACTCGGTTCTGAGATCTGAGATTGTGGACGGAGACAAATCAAGCAGAAGGGGAAATGCAGAGCCCAGGACTCTGCCTGCTTCCCGGCTGGAGCATTTCCAGAGCTCCCAGCGTGCTCTCTGGCCTTATCCAAGCTGCCAGCAGGAAACTTAGCCCACAGAGAACAGCACCCGAAGACTGAGGGCTTGCTGACAACGTTCTCATTTCTCATCTCCACTTCTCACCTGTACCCCAGCTGCTAATCTGGAGGGTTTGGTTAGGTCCTCTGTCCCACCATAACGAGGACTCCACCTCACGGCGTTGGCGCTCATCCCAGAGGTGGCCAGAAGCTCCCTGCCATGCCTCTTCCTCCACCTCCTCTCCTCATCGCCTTCCTTAGCTTCTTTCTGACATTTACTTGAGAGCCTCTGTTAGCTCCATTAGCAGTTGTCATGTAAATTCTAGAACCAGCAGGACTGGCCTTCCAAGAAGAAGGAGAAGGGGAAGAGGAGTGGACAGAGTGAAGACAGAGGTTTCTGGAGCACACAGTCTTGCCTACCCTGTGTTTCCTTCCAGCGGTTCCAGGACTGGCTGTTGATGGCAGGACTCTGCCCCACCTCATCCAGGCAGGCTGTCCTCGTCTTGGCTGGAGGGTTCTGCTTATTTTCGTCTCAGGACCTAATTCATGTCTGTGCGCCTAACTTGTAAGGAAAATTTGGATTTTTCTTTTCATCATAAACCAATCCACTGTTAGCCATCTTATCTCCAAAAGAAGCAATTAGCTCTTATAAATGTGCATTCTTCACACAAGCATGCCCCCTCAGTTACAGAAGGTCGTGTTTCACGGTTTATCAGAGAAAGGGGACCTTGCACTGAAGTTCCTTCACAGCCATCCACAGCCCTGAGAGAGCAGCCACCAGGAGTATATTTCTCTACGTTCACGTGTGCAGCATATTGATTTTAGAGCTCCCCAAGCCCCATCCCTAAGCTTCCCCTCTGATGATGCAGGCTGAGATGGAGAACATTGAAGTAAACGAGTTACCTCACCCAACTAGGGAATCCAGAAGCACTGGAAAATTCCACAGGCCACAGAAGTAGGTCTTCCCGACAGCACCAGTGGAAGAGCACAGCGTGGATGAGGTTAAGACTTGCAGGCAGATGATGAGAATGCACACCTTCCTGCCAGGTATCACTTACAGTAATGATATGCCCTGCCTCGTCCTCAGGGGGATGCAATCTTCTAAACACCTTCTTCTTGCATATGTAAGAGGCAGAGCATTGACTGCTCCTTGAATAAGCAAGTAGCTTTCAGAGGGCTGAAGATAGCCTTTCTCTTGAACCAAGGCCTAGTTTGGGGCTTGAGTTTCTCTCCAGGGGACTTATTCAGTATTCATGTCCAATCTGGTCGCACTGCGGGGGAGTGTAGCATTGAATTTATGGTGTGGAGGATAAAGAACAAGGCAAAATCACCCACGACAACACAAGGAAATTAATTCCATTTTCCCCAAGCCTTTCGGTAGCCGATGGGAAGGAGTGATTCCCGTTCTGTTTTAGATGAAGGCGTGCAGACAGCTCTCTGGACCCTTCTGATTAAAGCAGTGTTTACACAGTGTTCGTCGAATCACAGCCACTCCAAGGTCCTTTAAGTGCTGCAATTTCTTAAGATTAAGAAATTCTATTTGATACCGAAACAGCACTGGGTGGAAAGGGAAGAGCACCATGAAGGGCATTTACACAGAAGACAGTTCGATTCCACTTCTGCCCCCGTGGGTGGCTTCATTCTGGGGTCAGGTTATTACATTTATGATAGGGTTTTTTTCAAATGTCTGTCGTATCCAGTTTGGTTTTTGTTTCCACCTCTCCTCACAACATAAATAAAAATTCCTGGGCTTTTTGTTTCTGGGAATCCTTAGGGACTGTACAAGCCGCAGAAGTCAGAATTGGTTCTGGAATGAGTGGGTGCAAATGTGTCTGAAAACAGCTCTTGGTTTTCTGTGGGAATTGTGGACATGGGAGAGAATTGCCACTTCTGATACATGAAAAGCTGTAGGAGCCTGATTATAATAACAGATGCCAGCCCTCCCTTCCCCCAGCATCTGGATCCCACTTAGCCTAGCCAGGGGCTACTCATGTTCTTCCATGTCCTCCTGAACTAGACCTAAGTGGAGAAATAAAGCAGCAAGACTCAGAGACACCTGAGACCCAGGAGTCCATGAACTGGGTACTTGGTCCTGCACGAGCCACTGGAAGGGAGGGAGGGGGAGGCAGGGGAAGAGGAAGGCTGTTTCCGTCCTTGTGCGTATGCTTTAACCCCAGATTTAGCTTCTGTCTCCATTTCCTCTATGATTTGCTACTCACACACAATTAGCAGGCATCCCAATGAGGGAAAACTGACTCCCAGCCCTGCTTCCGTAGGAAGTTGTTCATTCACTCCGTTCCGTTCCTGTCTGTTCCCACCGTGATGTAGGCACCGTTTCTCTGCCTGCGTCCTTGAGTTTACAGTAGCATCGCTTGATGAGCACCATCAGTCTGTTAGCAGCTTTTCCAGACACACACACACACACACGAACACACACACACACATGAACACACACACACGAACACACACACGAACACACACGAACACACACATGAACACACGAACACACACACGAACACACACGAACACACACATGAACACACACGAACACACACACACAAACATACACGAACACACACACACGAACACACAGCGCTAAATGCAATGGTAGCGTGCACCATGAGCACAGAGAATGTGAAGACTGGGAAAACTGCATCTCACAGTGAGAGGGACGTGCCACTCACCTCTCGTTATAGAGCTGACGTTTCTGTCTTTGTGTTTTTATTATCATGAGCATTTACGGGGCTCGTTTGTAGCTCGTCTTTTTCATTCTGATTATCACGGCATCCTATGTTACCAGAAAGCATCGATCGGCCACCCTGCCGGAGTCTGTGTTATTGCATCTGGCGGAGATTCTAAGTGGCCATGGCCTGTTTAGGAAATATAATTTTGTTTCTGTAAAAGTAACCATTGTGTGAAACTATAGATAATATTAAATACATAAGTACTGTGTATAATAATATCTTAGCCACACACGCGCGCACACACACACACCTTTTCTACCCTATGCCCTTCCCCTTGGGGATCTCAGTGGGGTTGCCCTCGCCATTTCTGTGTGTGTGTGACCTTTTTCCTGCCTTGACATGTACGGGCTTTAATTGTAACATCACGGGACCGCACTAAGCCTGTGCTCATTATAACTTGGTCGAGGAAAAATACCTATGCCCATAAAGCAAGGGGCAAACTGTTTGATATTCTTCTACGTTACTGCGTTCCTGTGGAAAGGTGTAACATTTCTTTTCAAGGGTGGATATTTAATTCTTGTTTAGTGTTCTGATGTCAGCTGTCCTACCCCGGCTGCCTATCTTCCGGTCAGAGCTTACCTACTCACGTACTCATCCCTGAGGACCAAGTTGGGACATGCTCTTCACACCGTCTGTCTTACGCGACTCTGGAAAGAGTTTGAAGAGGGAGGTTGAAGCTCTTGGCCCGTAGGAGGTGTCTGATCTCTGTCACAGACGCACAGCCTTCCAAAGCCACGCCCGTGGAGATGGCCGGTTCTGAGGCTGTAACTCCACAATAAGTCCGCCTGCCGTTGACAGAGGACAGAGCACGTGTTACTCACTGTTGATTTCTTGATAGTTATTTTTGACAGAACAGTTGGATAATCTCTGGGGTGCAGGGAGGCTTTTCAGTACATGAATATAATATGTGATGTCAAATCAGGCTGTTAACCATGTCCATTCTATAGAACGTGTGCATTACTACATGTGGTAAACGTGGGGAATCTCCTCTAGTTATCATGAAATGGTGCACTGCACTGTCGCCGGCTAGAGGTACCCTCGAAAGCATACCACTTACCTGCTTGCGATTTTGTTTTAAAAATAGGTTTCCTTTTGATGGAGCATCAAAGTTGCTAGAAAGAGCCTTGCTACCCTGTACGTCACGATGGGCCTCCATTTCTATCTCCCCTCATTTCAGTGCCACCCCGGGACCTGATCTACTGACTGTGAATAGTAGCCAGTTGTTCCTTCCCTCAGAAAGGCCCCGGGTTGTTCATTCAGCGTTAAAGCAGTGCTAACGCAGTTCATCCCCTCTCAGTGGCAGAATGAGGTTTTTTGGAAACATCCAGATGTCTCACCAGCTTCCATTTCTACATTTGTTTTTGCTTATTTTTTTAATTTAAGTTTATTTATTTCAGAAGTGGCAAAGCAATCTAGAGTCGACCCTAAAAATCACAGCCAATAATGTTATGATATTGACGGCCTTCCGGTCCCTACAGCACTTAGGGTCCATTAGAATCCGGTGTTGGAAAGGCGAGGGAGGTGCCTTATAGATCTATTTACGTTTGCAGTAGAGTTAGTGCTGAAATTTTCTCATTTCTCATTGATGCTAATCACTTCCTTACGAGAAATTTCCCTATAGATAGATTTTAGAGAACTTATACATTTCTTTAAGCCCTTCTATAATTTTCTACTCATTAACCTAGCAATAATGAAGGAGTCGACATAACCCGATAAATATAGCAAGGTCAAACTTTATTATCTGAGAACTTTTATCAACTGGCAGGGAGGCAGGGCAGGATGTGTGGGGATTTGATCCAGTAACGCTACTGCCTGGAGCCAGAGCTCGAGGCCCATTGCCACTGGTTAGTGGTGATGGGATTTACCTCTCTTGGAGGGTGTGAGGTGGCAGCAAGGTATGGGAGCTGCGTTATAAGGCGCTCTGATGTTCTGGCTCTGGATACTCTTCTTTGGCCAAGTGGGCTCCTGTGTGGGTACGGGGGACACTGAAGCTTTAGAACGCATGAGGTGAGGGACCAGCAGATGGTGCGATGGTTACGTCCCTAGACTCCCGCATGGCCCACCGTGGTTTGAGTCTCGGTCCCAACAGCTTGAAACTCACATGGGCCGTGCGTGCCCAAATCCCAGAGAGAATAGAGGAGAAGGGATTGCGGCATGACCATCCTCCCTCGGAGGACGATTTCTCACTTTCTGTCTCTCTGTCCCTCTCCGTATCTCCAGTGAGCACGCATGCCCTATAGGAAAAAAAAAACTCTCTTATTAATAAAACAGGATTCATGAGGTGAAAATGGAAGCCTAACCTGAGAAGATCAGATGCTCTGGAGAAAAACTGGTCTTTTCCTCAGCACCTGCTTGGGGGGAAGGAGCCAGCGAAGTGTGTGGTGCTGATTTGACGAAGTCATTAATACTGAGGCACTAGTGAAGCTTTGGGACCAAGGCCATGTCGGGGCTTCTTATGTTTTCCCAGAGAGATGTCAACGTGTTTTAAACCCCAAAGGTCTTGTCAGCTTTTACTCTACTGTTCTTGTAGGCACCCATGAAACGCCAGCCCCTCGCAGCTCTGGACGCACGCCCTTGGGGACGCACCCTTGGGCACATTCCTGGTGCTGTCATAGTTGGATCAGGGTGGCAGATGAGTTTAGGGGCATTCTCTCAGAGCTGGATGGAGACTTTAAGGAAGCACACCATCAAGAATTCCTCCTGGACATGCCAGGGAAGTTTTGCATTACATGATTAGATCAGAGAGTCTCTCAGGAAAATGCTTCAAAATTCTAGAGACCCTGGCAGTCTCCAGAATGAGTAAGGCCTAATGCGATAGGACAGGTGATCCTAACGTTCCTAACGTGACTTACTCGGTGGTCATATAACCGGGCAGACACGCAGCCTTTGTATTTAACAAATCCCATCACAAAACACACAGAAGTAATCTCCACTAGAATGTGTAAATTATGCCTGGATCTGACGCCTGGCTTCTGAACATTAAAAACGTGTCAAACTTACTGTGTCTCCTCGCAAGCCGCTCTCAGATAGATGGCTCCTGAAAACTCAGCGTACCAGTAACCAATTTGTAACTGTTTTGTTTCCCCTCATCCCTGTGGGTTGTAATGGAGGCAGTGGATAGAATATCAATTAACTTCTTGGGGTAAATGTGAGTATGGCCAGTGGCAGTGCTTTTAGGATTTTTGCTTTTTTATTTATTCCTGCGTATGTGGAGGGAAGGAGCAGTCAGCTGGCACAGGCCGGTCCTGCTGTTCTCACGGTGGTTTCTGGCCGCTGCTTCCTCCCCAGTGGAGGCCTGGGCTGCCTCCGCTCCTCCGCCAGGAGTCCAGTGTGAGCACTCATCCTACAGCGGAGAAAACAGGCAGAGCTCCCTCCGTTACTCCGTGATGTTCTTGCCATGCATCGAGGCTAAAGGAAACACCAGCTTTTCCATTTACAGGCGGTTATGTCTGCAACTGAGAAAGCCATTGGAAAAAGTAATCACATGCATTTAAAGGAAAAGATACCTTGAACTTTGCTCTTTACTAAACAGCTACTTGATCATGCATGCATGTCCCTGCTCGACTTCCCAACCTTGCAGTCAGGCTAGATGCTTCCCCCTTCGTGTCTCGCTCCTCGCCTAAGCCCCTGCCTGGAACCTGGCTGCACAGAGATATCGTGGTAAAACCACTTCAAGCTAGCATTCCACAAGGGGTGCAGCCGACACCAACCCTCTCCGTGTTTCTCCTGGGCACGTCTGTGCTGGCTCCGAGCTCACAGTGGTGTGCGCCACTTGGAGCGTGGCTTGGAATCACAGGGGGCCCTGATTGACACAGGTCCAAGTGCACTCTCACGCTGCTGCAAGCTATTCTTCTGTCCCAAGTTGTATTTACTTTTTCTGAGGTTTTGCCTTAAAGAGAGAGAGAGACGGAGACAGTGAGAGGAAAAGTGAGAAATTACCCCCTTGGTGGGGGGGCAGCCATGCTGCAGTCCCTTTTCTTACATTCTCTTCCCAGGATCTTGGGCACACACAGACTACACACGTGCTGGAATGATTTTCAGGCCACTGGGTCCAGGACTCAAGCCACAGTCGGCCATGTGGGAGTCAGCAGGGTACCGCGATGCCATCTGCTGGCCATCTGTGTTACATGTTTCTAATACAACATGGTCACTAGATTTATATTCACTAATTCAACTCATTCCCTATACAAAGAAACAGAATTTATTCCAACATGAGAGGAAAAAATGAGTGTTTTAGACATAGTGACAGTGTGACTATCTTTCGTGGGTGATTGAAGATACATCCCTAATTTTAAAACATGGAAAAACACGTCACGACTTCCCTACGGCCCAGTAAATGCCTAAGTATGACCCGTCACCATCTCTCTGACGACCAGTCTCTCTTTCGTTGAGACTTTTTGCGTGGTTGCACCATCTTCCTCCTCTTCTCTGTGTCCTCTCGTTCCAACCCAGCTGATTGGGAATGCAGCTTTTTCCTTGCTAAGCAATCACAGATGCTGATATGCACGATAACATTTATGAATACTGATCATTGACTTAGAGGATGCCGACATGTCGTCGAGTCACTGCAGGTCAGTTCACTTCACCCTAATTTGTTCTTCCAACTGCGGCATGATGGCCCACGATGTGAATGAGCCGTTCTCTGGCCATGGTCTTTCTGATGGGCACGCACCCTGCTTCCACCTCGTCGGGCACGAAAATGGGGCTGCAGTCTTCACGTTTGTCCCTGTGTTCAGACATCACTTGAACATTCTAAAATATGCCGACTGTTCGGATTTTCACTTCTGTAAATTACACATTTGTATCCTTTACCCAAGTTCCTGTTGGGTTGTCTTCTTAATATTGTAGCATTTCATTGTCCATTTCTAGCATGAAGTTTTGTCGTCTGAATTACCTAGTACCTGAATTTCTTCTAAACCTATCGTTTGTCTGTTAGCTTTCTTTTTCATTTTCTTTGCTCATACAGATGTCTTATATTGTTGTTAGTTGAATATATTTTTTAAAACCTTTGTGTTTCTCGACTTAGATCATTATACATTACATTCAAGTGCTAAAAAAATCACACTATAGCCCATACACATGTACAATTATTGTACACTAGAAAATATTCTTCTCCTTTAATTTATACGTGTGTAGTTACAGAGATTTTCTTAAAATATTTTTATTTTACTTTGTTATTATAATTATAATTTAGTTTTTCTAGAGAAGCTTTATTTAAATTTTAATATGGACTCAGTTGGATGTTTTTCTTAGGTTGTTAGAGACTTGAAGATTTATGATATGATTTATTTCTTTGCTCTGAAATAGACTCTTAAAATGAATAATTTCTTGTAAACACCAGTAAATTTTTTCAGAAATCTCTGTTCTGCCACATCAATCTGTTTGTTTAGCCTATACCAATATTATGCTTACTTGATCATGATTAGTTTAATAGTATGTTCTGATATCTGCTGTTTCTACTCACTAGTATTTTGTGTGTGTTTTTCTCGGTATTCTTCATCAGGTTTTGGTGTTAAGTTTACATTGTATCACGGAATTAATTAGTGAGCTGCCGAGCTTCCTGTGCGACCTGGGACAGCTGCGGTAACAGCATTCTTACCTAGTCCGTACAGGGTAGTCGGGTCTCAGCTGTGAGCCCGTCTGGCCCCAGTGCCCTTTTCAATGGCAGATCTAATCGCTTCCTGGGCTTGTCTGCAGCTGCTGGATTATTCAAGTTTTCCACTTCTTAGATAAATTTGAGTAATTTGTATTTTTCTAAAAGACCATTCCCCTAGGGAAATAATTTACATATATTATTTTTTAATCCTTTTGTACCCGTGATTATGTGTTCTCTTTTATGCTTTTATGTACAGTAGGTTGCTAGCCATTGGTCTTTGTTTTATGGAAGAACTGCCTCCTGAATACGTATCTGTTCTGGTAATTTTTGTTTATCTTCTTTGTGGATGCAAGCTTTATCCTTATTAATTCCTCCTCTTAGTTTTTTCTGACTTATTTTATTGTTCTTCTGGTTTCTTAAAATGAATATTAAACTTCTATGCTTCTAGTCTTTATTCGTCACCAGTGAAAGCGTTTAAGGCTGTGCTTTTTCCAAAGGGTAGACTTTTCAGTGAGTCCCACTGGCTTTGTCTTCCAGGTGCCTTTTAGGTTGTTTGAAATTTCTCTTTTTATTTCTCCTTTAACACAAGAATTATCTAGGAATTTTAGTTTAGTTTTGTCTTGTTTTGCTAGAGGGTATGTGTGCTTACCAGAGAGAGACAGAGAAAGTGAGAAATCACCCCTCAGAGGTGATGGCCACACTGCAGTCCCTTCTCCACCATCCCTCTCTGGGTTTTAGGCATGTATGCACGCATGCCTGGTGTGAGTTTTGAGCAGCTGGGTCCAGGACTCAAACTGTTGTCAGACACATGGGAGTCCAGCAATGTAACTATCTGTTGGTCCCAGGTCATTTAAAATTTCTTTATTTTTATTGTATTTTGATCAGAGCATGTGGGAAAACAAACAAACAAAAAACAACAAAAAAAACAAACAAACAAAAAACAAAAAGAAACTCTATTTCTATTAAGGTTTACTTAGTGGCTAATTATTAAGCCAATTATATAAATGTTCCATAAACACAAAGTGCATTTTTCTAGTCAGTGAGATAAGATATGCATGTATGCAAGTGTACATGTAATATGCACGTATGTGGGTTGGACACACAAACACATACACACAGCAACTTTCTGTAAGGAACTGACCCATGCTATTGCGGAGGCTGAGGTCTGCAGTTGGGAGAGCCCCAGGAGGGTAGATGGCTGAGTTCTACTCCAAGAGCCAGCAGGACCCACGGTGTAAGTTCCAGTCAAGTGCAAGTCCAGAGGCAGGAGAAGACGATGTTCCCACGGAAAGACTTCGTGAATTCTCGTCTCGGCCTTTGTGTTCTATTCAGTCCTTCAGGGGCTGGGCGAGGCCCGTCCACACTGCAGAAGGCTATTGGCTTCCGTCTACAGGTTCATATAGTAATCCCATCCAGAAACGTCCTCAAACGTTTAAAAAGGAATAAAATCAAATAAAATAATTACTTAAGAAGAAAAAGAATGGTAATGAAAGAATGCATGGGGAGACTAGACCTTAAAGACTGTAGTCAGAACTTCGAGTGAATGGGGAGTCCTTGGAAGCCTTTAAGTGGAAGGGTGATGTTTCTTGACTTGAATTTAACAGGATCACTTTGGCTGCTGTGTCGAGACTAAATTAAAGTGGACAGGGGAGGGGAAGAAGAATGCTAGTCAAGAGGGCACCCTAAGAATCCAAACGAGAATGGCTGCTTGGAGCTACGTGGCAACAGTGGGAAAGCAGGGCGTGGCCGGCCACTGTCTACTCTGAAGCGAAGACAGCAGAACTGCTGACAGGTTGAAGATGGGATACGAGAAAAGGGTTCGTGCAGAACGACCTGCCACCTACGGCTGAGCAACTGCAGGAAAGCTGAGGCCAGCAGGAACGGCCAAGTGATGTGGAGCCTGTGGGCCGCGGTTAGAAACTGTTCTGCTAGGAAGTGTGGGTGCTGCCAGGTGCCGGAGCCGCTGGCTGAGAGGTTGAGTGCAGCCAGCCCCTCGTGCAGTCGGTTCTCAGGCTTTATGTGGACGGAAGGGGTGAGAAGAGGGCTCGTGGGGACTCAGGCTGCCGTTTGGCTCCCTATTCAGTGCAGGGCAGTGGCTCAGGTTCTCTGTGACCTGCCCTGAGGGAGCCACTTCCGTAGGGTAGAGTGTGGTTCTGTAAACTCTGGCTTCCTGGGTTGTATTCCCTAACCTGGGTGACTCAAACGTGTCGTCTAGGCAATGTTTGGCTGAGGCTTGCTTAATCCCCACTAGCTACTTAGCAGGCGTGTGCCTTGGAGAAGGCGTTCACACCTGCCTGGGCCCTGCTCACATTTTTCCAACCTGAGATAGGAGTCGAGGAGGCTCTTCTTGGCCGTCCCCTCCCCGGTCTGTGTGTCACGTCTCTGGCCGGCCGGATCTCAGTAATGGGGCCACCTGCCCTCTGTCGCTCTTCACTGAGACTGTCCTGGTCTTGACATGAACGCCTCCAAGTTTCTCTCCAATGCAGTCAGCCACCGCACACAGAGATCTCTGCAAGGCTTGACTCTCGTCCGGGCAGAACCTCCTTCCGCTGCACCAAGGAGCGGAGGTGGTGCAGTGAACGTACAAGGGCCTGGTTGGGAAAGACGCGGTCGAGAGCCCTGGAAGCCATCAGTGTGTACCTTGGACTTGGTGGCAGACGAAGCTGTTGTCGCTTTGCTGCTTCTTTACAGTCATCACAGGGAGCGCCCAGCCCGCACCTATAAAATGTAGGCATATTGCAACTCTTGCTCACTCGATGATCCTTTTAATTATGCAAACGGCAATGATAATATGGTGGGAAATTGCACCACCTAGAGATTTGGCCCCGGTCAGGAATGGTTCTAGTACCTTAGAAAGGACTTCCCAATGTAGCTTTTCAATGTGTCAACATAGTGACAGATAAGTTGGGGGGAAAGGGAGGGACACAGTATCCTGTTACTGAGTTACTGTGTTACTGAGCAGGCAACAGTATCAGTGTTACCATGTTAATGAGGGAGGACACAGTATCACTGTTACCATGTTAATGAGGGAGGACACAGTATCACTGTTACTATGTTACTGAGGGAGGACACAGTATCAGTGTTACTATGTTTCTGAGTGAGGCCACAGTATCAGTGTAACTATGTTACTTCATAACTGAGACAGTGTGTACAAAATGCATGTTTATTTAAAGACAGAATAAGTAGAAGTTTTAGAATGAAAAGAGGGAGCCAGTAAATGGTATGATGGCTACGTTGCTGGACTCTCACATAGTCGACTGTGGTTCAAGTCCTGGACCCAGTGGCTTAACACTCATGCCAGATGCATGTACATGCATGCCCAGTTAGTCCTTAGAGGAGAATGGAGGAGAAGGGACTGTGGGTGGCCATCCCCCTTTGGGGCATGATTTCTCTTTCTATCTCTCTGTCCCTTTGGTAAGTGCATGTGCCTTATAGCAAAAATCTCTCTAAAAAGAAAAAGGAAAGGAAGGAGGAATAGAAAAGGAAGGGCTTTTTTACCTTTTATAATGAAGACACTGCTTTGTGACAGTCTTAGAGAAGTTGCCATGAAGATCCATTCTACTCGAGTGATTGGCAGTGAATTGAAAACCCATTGAGATTAATTTTCTGATTACCAATCCTTTCCATTTATCAGAAACTCTCTGTTTAATATTTAGAAAGTGAGAAACAGAAAGAGGAGGGAAAATTGCATTTGGAGAGCTTTGTGGTGGGTAGAATAGCTTGAACTTCTGGGGCCGAAGGGGAGTTGTCAATTACAACAGTCATCCGTAACAGTCCGGTGCGACCTCCCATGGGGCAGACACAGGCCCAGGCAGTCAAAGCTCAGGAGAGGGTGCAGTTCTAAACTCTGGACGTCCCTTCAACGTGCGTGCCCACCCTTGTGTAAGCAGCTCCAGCATTTAACTAACGACTGGAGTAAAACACCGTGTATTCTTTGGTTTCAAAAGGAAGTCTCTCAAGAACTAGTGAAATGAAAACTTCCACACAAAGGAAATGGGGCAAAAGTGGTGGTGGCTGGTTAGTGAGCCCCCAGGGAAAGGAAGTTCAGGCATGAGCCCCGGGACCGGCACTCAGACACCTCCCTGGATCTGTCAGTGACAGACCTGTGACACACACCTCTGCAAGCCTATGTGACCTGACTTAACTGGAGAGCCGGCCAGGGACGTGGCGCAGACGGGAACCTGCCCCGGGTGATGAGCAGTCCTCTCCCACTCCACCTGCTCACCTCTGTGCTAGAGTTTCACGGTTAGAACCTGCAGTGACTTGGGGTTTCATTTCAGATAGGTGCTTAACATTTCAGTGAAGAGGCAAGAGAGGAGTTAGAGAAGAGGAACACCAGGACAGAAGAGAGGCGGGGCCTTTGAAAAGTGCCAAGTGCCTAATGCACCGTGGACTGTGCTCGTTAATTTAACAGACTCTGAGCAAACTGTGTGTCTGGGGATTCTCCAAGCAATGGGCACCCCAGTGACCTTGCCCCCTTGTGGGCTCACATCTTTCTTCTCTGAGAGAGAGGTTTCTGTTTGTTTGTTTGTTTGCTCTAAGGTGCATGCACTCACCAGAGACAGACAGACAGAAAGCAAGAATCGCTGCCCCAGGGCCTGGCCACAGTCTCTTAACTTCTTCGCTCTCGTAGGAAATGGCTCTAAGACATCCAAGGGAGATGTCTGTTTTTGTTTTGTTTTTTTTTTTTTTTTTTGAGAGATTTTCACTGTAGGGCGCGTGCGCTCGCCAGACAGACAGAGAGAGACATAGAGACAGAAAGCGAGAAATCACCCCCCAGGGGGGATGGTCACGCCGCAATCCCTTCTCCTCCATTCTCCTCTCGGGATCTTGGGCACGCACGCACACGCGCCCGGCGTGAGTTTTAAGCCACCGGGTCCGGGACACGAACCGCGGTCGACTACGTGGGAGTCCAGCGACATAGCCATTACGCTAACTGCTGGTTCCCGGAGATGTCTGTTTTAATGTTCAGTGCAAACTGCTCAAAATGTCTTCTGTTGGACAGTAATGAACGTATTTCATGAGTAAGACAAGGCGTTAACTACGTTTGGGAAATAGAAAAGTCACCATGTGTTTTCCACAGAACCTCCAGGAACTTTGGTAGGCAGTCTGCACGGCGGTGCACTGAGAGGGCTGTGCACGGGAGGGCGCTGGCGTCCCCGCGACCACGCTGCTTAATTCCCAAAGCTGTTTGCAGAGCTCGTGTCCACAGAAGGGACGTCAGGAAATGCTGCCCAGTGCACCGACCGCTGGGGCTGGCTGCTGGGTCAGCGTCTGGCGGGACGGCCAATTGCACACGCCGGTGTGGGGCTGTCCCGTACTCACACATGTGTGTGCCGCCCCTGTGCTCACACACATGTGGGGCCAGCCCCATGCTCACACACATGTGGACCGCCCCCATGTTCACACACGTGTGGGGCCAGTCCTGTGCTCACATACATATGGGGCTAGCCCCGTGCTCACACACATGTGCGGCCACCCCATGCTCACACACATGTGGGGCGGCCCCGTGCTCACACACGTGTGGGGCTGGCCCCGTGCTCACACACATGTGGGGCCGCCCCATGCTCACACACATGTGGGCCAGCCCCGTGCTCTCACACATGTGGGGCCGGCCCCGTGCTCTCACATGTGTGGGGCCGGCCCCGTGCTCACACACGCTCACACACATGTGGGCCAGCCCCGTGCTCACACACATGTGGGCCAGCCCTGTGCTCTCACACATGTGGGGCTGCCCCGTGCTCACACACATCTCGG
>NW_006160119.1:670588-682886 GCF_000334495.1 Tupaia belangeri chinensis
GCCCCGTGCTCACACACATGTGGGGCCGCCCCGTGCTCACACACATGTGGGGCCGCCCCGTGCTCACACACATGTGGGGCCGCCCCGTGCTCACACACATGTGGGCCAGCCCCGTGCTCACACACATGCGGGCCAGCCCCGTGCTCACACACATGCGGCCCCGTGCTCACACACGTGTGGGGCTGGCCCCGTGCTCACACACATGTGGGGCCGCCCCATGCTCACACACATGTGGGCCAGCCCTGTGCTCACACACATGTGGGCCAGCCCCGTGCTCTCACACACGTGGGCCAGCCCCGTGCTCACACACATGTGGGGCCGCCCCGTGCTCCCTGCGCCGAGGCTCTGACATCACCGCCCGTGGAGACCACAGCCCAGCACCTTCCTGCTCCGGGCCTGGCAGGCTCTGTGTGAATTTTGCCGGGCAGTTTCGGATGGTCTGCCATGTAAGTGTCGGTTTACAGCTGGAGCTGGGCACAGAGAGCGGCTGAGTTAGCCTGAAAAACGCCGTTCTATCTTGTGGAACCCTCTCTTTACTCTCTCGGGACACCCAGATCTCCCTGAGCTGTTCTTGAGGGGCTGTCCTAAGGGGCATACCTGGAGAGCGAGCTTAACGGGGGGAGGGGGTATTTGAAGACCGAGAAGGCTGGGCCGGAAACCCGGCAGTCACACCGGACAAACCTCTACTGCCCCGTCGAGAGAGCTCGAGATGGTTTTTCTCCAGTGAGTGTGAGAGGTACCGAGTGTTCGGAGCAGCTGCGCTCAGTGTGAGAGGTACCTCGTGGTCAGATGGTCCTGGAGTAGGTCTGTCTCCAAGGGAGAAGGCAAGCCCCAGGAAGGAGCGTTAAGGGAAATCCAGGTGGCTCCATTGCGCAGTAGCTGGGTGGCCACACAGACCTCGAGTTCCCGCACGTGAACGACAGTCATCGCGGCGACATGTGGCTTTGGGGGACAAGTGGGGCAGGCGTGTGAAGCGGGTAGGGCAGTGCCCAAGTGCTCGCCCGTGTCTATGTGGCGGTCTAGTCGGGGCAGGTGGGGACGGCAAAGGGGGTCACAGGGCCTCGAGTGAGGGCAAGAAGGGACGCGTCCTCCGGCCCTCTAATCACTTTGCTGATGAGAGAACAGAACTCGGGGACTGAAGCACACAGACTTGTGTACACTTAGACCTAAGGCAGGTATCTGAATAGTCGTCATAGCCTTTCTGCTTCCTTATGGTGACAATTACAACTCAGGAAACTCACAGTGGGCACAGGCCAGCTAAAGCAAGGCCCTTCTGCCCACCCTGTGCCTATCAGACATCACTAACCGACTACAGACTTCGTCCTCCTGAGCTAAGACGTACCCTCAGACACTGTCCCCGAGGCTGCAGGTGACGATTAAAGATCAATCCATCTTTCCCTGTAACCTAATAATGTAATGCACTCTAAAGTCTTAAATACAAAGCTTCAGATTCTTTGTGATGTTTAATAAGATTTTCCTTCCCAAAACTTGGCTTGTGCTCTGAAGGAATCGCCCTGCAGACTTGTGACACTCCCACTCTGGTGACTTAATGGAGGGATTTACAGTCGAGAAAAAGAACAAGTCCAAGAAATCAATTTGATTGAAGGGCTATTTTTTCTTAAGAATCATTTTCTTTATCTTTATTTACTTATTTATTTTTTTAATTTATTTTTGGAGAGGTTTTTGCCATAGGGCACATGGGCTCGCCAGGCAGACAGATACAGAGAGACAGAATGCGAGAAATCACCCCCCAGGAGGGATGGCCACACCGCAATCCCTTCTCCTCCATTTTCCTCTCGGGATCTTGAGCATGCACGCACACACACCCAGTGTGAGTTTTAAGCCACCGGGTCCGGGACGTGAACCACGGTTGACTACATGGGAGTCCAGCGACATAGCCATATGCTAACTGCTGGTCCCCTTTACTTATATATTTTCATTTGACCAGAGAGAGACAGACTGAGAGAGAGAAGGAAAGTGAGAACGCAGGCTGCCAGGTCTGGGACTGGAGCTGCCGTCGGCCACGTGGGAGTCCAGCACCCAACCACCATGCCACCTGCCGGCCCCGCAATAGTAAATCCTAATCCCTGAGAAGTTTTCTCTTTCTCCCTTCCTGCAGGTCGATAGGACGGAAGTGATCCGCACCTGCATCAACCCGGTGTACTCGAAGCTGTTCACCGTGGACTTCTACTTTGAGGAGGTGCAGCGCCTGCGGTTTGAGGTCCATGACATCAGCAGCAGCCACAACGGGCTGAAGGAGGCCGACTTCCTGGGCAGCATGGAGTGCACCCTGGGCCAGGTACAAGACCGCGCCCGCGCTCCCTGCTCTCCGAGTGCTTCATCATACTCACGGTGCCAGAGAGAAGCAGACCAGGGCGGTTAGTGACCCTGCGGAGGGCAGAGCTGAGTCTCCGGGAGGCCTCCCAACTCCAGGCCCGCAATGTGCTGAGGTCGTACTGTCCTTTGTCTTTCCTTCTTGCTGTTCCCAGGACCGCACTTAGTGTTGGGAAGGGGCTAAGAGAAGCACAGGCCCCGTGCCTAGAATCTGGACATGCGGCGTGCACTTCAAATCGAGCGACTCGTGACAAGCACCTGAGCACTATCCATCGGGCTGCAAGCGTCAGGGAAAGCAGCGTTCTCCTGGGCAGAGTCAGGGGCGGCGTAGTGGGAGCCGCCTTTGGAAAACTGCGGGGCAGGGGCTGGGGTGAGCTTTCCGAGGAAGAGCAGACGTGGCAGGGTTAGAGGCAAGGAGAGACCAGTTCCCCGTGCTCAGGTCAGAAGCTGGCTTTCTATGAAATATATGAAGCTTAGCCTTCCAAGCCCTTATCCAGTCAGGCTCTTCCCAAGGTACTGTGTCACCTTTCCATTTGTAATTTTGTGCTTTTTCCCAAAGAGGGATTCCAAATTACATAAGTCGTAAACCCCACGAGACCCGGATTCATCCCTGTAGAGGGAGAGGGCCTGGTTAGGGATCATGAGAGTCTGTCTGGCCAGGAGATGGCAAGTGTGTGTATTCCTCTGTGGTTCAAATTCACCCTGCTTCACGCCACTCACCTCTAAAAGAATTCTCCCGTGTGAGCACCATGTGACAAAATAGGCAATGTCTTCAGTTCCTCTTTTCCAGAAAATACAGTGATCAATTTCATACAATTGTTCCCATTCCTTTAATGAAAGCCAAAATCCCAGTGTGGAAATAGGACTCAGGAGGCAGAGACAAAGCTGGGGTACCTCCGTTAACATGATCTGTTAGGGACATGGAGACATTCTTGATGATTGGTAGTTCTGGGGTGTGCCAGGTACAGAACCCAGTGATGTATTCAGTGAGTGAACGAGGGAGTGGTGGATTTGGGGTGCGATTCTGATTTTTTTTTCAGGGGTGGAGATTTACCATAGGACATGAGTGCTCAGTGAAGAGAGACAGAGAGAGAAAGCAAGATATCACTTCCCAGGGGATGGCCGCACCGCAGTCCCTCCTCCGTCCTCCTCTCAGGATCTCGGGCGCGCACACCTGATGTGAGTGCCTGTGTGACTGCGCGGGGGTCCAGCGACGTAACCGGGATGCGCCATTATGCACCATCCGCTGGTCCCTATTTTTAAAATATTTTTAATGAGAGAAAAGGAGAGTGAGAACGAGAGAGACGAGTACCCTCAACAAAGTCGTTCGCGGCAGTACTTTCCCCAGCCAGCCAGGACCATGAGAACGCATCCCCACCCCGGAGTACACGCCAGCCCAGGGACACACCCGCACCTCCTGTGCAGCCTCCAGCACGCAGCATCCTGAGCTCCGCTGCACCGCTGTGGCTGGGCCCACTGGTTGGTTTTCGACCAGGTGTCACCATGGCGGGGTTCTCCTGCTCCAGCCCCCAGCCTGCCAGGACGACACATGTGCAGCTGGCTTATTTCAGTTGGTCTGGGAACCAAACCTGGACCCCCACGTGGTCTCAGCCTCTGAGCAGCATAATTCTCACGGCTGGCCATTAGACCACATCTTTCATGGATAAAAGTGAACCACATTGGGGCCAGCAGATGGCATAATGGCTACGTCACTGGACTCCCATGTAGTCGTAGTGGACTCCACCACAGTTCGAGTCCCAGACCCGGTTGCTTAAACTCACGCCAGGTGCGTGTATGTGCATGCCCAGGATCCCACGAGGAGAATGGAGAAGGGATTGCGGCGTGGCCAACTCCCCTGGGGGTGATTTCTCGCTTTCTGTCTCTCTGTCTCTCTGTCTCTCCAGCAAGTGCACACACATCCTATAACCACAAAATCTCTCTTAAAAAAAAAAAAAAAAGAAAAGAAAAGAAACCACATCAAGATTCTCCTTTAGATGGTGGGCATCCCTCCTACATATAAAAGTTACCTTTTATCACAAGAAATAAGCGTAGACCCATGTAGGTTCCATGTGGATGAAGGTCTTTTCCATTCAGAGCTTTGGTAACGTTACCTGTGTGAACGACCCTCAAACTTGCATCTAGTCTCTGACAAGACTCATCTTTCCAAAAGTCAGTGAGTCCTCGCTGCTCGGTGCCAGTGGGACAGCGGTTGTCCGCTATGTATGGTGGTCCCTGCCCTCGGGTGGCTCAGTCTCGTTAGGGGTCAACGTGGGAAGCATGTAATGACCCGACAGTGGATTAAATCGTGGCCATGATCAGCGCTGTGACGGAGCAGCACAGAGACAGTAGTACTGGGCCGGCGTCTGGTGAAGAGGGGCCACAGAGCGCTTCCTAAGGGACGTGACGTTCACACTAGCACTGGAAGGAAGATCGAGAGTGCACCGGGGAGAAGAAAGAGGAAACGCATTCCGAGCAGACAGAATGCCACACACAGACCCTCTGGATTCAGGCAGGAGTCTGCCAGGTGGTGCAGAGCGTTCTCGTTTGGTTTTTCCAAGAAGCCAGCAGTGAGAGACGTCGAAGGAAGTGCAGGAATTGCTGTGCTGGAGGGGAAAGCCAGGTGGGAAGGGAGAGGGAGCCTGTGAAGGACTAGAGGGGTGGGCGAGGACAGGCAGAGAGAACGTGCACTAGGAGACGCTGTGCTTGGATTTCAAGGTGGTTTGCACCAAACCAACTTGTATTTAATTTTATTTTCCCATGAACGTGTAGAAGTCCCCTTGTTAGCTACCACTGTGGGCAGCTAGGCCTGAAATCTGGGGGCATATTCTGGAAGCCGGGGTGGAACAAACCTGTTATCTCACCCTGCGAACGAGGGCTGGGGACTTCTGTGCACTTGGGGGTGTATATACTCTCCTCCGTCAGCGTGGGCATTTCCTGGGGTGGGGGCACTAATGCCCCACATTTCTGATCAGTGTGGGCATTTCCTGGGGTGGGGGCACTAACGCCCCACATTTCTGATCAGTGTGGGCATTTCCTAGGGTGGGGGCACTAACGCCCCACATTTCTGATCAGTGTGGGCATTTCCTGGGGTGGGGGCACTAACGCCCCACATTTCTGATCAGTGTGGGCATTTCCTGGGGTGGGGACACTAACGCCCCACATTTCTGATCAGTGTGGGCATTTCCTGGGGTAGGGGCACTAACGCCCCACATTTCTGGCCCACCGCAGGGGCAACAAAGCCGGCTGCAAAGGTCAGCGAAAGCTTGCAAGTGGAGACATCCGGATGCTGGTGGTTGGGAGTCGATGTCGTGCACAAGACGTAGGGCCTGGGGACCGGCGGGGCACTGTCGGCATCTAGTAACTGCCTCTCCAACACCCCATCGCCATTCTCTTAGCTGTCAGACTGGGAGAAGAACGAGACTGGATGCGTGTGTTAGAAAGATCTCTGATGTTCCCTCAACAATGGGCGAGAGAGTAAGAGCGTGGATGTGGAGGCAGGAGAGCCAACTAGAAAATTAGTGGGATGCCTACAGAAGGTGAGGTGGGCGGTCGTAAGGAGAGCTAACCAGAGGAGACCAGAGGGAGATTTGCCCAAGAGCAGAGCCCATGAGTCTGGAGCAGGTCGAGGGGGGAGTCTGCAGGCCTGGCTCAGGTAACGGAGGGACGGAGATGCCATCTTTGAGGGGTGTCACGCGGAGTGGGATGAGGACGAGGACGATAAGGCTCATCTGTTAAACTCAAATGTCCACAGAGTACCCAGAGGAGGGTGCCCATGGAAGCCGACTGCGTGGATCTAAGCAGACAGCACAGATTAGGAGCCAGCTCCACAGAGGTGATAGTTGGAAGTGGAGGAGGTCCCTCAAAGATGTTTTATTTTTATTTGGGAGAGGAAATTCATTAAACATGCCATATATGAACAAATTATTTAGAATGTGTTTCTTCAGCATGTTCCTTCCCCTAGAGCCCAGAAGACATCCGCTCAGATCAAGAACTCCCTGCTTTCTGTCGTCACAAGTGGGGGGAAGTCCGTGGCCCTTTGACGGGCTCCTAGGTCGTCTGCAGGGCCTTCTGATGCTGCTTCTGAGAGGCCATGCACTAGCCCCTCCAAGTCATTTTCTCAAACTTGAGAGGGAATCAGAATCACTTGGAGGATTATTAAAATATGAATGGCTGTTCCCTATCCTGAGTTTCTGATTTAGAAGATCTGGCAAGAGACCCAATAATTTGCATTTCTAAGTTTTTAAGTGGTGCTGAGTCTGCTGGTCTGGAGACCGCACTTCGAGAACCCCTCCCACGGTCTCAGGTGGGAGGATACTAATGAGTCTTGGATGCTTTATCATTAGTCTTAATTATGAAAGCAGCTAATGTTTGGGGCAGTATCTAGAGAAATTAAGTAGAACAAAGAAAACATCTGGGGAGCGAAAAGCATTGCTTCATAAAGTTTATCGTCCTACGAAGAATGTGAAGTTTATGTTGTTGGGGAAGATCTTGATTGCGGACGCTGTGTCTCCCGCCCGGTAAATGCCGTTGCATGGCGTCATTGTCCTAGCTGCTGGTTTCTTTCTTGGCCCCTGAAAGGGTCAGCAGACCACAAGCTGTTGATAATCACTGGGAATGTGGTCAAGGGGCCAGAGGACCCCCGTAGTGGACACTAGGGTACGGTGATGCAGAGGGTGCTCTCCAAACCCCGTGTGCCCACCGCGAGTCCACAGGTCAGTGTCTTGTTGCCTAACATCTAATAAATTCATGGCATAAAATTGGTGGCCCCGAAGCCAAAGGTGCATCTTACAGCAGGCAAGTCATCTCCCTCTACTTCTCATGTGAAAAGCTTGCTCTGAGTTTGCAGAAAGACAGAAAGAGACAGAGAGATAGAAAGCGAGAAATCACCCCACAGGAGGGATGGCCACGCTACAATCCCTTCTCCTCCATTCTTCTCTCGGGATCTTGGGCATGCACGCACATGTGTCCGGCGTGAGTTTAAGCCACCGGGTCCAGGATTCGAACCGCAGTTGACTACATGGGAGTCCAGCGACATAGCCATTACGCCAACTGCTGGTCCCTTGCTGCCCTTTCTCAATCGCCAACACCACGGTGCTTCTCCCAGCCCTGAAGTGTGAGACACTGGAACACCATGAGCTGAATTTTCCACCTGTCAATTTGCTAAAATCCAATAACCAAGAAGTCAAGTCCCCAAACAACACGTTAACCCCCAAACCAGCTCCTACCACGTACTTTCTTTTTGAAAGGTAAAATTTTGAACTATATGACATTTACTACAGTTATTTTACAGCTTGCGAAGATTTCCGTTTTCCTCAGTTTGGGTTTGGTTTTGCTTTAGGCTGTTTGTGAGATGTAGTGCTGACTACCATAAACTCTTCTGAATATCAGTGTCGCAACTCTCCTTTGTCTTTTCGTCCAAGGGAGGGTAAAAATATGGTACAGCTGTTAAAGTGCACATTTCTTCAGAGACAGAACACCTGAGGAGATATATTTTTATATTTTTAAATGTAAATGTGATGATGTCCATGCTGTGAATTATGGGTGGTGTAGAGTATCACAGCTGTATTTTCTATATTTTCTAGAAGGAACATGCATCATACGTATTATCAGACAAAAATGAGATACAAGTTAGTAAAAACATCTTAACTTATACTTTGTCCTTTGTGAAAAATATGACACATGTTGTACATGTTCTTAAACACATTTTTGAAGAATTTTAAGACGTACTGAGAATTTCAGATTTGAGAATTTGTAGGGAGTCTTTGGGGAGGTATTTGCTGAGGCTGTTTTCTACATATGCATTAGGTGAAGCCTTGGTCCCCAGCTCTTTGCCCACAGAGAGAAGAGTGTGCTTGGCTAATCTGATTCTGCCCTTTTGTAGCATTATTTCTGATTATGGAAGAGACCCAGGAGGGCTTGGAGCACTAATACCGAGTAAGTTAAGGAAGCATTATTGGCACTCCAAAGAGGTCCTGATTTGGGTACGAGAACACTTTACTTTGAATTAACCTAATCAAGTTTAGGGGGAGGAAAACAATAACTGCTTGGTTTGCAAAATCATTCCCAAGAGTCTTGGTTTCAGACTCAAGGACAAAACGAGGCTGCGTGTGAATTAATTAGCTGTGCTCGGACGGAATGTGAGCCTCTGGGGCTTCCTGCTCGCGCTGCAGTTCAGCAGATGCACCTCTGAGCCACGCGCCAAGCTCGGCCCCGTCCGGCTAATTGCTCAGGCTTCGCTTGCTCTTCCTTAGCGTCTGCCCACCAAGGGGCTCAGGTCTGCCCACGTTCCCGAGCCTGTTATCAGAATCAAAGGAGCAAAATCTGCCCAGTGAGATTCAGACCAGAAGAACTGAGTCACTGTGAACTTGCTGACAGGGCCTCAGCAGTCAGAGAGGAGCTGAACTGGGAAGAAGACCGAGCCATACTGCATGTGGCCTGACCTATAGGGGGTCGCCGTACTCCCTGCGGTGCTCCTGGCTTGTCTAAAGACTTCCAGGAAGGGGGAAGGCCCTCTTGACACCAGTATCCTGAAAGCAATGAAGAAACCTGCAATTCAGCTCGCCCAGGCCCCCCGTTTACACCTGTCGTCACGGCTCGATTATTAATACTGCCACCTTTCATTTTCAAACTTGTCTCAATTTGCACAATATAGTTTCTGGTTACTATGTGACAGTAAGTATCTTATGGTCCTTTTGTGATAACAAATCCTCTTCATAGCCAGCCTTCACAAGATCATGAGCATTTGTGAGCTTGGTGCTACAGCAGCATCCTCATCGCTGTCACTAGGCCGAGATGACCTGCCTCCTACGTGGCAGAGCTAGGTCCCACGTCAGGCGTTCAGACTCTCAGGCCAAGTACTCAGCTACCCCTCCCTCCCCGAGAGCCATCAGTACCTCACTCTGGGCTTCTGCTTCGCGTTCTTACTGAAGTTCAGTATCCCTGTATGAATGGTCCACATCTTCCCAGTGACCTTCTCCCAAGTGGTCATTTGAATAGCGGAGACTGATTTTCAGGGACCTCGTTAAACCCCAGGCATTGTGTTCTACGAGGTTGGTCAAATCCTCTCGATTCATCAGGAAGTAGGCTCCAAGAGCTCCACTCATCTAGGGATGACCACCGAGAGCACATTCTGAGCACACAGTCAGACCAAAGCTGTTCCTGCTTCAGTGCCTGCCTCCTGTCTTGCCACATTGCCTACCAAACTTCGTTCAATTTCTATGACCCTTTTCAAGTGTGAAAAGTAGAGTAGCCATTCTTCCATACTGCTGTCACTGTGAGCCGCTCACAGAGGTCAAGAAGGAAGCATCCGGGTGGGTAAAGTGACTTCTGTAGTGAAAGAGCCTTTTCCTCCCAGCCTGGCAAATCCGGTGATTTCCATCTGCGAGTGGGTATCCTACACACAGGCGTGTATCTGAAGTACTCCTGGACAAAGGTCTAACCAGCTTGTACTTTTTAGGACCCATCTTCCCTTGGCCTGGATCTATTGTTCATCTAGCCGTTAAAGATCATAATAAGGGATCAGCAAGTGGTGAAGTAGTTAAGGTGCTGGATTCCCATGTGGTTGATCCCGGTTTGAGTCCCAGACCCGGCAACTTGAAACATACCAGGTGCATGGGAATGTATGCCCAAAACCCTGAGAGGAGACTGGAAGAGAAGGGACTGAATCATGGCCATCCCCCGGGGAGTGATTTCTCACTTTCCGTCTCTCTGTCTCCGTCCAGCAAGCACATGCACCACATAGCAAAAATCTCTCCAAAAAATCACAATAATATGAAAATAACTGATATTTATTCATTCACTCACTTATCTATTCAATGAATAATGCATCTATTTAATGCTAACAATAATAATAAAAGATAACATACATTTATTTGCACATTCAAAAGTTAAGTGTATTTTTTGGGACCAGCAGTTAGCGTAATGGCTATGTCGCTGGACTCCCATGTAGTCGACCGCGGTTCAAGTCCCGGACCCGGTGGCTTAAAACCTCACGCCAGGCATGTGTGCATGCATGCCCAAGATCCCGAGAGGAGAATAGAGAAGAAGGGATTGCAGCGTAGTCTTTCCTGAAAACTGAGGGTCTGTGCTTTTCGAAGCTAGTGTCCACTAGATCTGTGTGTGGGTGCAGATTAGGGCCCCAGTGGCACTGATGACCCTCTGCTCCAACCTTGCTGAAGAGCGCGTCAGCTCCTCCGGGGGAGGAGGTCACTTGGAGGACTCTGACAAGGGCAGCCCCCTTAGCCTTGGTGCCAGGCAGAGCTTCCTATGTGTCAGCCTCACTGTCAGCTAGGGCAGGGGTAAGTCGCTGTCACTGACTCTGTCGCCCCCTGGCAAGACCTAAGGCCTCTTTGAGCCTGGGCAGTTGTTTCAGCTGCTACAAAGCATGCATGGTAAGTGGGGTTTGCAACAAACAGCCTTTTGTCTGCAGATCACTGCTCCCGCTGGGAATCCTGGCTATTTTTGCTCAGTAGACCTAAGATTGATTATGTCCATGGGTCCTCTTCACCTGATCATCATTATTACTATGAAAGGCTTGAAACCCTTATTATTACTCATTCTTCGGGGCTGAGATGGAAGCCTGGAGACTGTAAAACGAGTTTACTTCGCTGCTGGCTTGATTAGTCACTCGTATACCCAGATGAGCATTTCCTAGGAGGAAACATGGCCCAGGAAATGGCTTGTGTTCCAGCATTTACAAAAGGCAGGGCATTTAGTAGCTCTCTCTTCATACCCTGCAAGTGGACATGTTGGTATTTCTATTGATAAATAACAGTGAGGAAAGAGAACTGTGGCCATCCATGTTCTCAGGGACTAAATCCCCTTTGCTCTTTTTTTTTTTTTTCTTTTTTTGGACAGGATTTTGCTATAGGGTGCATGCACTCACCAGAAAGACAGAGAGAGACAGAGAGACAGAAAGCAAGAAATCACCCCCCAGAGGGGATGGCCACGCTGCAGTCCCTTCTCCTCCACTCTCCTTTCGGGATCCTGGGCACACATGTGCACATACCCAGCATGAGTTTAAGCCACTGGGTCTGGGACTCGAACCATGGTCAACTACATGGGAGTCCAGTGACGTAGCCATTACGCTAACTGCTGGTCCCTTCCCCCTTGCTCTTTCTTGAATGGAGATAACCTAGATCTTGTAAGACACAGCCCGTAAAGACCATCCGCTCCCATCTGGTAGCCTCACAAGTGGGTGATTACAAAGCTGAGCGTCAATGGGGACAGCTGGGCCCCATGGGGGATAGAGAGCCAGCGTGGACGAAACAATGGAAAGAAGAATTTCTGAGACCAAGTTTACCTGCTTCTACGAAAGAATTTTGCCTTCAAACTTGCCAGCTTTTACAAAAAAGTGTTTATTCTATCACCATTTCTGTATGTCTAGGATTGGGGTGTGGCTTTTCTGGATCCTCCAAATCGGAGTCTCTTACGAGGCAGGTCAGGTGTTATTTTCTCAAGGCTCAACTCAGGGGAGGATCTTCTTCCAAACTTGTGCTCGTGTCTGTGGACAGGGCTCAGGTCTTCACTAGCTGTTAGCTGGAGACTCATGGTCCTCTACGTAGGGCTCCTCACAACCTGGTAGCCTGCTTTTCCCAGAGGGCAGACTCTGAGAGAGAATGAGAAGAGGGAGAGGGGGTGGGGGCAGTTCACAATTCATCACCTCTAGCTTTGTCTGACGTGGCCTCAGCCCTTGCGTGGTACTCCGTCTGATAGAAGCAAGCCGCTGTGCTCTCCCCGCATCATGGGCGGGGGTAGCATGAGAGTAGGAGCATCAGGAATCAGGGGTCACTGGGGGCCATCTCAGGTAGATGCTGCCGGCCACAACAGTGACCTTATTCTCCCTGGGCATGAGTGTGGCTTTAATTTGATTCTTTTAATGAGCTTCTCTCTCTTTTTTTTTTTTTTTGAGGGGTTTTTCACTATACGGGGGGTACACACGCCGACAGACAGACAGAAAGGGAGA
>NW_006160119.1:683060-692308 GCF_000334495.1 Tupaia belangeri chinensis
CAGAGAGAGACAGAGAGACAGAAAGCGAGAAATCACCCCCCAGGGGGGATGGTCACGCCGCACTCCCTTCTCCTCCATTCTCCTCTCGTCTCCTCTCGGGATCTTGGGCACGCACGCACACGCGCCCGGCGTGAGTTTTAAGCCACCAGGTCCGGGATGCGAACCGCGGTCGACTACGTGGGAGTCCAGCGACATAGCCATTACCCTAACTGCTGGTTCCCCAATGAGCTTCTCTTTTGGGGCATCCTGGGTGGCATACGCATAGCAGCCTGGATGTCTTGGTAAACTTCTCTTTCAGCAAAGGAGGAAGGAGGCGAAGCAGGGACGAGGCAGGTTCTGCTAAAGCAGTCCCAGTGTGATGATGGGTTTTGTTGTCACTGCCCGCGCACCGAGCCTAAGACACAGAGAGGAGCCCAGTTGTTCCTGCTAGCTAGAGCACGGTTTCCTGGTGGCTTGTTTGCGACTTCCTAGAGTACATTTAAGTAGAACTGCAGCGCTTGTAGACGCAGAAGCCACCCACTAGTCGTGGTCCCTTCCTGCTTTTCACAGAGCTTTGGTGCTCACTTGAGATGGTTCTGAAGCTTCATCTACTGGGTCCGAATGTTGCGTATCGAATTGTCCGTCTAATTTTGATGTAAGTGCCTCAGAAAGACGCCAGCTACCCATTAACTGAGTGGAATATCTGTAAGTCCTCACTAATCCTCTCCTATCACACCGTCTTAGGAGAGGCCCATGAGTCAACCTTAGCGTACCCAGGCATGGAGCTGTCTCGATTGCTGAGAGCCATGAAGGCCGTCTTGGAGAAGCTGTAACGACGGACCCGCAGTTACATGATTCTGTCTCCACCTTTTGTCTCCGTGTGCAGATCGTGTCCCAGAGGAAGCTGTCCAAGTCCTTGCTGAAGCACGGGAACACAGCGGGCAAGTCCTCCATCACGGTAAGCCCCCCCGAGGAGCCCTGGGCCTTCCCTGGCCCGGAGGGGCTGTCGGGGTCAAGCTGCATGCTCGGGAAGCAGAGCCGCTGGCTCTGGGAGCTCATGTCACAGCAGGACTCGCCAAGACAGCTCTTCATTTCCCTCTGTTTCCTAACAATACAATTTTGACCTTTCTACCCTTGGGAAAAATGGGAAAGAGAAAGGATTTCGAAGTGAGTTTCTTTACTTCTGCTAAGCACTTCAACAATTGCAAGGTAAGTCTTAGTGGGGAAGAAAGATGGAGTTGTCAGGCGCAGTGAAATTGTGAAATTGTCTGGAGTGTTCAAAGCATCACAACTGCCGATCCATGGGGAGTCATTGTTTTAATTAAAGCTTTGCTTTAATAGCATTTAAATTTAAGGTCCGCTTTGTAGCTTAAGGACCAGAGAGCCGATCCAGTAGCCCCCATCACAGCTGACTGACTAAATTTAAATAAAATTAACTTAAATTAAGTAGAAACAAATAGTTCCTTAGTCACACTGGCCACATGTGAATGGCAGATCCCATACTGGGCAGTGCAGGTCAGGGCGTTCCTACCATGGCAGAATATTTCGTTGAGAAATTCCAGGCGTATTTCTAAATAATAGCTTAAATTTTCAAATAGAGCTCCTGATATTTGAAGTTTTGACACCTTGAATTAGAGACCTTGAAAAAGATAGGAAAGATGGTACAAACATTTAGCTGTGCGTATATATGTAAAAAACTACAAAAAAAGTAGGTGAAGCACCAGGAGAAGCTGAATTGCGAGGGAGGTGACTTGCCGGGAGGTAGAGAGCTCCCAAGCACCTTTGATAGTACCCTTTTACCTTGGGAGTGACTGATTTATTTAAAAGAAAGAAAGCAAGCAACTTCTTAAAAAATATTCAAAAGGGCTTCCAGGGGTGAACGTTTTGGCTATTTTCTCAAGAACTTAGCACAGTTTGTTGCTTGAGTATTCTCTGTGGCGCTGTCATGTTGAACCTTCTTGATGGCCATGCTTGATCATGGTCTTTGAAGACCCCCAGTAGTGCTCTTAAAAGCCATGGACCCAACGGCTCAATCCCAAGGCACAAGCCCCATGAACTGAGGTGTAAAATGTCTACCATTGTTTTTCAGGAGGATAAAACCTCATCTTGCCACCTTTATTCTAAAACATCTTGGAGATTTTCTTCTCCCACATACCCCAGGAAAGTTCAATGTTCTTCTTAATTTTGAGTATTAAAATTCTCCTCTTAATCTTGGATCCTTGGATTAAAACACTGGCTTCTATAACTTCTAGAAAGCATTTGAAAATGTGTGTGAAATCCTCTAGGCCTCTATAGATCAGGAAGGTCATAACCTCATCAGCGTTCTGTGGGTGTCAGTGACCACGAAAGAGTTAAGGGCCACTATTCCATTGGGGAGTGAGAGGCATCAAGGTGGTGAGAGACAGAAAAGAGCCCAATGAAGTGTGAACTTGGTGGTTCCTGGGTCACGGAGCAGCCCTCACGCATCCCGTGTTCTGGGACTCGTGTTCTCGCTCACGGTGGCTCTCAGTCGGTGGGGGCTACCCTTCCTTGGACCACCATTTTAGCTTTAGTGTTTATTATATGTAATTAACTTAAAATTCTCAGAATCTAACAATAGTATTCAAAGCATATGGACCCAACTCATAATGAGAGAGTCCATGCAGAATGGAGATACTACTGAGTCGAACCTCAGTGTCTCAGCATAACCAAGTGGATGAACGTGTCCATGCCGTGTGGTCTCTGAATACAAGTGGGCTTCGAGAAGTTTCTAGAAAAATGGAATTGAGTATGAGTTTACTTTGATGCAAAAAAAAATTTAAATCCACACTTAAGTTTTTTGTGATATGCATTTCCATGGACTTTTTGAAGACTCCTCACACATGGTAGAGCCCTAATATTATTTTTAAATGGTTTAACCATTTGCATCTAGACTGACAGGATTTCTGTTGATTTTGTTGTTGTTTTTCCACTGACTTTTAAGGCAATTTCTACTCTCAGGCTTTGAGCCAGTAGCTATTATATATTGGAAAGTGGCTTAAATGAAAGGCCTTCTTGGATAGTATTATCTCCTCACTTACACCAAGTGATTGTCAGGAGTTCCTGGGTGGTAAGGGTTAGATTCTTCTCTCTTTCTCTATATCTGCATCTGTTTCCCTCTTTCTGTCTGTCTGTCTCTCTCTCTGGTTAGATTCTTCTCTCTTTCTCTATATCTGCATCTGTTTCCCTCTTTCTGTCTGTCTGTCTCTCTCTCTCATCTTAGATATCCCAGGGACGGTCTTTTGAAAATAAGAATGAGAAAATTCCCTTGGGGCAGGAGGGAGACAATCCCCATGACTATATAGCCATTGATCTGGAAAGTTTTCCTCATCCCTGTTTGTCTGACTCAAAACCATGAAGAAATAGTTCCACTCTTCTTTCTTTGTAACTACCCAAAGGGAAAGATACGTATAGGTGTTCGTGGAAGTGCCGTTGACTGCCATGCAAACTCTACAGAAGACACTCCCTGGCTGCTGCGTCTGCTGTCTCCTCCGTCAGTCTGGGTCCATCTCCCATGTGCTCATATTCAGCATAAGTGAAATCTGGTCATCTACTAGTGTCTGCGTCGGGCATTCCCTGAGCACCGAGCACACTGTGCCAGACTCACGAGGTGGCGGAAGAGCTCCTTGCCCACCCGGCATGCCTCGTTGAGTTGGACCAAGCTGAGCTGCGGCTCCTCGTGGGCCCCTCTGCTGCGGCTGACTGTGCTTTCTCCTTCAGGTGATTGCCGAAGAGCTGTCTGGCAATGACGACTACATTGAACTCGCATTCAACGCGCGGAAATTGGATGACAAGGTAAGTGTTGGGTATTAACCTTATTGGAGGAAGTAATAAAGCCAGCACCGGGAGTTTAATCAGATTTCCCCCCACAGCTAGTTTTCCCTTTCAACTCACGTTATTAAACCACCAAAGATTTTGGCAAGGTCTGCAAAGTAAGGCTTCCCTAAACTGAGAAGCGGAAGAAGATGACTGTGATCAAAATAGGGCAGTTGTATTCCACCAAGAATTCATTTTCCAAATGCTACGAGCCGGGTAAATGTGATTTAGCTCCATTGCTAGGGACAGTCAAAGAGAACAGAGAAGACCGCACGGGAAGCAGGCACGTTTCTAAAGCCCCTGGACTTCCCGAGTGCAGGGCTAAGAGCTTTGCATGGTTGTTGCCCAGTCATTTGTGTAGCTCCCGCATAACGTCAGTGCACAGCACGTCACTAGCATGTGACACGTTATTACCACGTAGCATATTATTAGCCCTGGTTTGCAGGTGAAGAAACAGGTTCACAGATGAAGCAACTTGTCTAAGGTCACTTAATGTGTCAGTCTAATCTGCCAAGAAACAGAGCCGAGACAAGATTAAGACCCAAGGACGTGTCAGGAGGAACAGCTCTGACAGGAGCGTGACGGGGACGTCTGGGGGAGCCAGTGCAAGTCACCCTGAGTGAGGGCAGCAGGAAGCCCACCCTGGGCAGGAGCTTCCGAGGACGCCGGGCAGCGTACGGAAAGTTGAGCAAGGTCATCGAGCATCCTGGAGCCAGATCAAGCTGTAGGAACGTCCCACGTGTCCCAGGAAAGGGCCTGCCTCGGTATCCCCAGGACATTCAGTTGCTGGCTCAGAGCAGCCGCCAGGAGTCCTGGCCTTGGCAGAAGTGTGGAAATGGATCCCAGGTTTCAGTCCTTGTAGTTGGAAGTCAGGACACATTTCTGTGGCCACCGAACCCGTATGTAAATGGCGGCATGAGGACTCAGCCCATGTCAGTCTGGCTTCCATCTGAGGCATGTAAGAGAACAAGGCCTCTTGCAGTCTGGCTTCAGGGCTTTCCCGTGAGAGTGGGGTGTGCTGGAAAGCTGAGGCCGAGGACGGAGCTCCAGTAAGAGCAGCAAAGAGCTGCTGCAGACAAGAGACCTCGCAATCAGCCCTGCTGTGAGGATGGACATGAGCCAAGAAAGGAGCAAATTCAGGGATGTCCCCAACCCATCGCCCGTGGGTAAGAAAGCCAGAGGTGGGGCCAGCAGGGGACAGGGCTTAGGCACTGGGTTTCCACATGGCCGACCACAGTTCAAGCCCTGGACTCACACTAGGAGCGTGCGCGAGCCAAAACCCGACAGAGGAGTGGAGGAGCAGGAGTTCCAGCAGGGCCGTCCCCCAGCGGGGATGCCCCCCGCCCCTCTCCCTGCTGCTCTCCGTCTGTCTCTCCAGTGAGCACATGTGCCCTATGGCAAAAACCCTGAAACAATAAGTAAAACAATAGTAATGATAATGATAATAGCAGCCAGTGATGGTTGGTTAAAAGCCAGAATAACCTGAAGTCAAGAGTTTGCACGTCAATTGACCTGAACCCGCTCTAGCCAGAGAGGCAGCCATCTTCCCTGGAAGCTGGGGGTCTGCACCCGCAATCCAGCCCCCAGAAGCACCTCAGCCAGGGAGAAAGTCAGGCCCCCCAGAGAGCCACTGTCCTCGCCAGCCCAGCTGGCCCAGCCATCACCCTGCAGCAGACGAAGAGATTGTGAAGTCAAGCATGGAGCCCACAAGGACGAGGAGGCCCGCGTGGACGAGGAGACCAATGTGGATGAGGAGCTCCGCGTGGACGAGGTGACCCACATGGGTGAGGAGCTCCTCGTGGACGAGGTGACCCACGTGGATGAGGAGCCCCACATGGACGCGGTGACCCGTGTGGACGAGGAGCCCTGCGTGGACGAGGAGCTCCGCATAGACGAGAATCCCCCGCGTGGACAGCAATGTGATCAAGCCTCCCTTTGAGGTGGTACAGCTGAGCTACGTGGAGAGAATGTAAGAGGCCTCCCCTGCCTGCAGTGACGTGTCCTCCAGTCCCCTCTATGAAGGATCCGGTGTGGTCTGAGCTGGGTGGAGGAGGTGGAAGCAGCAGAAACTGAAGGGGCCGTGAAGGTGAGGGGGCGTGAGAGGGAGGGTGAGGGCGATGAAGCGCACCCTGTGGAAGGTGACAGTGAGGGCTGAGGAGCAACGTGGCAAAGTGAGAAGGTGGCACAAGGGTGGAAGATAGGGCCCTGGAGGCCTGTGTCACCTCCCGAAGGGACAAAGTGCTGCATGAAGAGGCTGCGACAATCGATTCTGTGCGAGGACCAGGTGGAACAACAATGTGAAGGGTGACAATGACACGTGTGTTAGAGGGTCTTCTCATGGAAACCCCGGCGGCCCAGGGTCACGTGTGAAGGTAAGGCCTGCCTAGAGACCGGCGAGGTGACAGACCAGACACCGCACAAAGGGTCTGTTCCAAACTCCACGCCCACGTGTCAGTGAGGACCATGCCAGAGGTCACGGCAGACGGAATCTGGAGCCGGGGTGGCCCAGCCGTCTATACCAGGCTGGCTCCTGAGAGCAAACAGCACAGCAGCCCAGGTGGGAAGGAGACGAACAGCTACCCTGGCCCACCTACAGCAAACGGTGTGTCGCGATGGGAGGTACCACTCCAGTAAAGCAATAAAAAAGGTCAGAACACATGACTTGTAAAGCTTTTGAACTAGATGACATAAAACAGTAAATAAAGGAAATTGCATGTGTGTGGTCAGGACACACACAAGAGTAATTGATTTCTACATATGTTCGGAAATTGCAGTGTGAACATGGGAGAAACACTACCCAGCTCTAACAGCGGATATGGGAGACCTGGATCTTCAGTCTCTGCAGCAACTCAAAACCACCAGTTGCCTAATACCTCTGGGAGAGAGCCGCTGGTCTAATCCGATGCTCTCTACTATAGACGAGAAAAACTGAGATTCAGAGCTGTGCAATGACTTACCTAAAACTGCACACGCCTGAGAAGCGGAGACTCAGTCGGGTGGCATCACTAGCCCTGCACCTTCCTTCTAGGCGTAGAGCGAGCAGACTGGACCAGCCGTGGCGGTGGCACACAATGCCCACGTGTCTCAGGGAAGGGGTCAGGCAGGACAGGAGAGGCGTCCTGCAGCCATCAGTCCTCGGAGTGCGGGCCAAGCTTCGAGCTCCCTCCCGGGGAATCCGAGCAGTCACAACTGTTTTAGATGCTCCCCGGTGTGGGTAGTGGTTAGGGTTTAGTGCTCTCAGAACCGTTTCATAATAACACCCAGAGATCTCTCCTCATTCCCGTTCCCTCGCACACAGAGGCTGCACGGCATCTAATACCACAGCAGGGTGAGGGTGGAGGCCGGCAAGCGGATCCTGCCGCCTGTCTGTTAGGCCAGCCGTTGAGTGGATTCACAGAACACAAGACAGCACCATTCTCTGTACTATTTTTAAATCTGGGGAAATAGACTTGCTGTTCCATGAAAAGATCATATTTATAATGTGGAAGATTTATTTTTAAATAATAAAAATAATATAACAAATATTTTTTAAATTTCTCGGTTTCATAACGTGATTAATATTGAGAGATATAACCCACATAAACAGAAGCTCTTGGGGTTCTCAGTAATGTTTAGGAATGCGAAGGGGTCCTGGAACAAGGAGCGGGAGAACTACCACTGTAAGCCTGCCAGGGGGACCGGGCACATTGGCCGAGCTCGGCAGCAGAAAGGCACCCTCTCCCTCCTGACAACTGCCATCGTAGTTTGCCTTTCAAGGCTGTCCTGTGGACCTGCAGTCTACTCGGGATGAAAATTCAGAGTTCTCGAAATCTGGAGGCAATCTTCAAAAGAGCCAGTACCTTAAATAGATGAAGTTCATGAGAAACAACTGATTTATCTAATGCTAATACAACTCACTTAGTAGAAAGAGGGCTTTTCTAATTTCAAAAGCAAATTTATTCTAGTAGCGCTAGTTGGCACTTAATCCGAGTGGCTGGGAGTGTGACCACCACGTGGCACGGCCAAGCTGACTGTGTGCCCGCTCCCCTTCCCAAGAAAGTGGTTATCAGATGTGCCAGAGCTGACTCGTAAACGTCCCCGTCACCGTAACAGTAACGATCGCAGACTGCATTCCGTGCTCCCCGGCTAGTCCGATGGGTGCTGTAGGAGTGAACCAATCCGTCTGTAAATCAGAGGTGGACCAGTTGTTTTTGTAAAGGGAAAGATGGTAACTATTTTAGGCTTTGAGGCCAAATAGTCTCTTGCCCTCCAGGTCAGCTCTGCCATTGAGTCACTAAAGTAGTCATAGATGATGCATAAATAAGTGGATGTGGCAATGTTCCTTTAGAACTGCCTCACACGGACCGACACGTGGCACAGTGGTTAAAGCACTGGGCTCCCACGAGCCTGACCACGGTTAGAGTCCCAGACCTGGTTGCTTGAAAATCACAGAGGTGTGCATGTGTGTCCAGACCCTGAGGGGAGAATGGAGGAGGAGGGGTGGCTGCATGGCTAACCCCAAAAATCTTTCCCTCTCTGTGGCTCTCTGTTTCCATCTGGCGAGCACAGGCACCTGATGGCAGAAATCTGGAACAGAACGATTCGCTCACTACAGCAGTGGACCAGCTCAGGTCACGGTACTGTCTAAGGCCATGTAAAATCTCTCTGCTCTGTGACTTCTCTGTGTTCCCATGTGCCTGACTGGGACCGTTAATCCAGCCTGCACCAATAGGAAGCTCGCATTGTTAAACCGCTGTGTGTGCTAGGGGTCACGTTCTAACCCACTCTCCTCAGAACTCACAACTGTGTTCCCAAAGGTGGGTATTGTAGTCTCATTATATGGCAAACTATGGTGAGGTTCAAGTTCCGCCGACTTTCACGAGGCTATTAAGCTGTCGAGTCTGGATGTAACTGCGTCTCTCTGAGTCTCTTCTCGCTCCAGGATCCTGTCTTTCTGACCACTGTCATGCAGACGTACTGCTTTTCTCCCTGATCCAAACCTCCCTGGTTGTTTACTGCCTCTCACTCTCTATGTCCTTTCATATTAGATAAGGCAGAGCGATGTAACCCCAGGCTATGAGCGAGTTTCTCCACAGCAGAGCTTCAGTAGAATGACTCACTCCATCCTCATTGCCCAGAACTGCCCCAAGGGGATCTTTGTGATGATGGTCAAGCAAAGAAGCAGACAATCTCAGATTAAAGTGACCGTAAGATTGGGCTCAGAGTTGTTGTCTGAAGCTATGACTTTCTGAGGGTACACTTGATTTTTATCATCATTATGTATATTATTCATGAGTTTCTGAGAGAGGGAGAGACCTTCCAGAGGGTCTCACCCCATGATCTGGCCCTGGGTCTGCAGCCAGCAGCCAGCCAAGATCCCGCACGTGCCCATGAGCACACCAGCTTGTTTAGGGGAACCTTGGGACGTGGCCCCATGGCCTCCCGTGTGGCCCCTA
>NW_006160119.1:692419-702012 GCF_000334495.1 Tupaia belangeri chinensis
CTGCTCTCTGCACCTGAGCGAGCTATGTTTGTCGTCTCTGAGCTGCTTATGAGCTGTTCTGTTTCCAGGAATGAAAAGCCTTCTCTATAGTATCCATCCCTTTTCTTTGTACAGTTCTTTACAAAATGTCTCCAAGCTTGCTGCTTTCTGTTGATGATTACAGCAGCCAGCAGTTTCTGAGTGCTTGCTGGTGGCCAGGCACGGGATGGCAGTTCACAGCCTCAGTACCTCTAACTATCCCCCAGCTCTGTGGGGCATGGTGAACACGCTTTCATTTATGATGGGAAACTGGAACTCAGAAATTAGACTTCACCCCGAGACCACCCAGCTTACATATGGTGACACTGGGGTTCAAAAGCAGTGTGGAAACTAGGGTGCTGCTTATTGGGTGTTAGGTGCTTGAAGACAGACTGATCTTTCCTTCCGTGATTTGTAATATGTTCTGGTAACTCCGTGCTAACCCTGACTCGTGCTTTCAAGGAATGTGAAATGAAAGCAGAGACATTGCAGTATACCACCAAGTAGAAGGAGGAGTAGATACTAAATTGTACACAGTGTGATTATAAATGTGTTTTTTTAAAGGAGGAAAGAAAAGAAAATTATACCAAGACTTTAGAAAAATGTCTACCAAAATACTACTGATGGTTATGGAATTATGAATGGGCTTATGGGAGTTTCTTCCTTCTTTCTATTTTTTCAATCATTCTATTTTTCTATATTTTTTTACTTTTAAATAAAAATGACGGTAACCATGTTTTAGATTATCAGTAAAATGGAAAAAGAAACGTTGTTGGTGGCATTATCCATCTAGGCCAGCAGTTTTTAAGTACAATTCATGAACGTTCCCCCTCGGGGACCAGGAATCTATTTAGGGAAGCAGGGTATGAAACTCTGACCAGCCAAGCCCAAGGGCACGTAGCAGCTCAGTGTGGCCCCCATCCATTAGGAAGGGGGGACAAAGGGAGGCCCGTGTTTTTAAGATCATGTGGAAATAGGCCTGGGGTGACTAGCTGAGCAAGTGCGTGGAGGCAGGAGCCAGCTAGATGCTCGTCCGGGAAGAGTGGGCTACGGGGAAGACGCCGTGTGTAGGTCAGGCTTCCATGAAAGCAACCACGGCGGGTCCTTGACGTGACAAAGGCGTGCGGGTCTTGTGCCTTCTGAGCGGGAAAGCGTGTTCCAACAATGGGCGTGATGGAGCGTGTGTTTGATTCCTGCCTGGGAGGGAAGAAAAACAAAGGGGAAGGTCACTACCCAGCTCCCAGGTCCTTTCTAAGGTATCCTACAAAGTCTTAAGCTGACGTTCTTCACAACCGAGCCAATCATACTTTCCTGCTCAGAACCCTTCCATCCTGCACTGCCTCATCAGGTCAGCACAAAGACTGGGGGTGGGTATTCTAAGGTCCTTCACATTGAGGGGAGAAAATCCTTTTTTCTCTGAACCCTCATAAATTCTTAGTTAAGATACTCTCCCCAAAGCAAGTCAAATTAACAACAAAAAAATCCAGTAGAAGTTTATTTTAATATGGGCTGCCCATTCACCCTGAAGAGACTTCAGTTCAAAGTATCCCTCAAAGCAGTGGCTTGGATCATACAGTGCACCCCAAAAACAACCAAGCCGGCCTGGTCTCCCCGGGGACTGTGAGAAAGTACTCAGGTCTGCTCCGAGTGCGTCTGGTCCTGCCGAGGGCGCCCTGCACCGACATGTGAGCTGTCCAGGAGGGAGAGCTCACTGACGTCCGTAGCATTCAGGCAAACCAAGGAAAGGGCACAGTCCCCTGCTTTCTGCCTTCGTCAGCCCAGCCATTCCCAGTATTTTAGGGAGAGATGTTTTGGCTTCCCTCAGTAATTATGGAGCTGGCTGCCAGCATCATCCCCAGCCTCTCCCCAGGACGTCTTTGTGCCACCACGCCAGCTCCTGGGTGTCCCCTTTGCTTTTACTCTCTCCCACTTGCCTGGTTGCACCCTCTGTAGAAATACCCCCTTTACAACCGCCGTACCCTGACAAGGGCGGCTCTCCCTCTTCTCCGAAGACTCCTGGCGCGTCTGTTCATGTATTCGCACATTCATTTATTTACACATGCATTTATTCCCTCGTCCGCAGTCAGCCTGAGGTCGTGTTTATTCTTACGCTCGCTTACCACCACGCTGGGTAGTGCTCTGGAGGGCTGGAACCGGGCTCTTTCTCTTTGTGAACATTCGGCTGACACCAAGATTAGGGTGGCTGGTAGACACGCGGAAATGAGGGGTGTTTTGGAGAGCCACGCGGTGCCCAAGAGAAATGATGAGTTTGACTGAACCTCGCTAACTCTGCAGGGGAAAGGATGATGTTTAACTCAAATTCAGGCTTAACTATGCTCTGCTCCGCTGAATTTTTGGGCAACGAAATCAGCTGGTACAACGTCAGCAGCAAGGACTAAGGTTTTGCTCCAGCAGCCCGCCCCACACCCGGTGTCAGTTTCATGCATGCATTTACCAATTCTCTCATCATCCTTTCATCTCACAAGCGCCACGCACTACTACAGTCTAGACACTGGGGGACGCCGAGTAGGAATGTAAAGGAAAATAAAGGTCCTCTGTGAGACTCTGTCATTTATTGGGATTAAAAAACAAGTTTAAAACAAGGGAGAGGTTCTGCTTCTAATAACGAAGCATCCGTTTTACATCACTGTCCCACCAAAAACAATGATACAGGCTAAACAAGGTAAAAGAACATCTCACTAAAATCCCCAGACCATCAAGACTTGAGGGCCCAAGACCTGGAGAGAATAGAAAAACGGTGAGTCAGACACTGTGGATTTCCACCCAAGACAACGCCTCCACACGGAGTCCAAAATGCAGTCGGTTCGAAGGCTGGGAAGCCTTGCAGAAAATGCTGGGTCATCAGGAAAGTCATGACGCGCTTTGCATAGAGAACGGAGAAAGTGAGCAGATTTGGGTGGCCTCGTGGGGCTGGAAAGGAAAGTGCAATTTGAGTCTGTTCTCTCAGGGCGTTCGCTAACTGGCGAACAGCAGTACAGAGGGAGACTACGCAGACCGGGGGCCAAGATTATGGGAATAAACAGTCTTTGAGAGTCTCAGAAATAAAACCGGCACTGAGGACTTTCAAGGAGGAACAGTCTTCATAAACATCTTCATGAGAGTTTCTTCAGCAGCCTCGTAAGCAGGCTTCCAGTTAGAGTCCTAAGGAGCAAGGAATCAGAAATAGATCAGGCCTTAAGAGACTTGAAGAACCTCACCCTCTGAATAACTAAATCCTGATTAGATTCAAGTGACTATCCCCATTCTAACTGCTTGCTCAGAGCTAAGACTCATCTAAATCTTTATAATAGTCTTTATTTTTAATTTTTACATTCAATCACTCAAAAATCGTATATCATTACAGCACACCAAATGGATTTTCTTGTCATTAATACATTGTATATTGGTTCAGCCAAAGATATTATCATTCATATTATCATCAAGAGATAATTTTCCATTTTTGTGTCCCTTAAATGTTTTGTTTCTTTCTTTTTCTCTTTAATTCTTTCCCTCAGTGTGTCCTATTTCATCAAAAATGAACAAGAGCAGGGGACCAGCAGTTAGGGTAATGGCTATGTCACTGGACTCCCATGTAGTCAACCGCGGTTTGTGTCGCGGACCCGGCGGCTTAAACTCATGCCGGGTGTGTGTGTGCATGCCCAAGATCCCAAGAGGAGAATGGAGGAGAAGGGATTGCGGTGTGGCCATCCCCCCCGGGGGGTGATTTCTCGCTTTCTGTCTCTCTGTCTCTCTCGGTCTTTCCGGTGAGCACATGCGCCCAGTAGCAAACAAAACAAACAAACAAGAAAACTCTCAAAAAAAATGAACAAGAGCACCAAAAGGCAGAACCAAGAAGCAGATAACAGAAATAGGCCCACCGGTCCAGACGTTGTGGTCATCAGATCTAGGCTTTATGATTACTCTAAGCAACACGTTCAAGACAGCAGGTACACCGCTTCTCTGCAAACTGGCATCTGAATTAATCGTCAAAGATGGGTATCAGCCAAGCAGATGCTGACTCCGTGAAGGCTAGAGTTCAGATGCACCTGACTCCAGCAACGATGAACCACAGGGTGGAGAACGAAGTAGGGAAGGGTGACGTTCACCAGCCCGACGAGGAGGGAGTGTGGCTAGGATTGAGGCAGGAGTGCAGGGAGACCTGACAGGCCTTCCTCCCACGGATGACAGGACGCGGGCTGGAGGGAGTGCCCATGGAGCCAAGCTCCCAGATGGAGCAGAGCTAGACCGAACTGATAACTCACTGCTGTTTGTCCATTTTAGGATTTCTTCAGTAAATCTGACCCATTTCTGGAAATTTTTCGTATGAATGATGATGCAACTCAGCAGCTCGTGCACCGAACGGAGGTAAGCAAAGTCATCCTTGGCTGACCCTTCCCCGAAGATGACAGATCAGTTTGCTTTAAGAAACTCCTGATAGTTATCTCTGTCAGTGTGCACTTGAACCCGGAACTGCTAGTGTCTTCACGAGGACTCCAACTTTTGTAGTTATTTTTTTAATTCTCAATTTACATTTTATAAAAGATGACTCCCAGTAACCCTAATTGTCATTGTTGATCTTCAATACAGACAGCAACTTACTGATAGGAAGTACGTAATTACCAGCTGAGCTTTAGTGAGATTGGCCAGCTACTAATATTGTACTAAGTGACCTGCATGCACTGTTCACTTACAACCTCGTCACACGATCATTATTATTGTCACTGTCCTCACTTAAAAGTTAAAGAAACGGGACCAGCAGGTAACGTGGTGGTTAAGGTGCTGGACTCCCACATGACTGATCATGGTTCAAGTCCCAGACCTGGTGGCTTGAAAACCACAGTGGGTGCATGGGCCTACGTGCCCAAAATCCCAGGAGGAAAATGGAGGAAAGGGGATTGTGGCATGGCCATCCCCTGAGGTGGGGGGGAGGGTGATTTCTCACATTCCCTCTCACTGTCTCTCTCCTCTCCAGCAAGTGCATGTGCCATATGGAAAAGAAAAAAAAAACCTTAAAAAATAAAAATCACAGAAATCGAACTTAGATTAAGTCATCTCCCTAAGTCAGTCACTTTACTGAGCGGTCTTGTGGTTAGTAAAGGCTGAAGCTGACGTTCAAGTTGAGATTCTCTGACTGAGCTTTGTAGTAATTTGGGAAGCTGGTGTCTCCCAGGAAGCTCATGCACTGGAGCGGGACCGCCCTGTCACAGGGACAGCTGCCCTGCTCAGAAGCCACTTGGTCTGGCTGTGCCTCCTTCCCAACCTCCTCCTCTTCTCCAAGTGGCCCGGCCCTTGTCTCTCCCTGTCTGCCACCTGCTGCCCACACCACGGCCACCCACGCCACCCATCTCCACTTTTAATGCTGTTTTGTTTCTAAGCCACTGCAGGGGGTTCTCACGGTGTGGGAAGCACAGGGAAAAGGAGGGAGGGGCGTAGTGCTGATCAGCTTGGAACCGAGAGAAGACCCTGCGTGCTTACATCCCTGTGGCAGGGCAGAGAGGAGACCTCGCGATTTCTGTACGGTGGCGGTGAGCTGCCGTGCTCCCACGGTCTCACACTACACGCCCAGTTCCACTTTCCATAGGTCAGAGTTGTAGGCGCTAAGGGGAGTCATCATGTCGTTCTTAAGGGGGACAAGAATGGGCGAGTGGTAGCTGTCGTCTGGCACACAGCAGGTGCTGATAAAGCGTGTTTCGTGAGGGAATGAGTAAGTGGGTGGAACTGAGCGTGAGTGTGTGTCCACCATGTGCGGGAGAACGGTGTGACTGTGGCACTTCGTCCTGGGGAGACAGATCAAGGTACAGCTGGCAGGCAGCCCTGAGTGCACCCCACCACCATCACGTGGTCTCCGTGATGCAGTAAGCTCTGGGAAGACCCGGAAGTAAGTGTCCATCCATACTTTTGTTCAAGTGAATGAAGGCTTTTTCTTTTTTTAAATTTGCCAGATGGCACAGATGCTGGCTGGGGACGGTGGGGAGAAAACACCTCCGGCAGGAGACAGACCACAAACCTTTCTGCTCCACTTCTCCATTTCACATTTTGGGGCATGCACACATAGGCGCCTGGTGTGTTTTCAAGTCACCAGTGCCAGGACTTGAACTCACGGTCAGCCATGTGGGATACCTCGCCGCTGGCTGGCCCGAATGGGGGCTTTGATCAGGGAGAAAAGAGGTGACGGCATGGTGTTAGACTTGTTCGCTCCTTTTCCCCGGCGACATTCCTCCTCTCGTTATTGATACTGGTAAATTCTCCCATTCCTAAAAATTTCCAGAACTTTCTTCCTTACTCTGACCCTGAGGGGCTCCTGGAGTCCTCACTCTTCCCAGGAGATGAGGCAGTTGAGTTCTCCAATGAGTTTAGCAATATCACATTGATTTTCCTCTTGCTTGCTCAGAAGATGCAAAATAAATACAGGCAGTACTCCCAGGGGAAGCACACACACACGTACACAGTGGATTAATTCAGATTTTAATTTCAGAGGGCATTTCTAGTTGACATTTTGATCTGCTGTTGAATTTTTCAGAACTGTTGTGATGAAACAGCTCCACTCAGTATTTTCATGTGAATGTGAGGAGCTTAAATTAACCTGAACAGTTTTATCTAATTTTTATCTAATTTTTCTTCTCAGTTTCCCTTTGATCATTGTCAGAGTATTCAGACACAAAGTCACGCAGTAACATTATTTTTCTACTTTAATGCACTAGAAGAAATTTAATTATGAGTCCATGAGTTAATCAATAATTCATAGCTATATTAGGAACCCAGCAGAAGAGGGACTCAGTCATAAAATAATTATGTTATTTGAATAGAAAATTAATTTTTTAAAAAACGCTAAGATTTCTACTAACTAAAAACTTTATAGGAAGAAAGTCAACAGGACAGAATTCCGTTTACCCGTGTGTGTGTGCCTCGTCATGTAGCAGGTCAGCCGGGGCCACCTCCAGATGCCCACCAGGGTTAGGGTGGGACCTGAGAATGTGCTTTCAGTCAGTTCCCAGGTGAGGGAGTCCTGCAGTGTAGAAAATGCACCGTGGGCAGCCCTGTTCTGCAGCATGTGAGATGGCGCTAGGCCCCACGTAGCGACTCTGAGGCTCTGAACGATGCAAATCGTTTTAACCACAGCAAGAGCAGGGTAAGTCTCAACTTGCATGCAGCTTGGACGGGATTTCCGAGTTCGCGATGAGCGAGCTGCTTTCCCAGCAAAGGTTTTCTTGACCTGTCAACTCAGCGTGTAGTCAGAGCTGCCCCGTTGTGCTTTCCAGGAGAAAAGGGAAGTATGCTGCTGGGATTTTTCTTCTAGAAACTTCTCTAATTTGCAGTTTGATGCAATTCAAGGTCACAGATGACAAGCGACCATCAGTTTATTAGTGGTAGAGTCATTCTGCCACACCCCATTATGCCTCCGAGTCTACCTCTGCTCACCCTGAGAGAAGGAGAGCACCGTAGGACCATCCTCCAGGACTGGAGGTCTTCTAGCAATGGCCACAAGAAATCTCACGTCCTTAATCTGAGCCCCTTTGACATGGAAGGGACCATCTTCCATACCCGCATGCTGGACAGTATCACTGCCCTTGTTCACGAAACAGCAGCCGGGCCAGTGACCCCGGGAGCTCAGCCCACAGTGACCTGCTTCGTAGACACTCCTCAAAGATTCGCTGCTCCGAGTTTTCACTAAGGCACACGTTCCAGACAGTTGCCCTCTTCGTAAGCACCACAAAGGCTTCCCCAGGAGTTTTGTATGGAAATGTGGAAATGTCAAGCCTTTCCCTCCTCCATTCCCACTCCTCTCCTTCTTCTCCCAGGTCGTGATGAATAACCTCAGTCCAGCCTGGAAGTCATTCAAAGTATCGGTCAATTCGCTGTGCAGTGGGGACCTAGACCGCCGGCTAAAGGTCAGAAACTTGCGTCCGGGAATCGCTGATTTCTGACACGTGCTCCCCATGACTGGGGACTGCCTCTGGAGGTGCCTGGCTGCCATCTGGGATGACTAGGAAAGTTGGGTCATATGGCCGTCACCATACAGCAGGCCAGCCCGGACTCTACTCACCGTGACTTTAAAGAAAGCAAGAACAGGGCCAGCAGGTGGCATGGTGGTTAAAGTGCTGGTTCAAGTCCCAGACCTGGAGACTTGTTTTCTCACTTTCCCTCTCTCTCTCTGTCTCTCCCTGGTGAATTAAAATAATAATAATAAATACTACTAATAATAAATGAATAATTACTTTTTTAAAAAGTTAGAAAGAAAGAACAAGAGCTATTTGGACCCTCCGAGGTTGAGGTCCAGAACTCGCACCTCCTCTATCCTCTGTAAGCCAAAGCAAGCCACGTGGCTGTTCCAGATTCGAAGGGGAGGAGACGGATTCTACCCCTTGATGGGAGGAGCTCCGAAGTATTGCAGCCATTTTTTCAGTATACCGTAAATGCTTTTGGAGCACCACAGCAATGCGGCAGTTAAAGAAAAGGAGATGCACTGGCGGGTCGGGAATCACCAAGGTGGGCAATAAGCCCAACGCCGTAGCAGGCTCCGGGGACAGTCCCTGCAGTCCCTTGTCTGCCCCTGCCTCCAAGTCCAGAACTTTCACATTGCCGGTGCCCTAGTGTCGATCCGCCAGTTCAGGATAGTTTACCCACATCTGGTTCTCACAGAACAGCTTCTGGTGATAAGAGCTCCTAAATTCTTGTTGGTAAGGAATGGGAGTGTAAGCAGCCTCGTGGATCTTTTCCGAATGTCATTTCCTTGGCATATTTCACGGCTTCATCCTTCAGTTCCTTCGAACAGTCTCTGAAGTAGCAAGCACCAAGCCTACACCACTAAGGATAATAAATCCTGACTTCTCTTTTAGAATGTGCGATTTTAAGTGTATCCACATTACATCAGGAAGGGGGGTGAAGTGAGTGGGATGAACGGGATTCAGTTAAGTCTTGAAGTGGGTGAAAAAGAAAGGGCCATCCTCTAGATTCTGAAGCTTGAACCTTTACTGCAATTTCCTTGTCTCCAGGTCCCCCAGTCCTCCCCGTCCTTCGGCAATTAGACCTCTACCCAGACGCATTGTGGTCGACCACCCAGCACGCCTGGTCGCACTGCATTAAAACCCTTTATGACAGCTATCCCTTAGAAGAGTAAAAGTCTAAATGGACCTGTCAGGAAGCATTCCCTCCAGCCCATCTCCCGGCAGACCAGGGGCCTCTTCGTGGCTGTCTTGAAGCCCACTCAGCCACTCACCAGCTCCTCCCAGCGGTGAAACTGACTCCGGAAGGCACACAGTGTACCCGACCATAGCAGATCTGAGGCAGGTCAGCACATGACCTAGAAAAGTGCCGTCCAACTTGAGCAGCATCAGAGACACCCGAGAACGTGTGAGCCCACGGTGAGGGACAGCCGCCCAACATGAGCCCACAGTGAGGGACAGCCGCCCAACGTGAGCCCACGGTGAGGGACAGCCGCCCAATGTGAGCCCACGGTGAGGGAGGGACAGCCGCCCAACGTCAGCCCACGGTGAGGGACAGCCGCCCAACGTCAGCCCACGGTGAGGGACAACCGCCCAAAGTGAGCCCACGTGCGGGAGGGACAGGCCACCCAC
>NW_006160119.1:702933-710544 GCF_000334495.1 Tupaia belangeri chinensis
GCCCGACGTGAGCCCACGGTGAGGGAGGGACAGCCACCCAACGTGAGCCCACGGTGAGGGAGGGACAGCCGCCCAACGTGAGCCCACGGTGAGGGACAGCCACCCAACGTGAGCCCACGGTGAGGGACAGCCGCCCAACGTGATACAAGATTTCCCAGTTTCTTAAGACTTTCTCATCTAACTAGTCCTTCATATTCTGCTATATACAAATCGTATAAGCTTATTAGAAATAAAGCATTTATGGCCTTCAGGACAAGTGTCCTAGGAGAACATAGCATTTAACTCAGGACTTTGCAGGTGCATGCATAGCCTAGAAATCATGAGGAATGGCCTCAGTGTGGCAGTGCTTACCGTGTTAGGAAGTGGCCCCGGGCAAGGTAAGAGCCGACAGAGCTCCTGAATTCAGGGCATGTTGTGAGCCGGCAGAGCTCCTGAGGTCAGGGGATGTTATGAGTCCCGTTAACAGTGGATCGTTATCCTGAGAGCAGTGAAGGCCTGGGGGATTCTGTGCACAAGGTCATGTGATCACATGTGAATTCTTGGGAACAGTACCCTGCCTGAGATCTTGTTAGAAGTCACAGCAGTTAATCCAGATATGACAGAGGTGACCAGAACTTGGCATCAGATTGCCTGTTGACGAGGAAGTAGAAAGACTAAAAATTGGTCCCTGAGTTATGGCTTGCCCACGGGAGAGGAAAGGGCACCACACCCTAAGCTTAATCTACCAAGGGAGAAGGTTTGGGTGGGAAGGAGTCCCATCTGTGCGTGCTGAGTTTAAGGTGTCTGCAGACTATCCAGTGAGCAGACGACCCCAGATTGTCTCAAGTTGGGCTCTCAAAGTCTCCATCACAGGAGACCAGTTTGGAGCAGACCAGGTAGTCAGACAGTGTGGAAGTTGGCTGTTTGCGTTTCATGGTCAGGAAAAACCGAGCTGAGGCATAAGTGTCCAGTGTTGCCAATACACAGGTGGCGTGTGCACTCACACGTGTGGAAGTGCTCATGAGGGTGTCACTAGGAGGAAATGCACCAGAATGGTGACAGTTCTCCACAGTTAAATCATGAAGCTATTATTTCAATGTTTAAAACATTTCCACCTCAAGATAATGTGTTACATTTGCAACAAGGAAAAAGAAAAAACTAGCTTGAAATTCATATGACATATTTCATATTCATGCCATTTTTTTTATATTTGCTTAGGCCTTTCTAGTTTCTATTTTAACATTCAAAATTGAAGTCATTATTTTTAAGTCTCAGAGGGTTCCCTGGTGATGGGCAAACATATTCTATTTTTGAACGGTGGCATTTTTCAAAGTTAAGAAGTAGACTATGGATCAATTTGGCTTAATTCCTCTTAAGTTCCAAGATCTACTTAGGCTTAAAGGAACCTGGTGATAGAATGATCGCTTGGTGATACGAACTCACACCAACAGGGTTTCTATGCTTCTGAGCTTTCATTAGTTTTGTAGAATGAGCTTGCCATACACCAATGTGTCTAGGTGGCCCATTTTGCAATGACAACCAAACCACACAGCGACTGCAGCTGTGGTACCTAACTTCTTTGAAAAACACACAGACAACGATTTCATCACCTGTTACTTAAAAGAAATGAGCTAGGAACAGACCCAGTCCTCACTCTGAGGTAAGGAAGAGAATACGGTGACGTCTAATGGGCTCTGGATCCTGCGGTACTGGGGGCAGCAGTGCTGGACCTGAAGCACAGGACTCCTTAGAATCACGCAATTGAGAGCTTCGGTATTCCAGCCACCTTATCTTCACAAACATCCGAGAGGAAAAGACTTTGCCTGAACCGTGCGGCTTATTAAAAGCCAAGACTTGAATCTGTACATGGAGAAAAGAGAAGGGTGTTAAGTCATCCCTGGACTCTTTCTGTGCAGAGACGCTGCAGGGGCTTCCCCGTGTCACCTCTCTCACCCAGCCAGCAGGGCTGCAAGGTTAAGGAAGAGGGAGGCCCAGTCTCAGAGCAAGCAGCTCAGCACTGCGCGGAGGAAGCTGGACCCTGCAGGGGCCCAGCCTCAGCAGCTGTGCACCTCCAGGCATGCCAGGGTACTGACAGACGGAGAATGAGAAGAAGGATTGCAGCACGGCCAGGCCCTGCTGGGGAGGAAGCTTCCTCCCTCTTCTCTCACTTTCACCTGCTTTCTTTTGTACCCCACTCCCGACCCCCCTCCCCCCCGCCTTCAGCATTAAAAGCAAAAGAAGAAAAAGAAAAAGGAAACTAAAGTTCAGAGAATTAAGTAAGCTCCTAATAAATCCACAGAGTAAGAGTAGACCCCGCCGCCTGCCTGTTGGACTCTAGGGTGATCTGATGCCTCTTGAAGGGCTCTGAAGGCCTGCGGGCTGTCAGGCCATGCCCCCTCGGACCGTCCCTGCTGTTATTTGTGTAACTGGAAGAGCAACTGCTGTTGCTAAGGCTGGAAAAAAAAATGCAGATTTTTTTTATCATCCTTTGTGATTGAAGGACAAAGGAGAAAAGAAAATGATGACATTTCATAGCAGCGAGCAGTCAGGAGACAGGAACCTCGCTTTGTCTAGGCGGGCCTTAAAAGCGCAGAGAGCCTGAGGGTGTTTTAAATATCTCTGGAGGGCCCTGCGTAAGTGTGGGAGGAATCATGTCTAGGCAGAAAAGCGCAGTGGCTTTGAACAGGATTCTCTCTTGGTGTTCTGAGTCTGGGAATCAGAGGTGAGGACCACGTGCTGGCTTTCCTGCCTGTGTGGCTGTCCTGTGTCCGTTTCTGAATGTGTCTTCAGAGCTCAGCTAGGTGGTCAGCCAGCAGAGATGGTCATTTCTACTGAACAGATGAAGAACGCAAGGCGTGATTCAATATGCAAAGGGCGTCATGGGTACCTACCACAGACGGGAGACGAATGTGAGAAAAAATCAGGGTTGCTTGAAGTTGTTTAGGTTTTCCGTTTTTCTTCCCAGGTCATTACCATGCATCTCTGTAGCACTGACGTGGTTTTTCAGAAACATGCATTACATTGCCATGTACACCTTCTCTGGAGAACATCACATTCTTACGTCTGCCAAATACAAGCACTTCCTCCCTGGGCCCCTGTCCACCCCCGCTTCCTGCCCTCCCTGTGGTGTCTGGGACCCACATTCGTCTTCACTGCTGTTACGTCCTTGGGTCCTCCAGTCTCTGTCTTAGAAAGCAGACGTTCGGAATAAACCGACTGGAGACACACCGTTCATCTTTCACGGCCAGGTTCACGCTGCTTAGCCTAAGTCTGCGATCACCTGCTTTGTACCAAATAACAGGGTCTCATTATTTCTGATGGCTGAGTAATATTCCTCTATAGAAAACAGTATGGAGGTTCATCAAAAACCTTTAAATAGAACTTCTAGTTGACCTAATATTCTCACTCCTGTTATCTACCCAAAGGCCAGGAAATAGAAAGGCATTTGCACGTCCATGTTAATCGCACCATTGTTTACAATGGCTATGACATGGACTCCACCCAAGTGCCCAGGTATGGATGGCTGGACTGAAAAAATGTGACCCATGTACACAATAAATGGTTTACTTTTTTTTTTTAAGAGATTTTTGCTATAGGGCGTATGTGCTTGCCAGAGAGACAGAGAGAGAAATCATCTCCCGGGGATGGCCATGCCACAGTCCCTTCTCCTCCATTCTCCTCTCGAGATTTTGGAAGCACATGTGCCCGGCATGAGTTTTAAGCTGCTGTGTCCAGGACTCGAACTGCAGTCAACTCTGTGGGAGTCCAGTGATGTAACCATTATGCTGTCTGCTGGTCCCATGGAATGGTGTACGTTTTTAAGTTATACATTCCTATCAGTAAAAGTACCTTTCAACGTAGGCATAGCTTATTAACTACTTTACACGTTACACGATGATAGAAGTTTTCAAAGATGTGGTAAAAATGAACATAAAGCAAACTGCTGGCATTTCCTTGCTTCCCCTCAGCTGTGGTACACACGCCCGGGTTGGCCTCATGATTCCCGCCCTCTGGAACTCAGGTCTCCCCTTGAGTGTGAGCAGGGCCTGTGACCCTCTTTGTTTAAGTTCATTTATTTCTTTCATGAGGGAGAGAGAGAGGTATTTCCACTACGGATTTCACACAGCAATCCACCCTGGCCTCGTCAGCCAGTGACAGGTGTGTGTAGGGTGCCTCAGGACACGGCTGGACCTCGTCATGTGAGTCCACTCGTGTTACCACTGGGCCACGTCCTGAGGACCCGTGACCTTCTACCCTGTAAATGTGACCAGAGATGGGTATTACTGTTGTGAACATGGTAGATTACACGCAAAGGTGAAGACGTGATTAAGATCTCAGATCAGTCAACGGTGACTTAAGTGAAGGCCTGACCCGCGCCCTTAGGCCAGAGCCAGTGGGCGGTGTGGTGGCCAGGGCACAGAGCTCTCACGTGGCCAACCAGCGGCTGGGAAATCACACGCATGTGTGCCCAAACCATGATGAGGGCATGGGGAGGAGGGTCACGGTGTGGTCCTCCCCCCTGGGGTGACGTCACACTTTGCCTCTCGCTGTCTCTCACCATCCTGTGGCAGAAACTTCAAAAACAAAAGAAAACCAGTAGGGGAGAAGGGTGACTTAGACATTCTTTGAGGTCAAGACTTCAAGCCAGAGAGGCTGTTCCTCTGTCTCTGGTTTTTAAGAAACAGGCTCCTGGGAACCAGCAGTTAGCGTAATGGCTATGTTGCTGGACTCCCACGTAGTCAACCGCAGTTCATGTCCCGGACCTGGTGGCTTAAAACTCACACCAGGCGCATGTGTGTGCCCAAGATCCCGAGAGGAGAATGGAGGAGAAGAGATTGCGGCGTGACCATCCCCCCTGTGAGGTGATTTCTCACTTTCTATCTCTCTGTCTCTCTTTGTCTGGCGAGCACACACGCCCTATAGCAAAAACCTCTCCAAAAAGCAAGCAGCTCAGCACTGCGCGGAGGAAGCTGGACCCTGCAGGGGCCCAGCCTCAGCAGCTGTGCACCTCCAGGCATGCCAGGGTACTGACAGACGGAGAATGAGAAGAAGGATTGCAGCACGGCCAGGCCCTGCTGGGGAGGAAGCTTCCTCCCTCTTCTCTCACTTTCACCTGCTTTCTTTTGTACCCCACTCCCGACCCCCCTCCCCCCCGCCTTCAGCATTAAAAGCAAAAGAAGAAAAAGAAAAAGGAAACTAAAGTTCAGAGAATTAAGTAAGCTCCTAATAAATCCACAGAGTAAGAGTAGACCCCGCCGCCTGCCTGTTGGACTCTAGGGTGATCTGATGCCTCTTGAAGGGCTCTGAAGGCCTGCGGGCTGTCAGGCCATGCCCCCTCGGACCGTCCCTGCTGTTATTTGTGTAACTGGAAGAGCAACTGCTGTTGCTAAGGCTGGAAAAAAAAATGCAGATTTTTTTTATCATCCTTTGTGATTGAAGGACAAAGGAGAAAAGAAAATGATGACATTTCATAGCAGCGAGCAGTCAGGAGACAGGAACCTCGCTTTGTCTAGGCGGGCCTTAAAAGCGCAGAGAGCCTGAGGGTGTTTTAAATATCTCTGGAGGGCCCTGCGTAAGTGTGGGAGGAATCATGTCTAGGCAGAAAAGCGCAGTGGCTTTGAACAGGATTCTCTCTTGGTGTTCTGAGTCTGGGAATCAGAGGTGAGGACCACGTGCTGGCTTTCCTGCCTGTGTGGCTGTCCTGTGTCCGTTTCTGAATGTGTCTTCAGAGCTCAGCTAGGTGGTCAGCCAGCAGAGATGGTCATTTCTACTGAACAGATGAAGAACGCAAGGCGTGATTCAATATGCAAAGGGCGTCATGGGTACCTACCACAGACGGGAGACGAATGTGAGAAAAAATCAGGGTTGCTTGAAGTTGTTTAGGTTTTCCGTTTTTCTTCCCAGGTCATTACCATGCATCTCTGTAGCACTGACGTGGTTTTTCAGAAACATGCATTACATTGCCATGTACACCTTCTCTGGAGAACATCACATTCTTACGTCTGCCAAATACAAGCACTTCCTCCCTGGGCCCCTGTCCACCCCCGCTTCCTGCCCTCCCTGTGGTGTCTGGGACCCACATTCGTCTTCACTGCTGTTACGTCCTTGGGTCCTCCAGTCTCTGTCTTAGAAAGCAGACGTTCGGAATAAACCGACTGGAGACACACCGTTCATCTTTCACGGCCAGGTTCACGCTGCTTAGCCTAAGTCTGCGATCACCTGCTTTGTACCAAATAACAGGGTCTCATTATTTCTGATGGCTGAGTAATATTCCTCTATAGAAAACAGTATGGAGGTTCATCAAAAACCTTTAAATAGAACTTCTAGTTGACCTAATATTCTCACTCCTGTTATCTACCCAAAGGCCAGGAAATAGAAAGGCATTTGCACGTCCATGTTAATCGCACCATTGTTTACAATGGCTATGACATGGACTCCACCCAAGTGCCCAGGTATGGATGGCTGGACTGAAAAAATGTGACCCATGTACACAATAAATGGTTTACTTTTTTTTTTTAAGAGATTTTTGCTATAGGGCGTATGTGCTTGCCAGAGAGACAGAGAGAGAAATCATCTCCCGGGGATGGCCATGCCACAGTCCCTTCTCCTCCATTCTCCTCTCGAGATTTTGGAAGCACATGTGCCCGGCATGAGTTTTAAGCTGCTGTGTCCAGGACTCGAACTGCAGTCAACTCTGTGGGAGTCCAGTGATGTAACCATTATGCTGTCTGCTGGTCCCATGGAATGGTGTACGTTTTTAAGTTATACATTCCTATCAGTAAAAGTACCTTTCAACGTAGGCATAGCTTATTAACTACTTTACACGTTACACGATGATAGAAGTTTTCAAAGATGTGGTAAAAATGAACATAAAGCAAACTGCTGGCATTTCCTTGCTTCCCCTCAGCTGTGGTACACACGCCCGGGTTGGCCTCATGATTCCCGCCCTCTGGAACTCAGGTCTCCCCTTGAGTGTGAGCAGGGCCTGTGACCCTCTTTGTTTAAGTTCATTTATTTCTTTCATGAGGGAGAGAGAGAGGTATTTCCACTACGGATTTCACACAGCAATCCACCCTGGCCTCGTCAGCCAGTGACAGGTGTGTGTAGGGTGCCTCAGGACACGGCTGGACCTCGTCATGTGAGTCCACTCGTGTTACCACTGGGCCACGTCCTGAGGACCCGTGACCTTCTACCCTGTAAATGTGACCAGAGATGGGTATTACTGTTGTGAACATGGTAGATTACACGCAAAGGTGAAGACGTGATTAAGATCTCAGATCAGTCAACGGTGACTTAAGTGAAGGCCTGACCCGCGCCCTTAGGCCAGAGCCAGTGGGCGGTGTGGTGGCCAGGGCACAGAGCTCTCACGTGGCCAACCAGCGGCTGGGAAATCACACGCATGTGTGCCCAAACCATGATGAGGGCATGGGGAGGAGGGTCACGGTGTGGTCCTCCCCCCTGGGGTGACGTCACACTTTGCCTCTCGCTGTCTCTCACCATCCTGTGGCAGAAACTTCAAAAACAAAAGAAAACCAGTAGGGGAGAAGGGTGACTTAGACATTCTTTGAGGTCAAGACTTCAAGCCAGAGAGGCTGTTCCTCTGTCTCTGGTTTTTAAGAAACAGGCTCCCTG
>NW_006160119.1:710786-732298 GCF_000334495.1 Tupaia belangeri chinensis
AAGAAAGAAAGAAAGAAAGAAAGAAAGAAAGAAAGAAAGAAAGAAAGAAAGAAAGAAAGAAAGAAAAGAAAAGAAACAGGCTCCAATAAAACCATGCTATGAGCCTTCCCGACACCCTGCGGAGCGTGAGAGCCGACCGCCTCCTGCCATGTCTGCGAGAGGCAGCGTCGGCAGCTGGGTTTCACTGTGGGATCGCAGGAACGGCGCAGCTAGGGTGCACCTGGACCTCTAGTCCACAGGCAGTGAGACAGAGCTGGGGTCACTCAGGCCACTAGTTCCTGGCAAGTTTCTCCACGGCAGCATGAACCTCTCACTGGAGGAGGGCGCTATTGGCCCTGACCTTGCATTCACTTCCTAGTCAAGGAACGTAAGTCTCCACGGGGGCGAGGCTCCCTCAGCACGTCAGCCACGGACCTCCTCCTACCCTCCATCATGCCCGGAAGAATGGCTAGTTTTGCTCCCAGTTGGAAGGGTAAGGAAATGGAGGTTTAGCAAAATACAGCGACTTGTCCCAGATGCCACAGTTAGAAGGGAAAGGCCAGAGCCTTGAACCCCTGCCTAGCATGGAAAATGAAGCTGTGTCTGGCTTCCTGTTCCATCGTCGCATCCATGGCCCTGCAGGGCATGGCATAAAGCGGCCTCGCAGCTCCCCTCCTTCCGAACCCCGTGACGGGAACCGGCTTTCCTGCTGGGTCTCTGCCAGCGCCGCACACGCTCCTGAAGGCTTCCGCCCCGCCATGGCCGTCCCGGGCTGTCTCTCCCCACGAACAACGGTGGGTCTGTGTGCTGTGACTTACATGTGAGAAGGAGTCCACGTGAGGATCGTCTGTCCAGGCCAGAGAGTCCAAAGAGCCGAATGGTTCGATATTAACAGAGTGCGGAGTTGTGAGAGGCAATTTTTGTTCTTTTGGAGAGAAATTTTTGCTAGAGAGCATGTGCACTCACTGGAGAGACAAAGTCAGAGAGAGACAGCAAGAAATCACCCGGCAGGGGATGGCCACGCTGCAATCCCTTCTCCTCCATCCTCCTCTCGGGATTTTGGGCATGCATGCACATGCGCCTGAAGTGAGTTTCAAGCCGCCGGGTCCCACCAGGACTCAAATCATCTTCAGTTCTGTGGAGTCCAGCAATGTAACCGTCACACCATCGCTGGTCCCATGAGAGGCACCTTGACGTGGCCTGCCTTCCATCCTACTGTGGCGCGGTGTGCCGACCGCTGCTTCTCAGTCGGCGTGTCACCAGCAGCTACCGCTGCAGCTGCTGTCTGGGTTCCTGGCCTCTGGACTTGCCAACCCGTCCCTAACAAACCCCAGGAACATAACGCCAAGGAGGAAGACACCTGGTCCCCCTGCTTGCCTGGTCATTGTGCTCTAAGGAGAAAGCGTTTTGCCAGCTTGTAATGACGGGCAGACAAGCAGGGCTTGCTTCCGGCTCAGCCGCCTGCTGACAGGCAAGTGGCCTCGCTGGGATGTCCCTCCCTGAGGCCTCCTTTCTCCAGTAATCACACAGAGATAACAGGGCCCGCCCTGTGTCAAAGGGTAGATGCATGCATTTCTTTATTCACGTATTTGTCCAACAAATCTCAGCTTGCCCACTCTATTCAAGACAGCCCTGATACTCCATATGGAAACATTATGACCAAGGAAAAAACTAGAATTTCCAGAACTATCTTCATTTCAAATATTTAAACATTTATTTCCCCAAAAAGGTAACCATTTGCCAACTATCTTAAGTAATGAAATACGTGGTCATTCAGTCGTGTGTAAATGTCTACTCGGATCTACTCCCTGCGAAGCACCGCACCAGGTTCTGAGCATACAGAGTCCTGATTGGCTTTGCCATCGGGGCAGCGAAAGTGTCGTGGAGAAGCCTAAATCCCCGAGAAATTAGCAGATATTTTTAAAGGACAGGCAGACTGGGGTTAACAAAAAATCCTTAGAATATTCACCTTGAGGTGTTAAAAAGAAAAAGAAAAAAAAGAGAAAGAAGGAAGGAAGGAAGGAAGGAAGGAAGGAAGGAAGGAAGGAAGGAAGGAAGGAAGGAGTGGTCAGAGCTGCATTCCCGTTAGTTAATCCAGCTCCAAGGGCTGCAGGAGAAGAAAAAGCGCTTCCAACGGTGCCGTGGCCCGCCCAGCGCCAAGACCCTGAGTGTGGACACCGAGGGAGAAGGGGGAACCGTGTGGGTCCCTGTTCAGGGAAAGCCTTTGGCAGGAAATGGTGATCGTCTGCATGTCAGATGGGGCAGGGACAGGGAAATGGAGACTCTCAGTGCCTTTCCCGGTTCTCGGTTCTCGTCTGAGAGGTTCCTCCCACGAGCTTTGCAGGGCAGGAATTACCACTGCCGATTTACTCGGAGAGCCTGGAGAGCGGGCGTCTGCTAAGATTAGGGTTGAGATGCAAGCTCGGCCACCGGACCCCAAAGCCCAGGCTTCCCACTACAAATCCGCCCTCTCCCAGGATCTCTGTTAATCCGAGCCTTGCCCCATTCTCGGAGCCAGGTATTGTTTTTCCCTGGACCGCTGCACGCGGCAAGGCAGAAGGGCTTCGGCAGGACGAGGGATGGTGGACGTCAGGCAGAGGGTGCCGTCCACAGCCAGGCTGCACACCCACCTTCTGTACTTCCTCCCGTGGCTCTTCTTCACAGCTGGTGCATAGCCCCGGAGTCCGCCTGTCGCCTGGGCCCGTGTGGAAGATGCACACAGCCAGTGTCTGCGTGAGGCCCTGGCAGTCAGGCCTGCCGGGGCTGCTCCCAGTGGGATGTGTCTGATGGGCCTGAAAAGGGAAAGGCGTAGGAGGTGGCCACCAAGAAGATGGGGTCGCTCTTTGCTTCCAGAACTTCTCAGTCCCCACCCTGCCTTCCAGCTGTCATTCACAACGTGGACCTCCTCCGTGGGCACACCATTGTCTCGACAGGACAGAGCGTGGGAGCTCCCCTTCAGGGGGCCCCTCGGAATCTACACAACAAAGACGGCTTGGGCAGAGAGAAAGCCCTCCACCTCGTCTTCAAGGCTGTGCTCCCGTAGACCTGGGGCCGCTGATGCAGAGGACAGAATGGGGCCCTCTGGAGACCTAGGGGCTGCGTTGTCAGCACAGATTTTCAGAGTGACTGTGACGCTCCCTGGTGGCCATGGGACCAGGAGGTGGTGCCTGCAGTCCTCACGGCGCTCACGCTCCTCCTTGTAGGAGGTCCTCACTCATCTCTTTCTCCAGCCAACTCCTTTCTCCTGCTCCCAACTGCCAAACAGAACTGCAGTGACTCCTAAGTGGCTTTCTAATACTACACCACCGTGGCCGTCCTAAGCCAGACTCCCTCCTGGTAGCCCTGTGACCTTCGTCAGACCTGGACCGGTTTTGTGAGGAGCTGTTCTGAGGACAGAATTTGAGCTTGTGAGTTTTTCTGCCGTCATAATAGGTAGTGAGGGGGAAAATTCCCCTTGTTTCACAGAATAGGTGGTTTAAGTGAAAGTTATCAAAAACAAAATTTAATTTTTCTGCTGATTCATTTTATAATAAGAAATATGTCTCTGTGAAAGGGGAAATAACCCTCTGGCCTCCCTCTTCGTTCTGGGAGCAGTGTGAGTTTGAAGAGAAACACAATTGGAAACGCCAGTGTCCTAGACTGAGAGGCAGTGGCGGATTTCCAACGTTACCTTCTGTTCATGCACAGTTTGTCACCTTTCCTTGGCAGCTGTGTTCTTACTGATTGCAAAGAATGAGATTCTAGCCACAAAGTACCCCTGCGTTCAAAATCGGATGCTCTGCAGCTGTTGAAAAGAAACGCCTTTCATGGCGGGGTTCTTAGGCTTCTTGAGTCTGTCTTCAAGTTCAAGGTAGGAGTTCAACTCACAATTCCACATCTTGTCCGTGTGACGGATCAATAATCTCCCTGTGCTCCAGCTGCATTATCTACAAACAAAGGTGGAAGTGCCTGCCCTCAACCCACTTCTCAGAGACTTTTTTTTTTTGAGTCAATGAGAAATTCTGACAAGTATATTGGATTTCTATAAAGAATCTATGATGTTAAAAATCCCTTCTGAGCAGCAGCCAAGGCCACATAGTCTGGGCAGCAAGATACACACCAGAAAAGCTATGAATGTTGAGACTCGCAGAATGAAAAACCAGCTCGGTGCTTACTTCATCACGGCTCTATGATGGAAACTTTGGGTCTTTTGTATTTTTAGACTCTAGGTAAGACACTTTGCTTCTCTGTACCTCTGCCATTAATAAAAGGGGCCTCAATTAGCACCTACCCCTGGAGTTGTTATAAGAATTAAAGGAGAAAACATGGACATCGCGTTCAGCACGAGGCAGGTGATCAGGAACTGTGAGCTAAGGTACTCGTTGTAGACCTTATACAGACGATTGGGTAAGGATTGGCTGGACCCCCGATGGAATTTTATGAAATGAAATATACCTGCATTCTCTGAGTAACCTGGTATCCCATAAAGAGTACCAGTGTTTGCAATTTAAAAAAAACTGTGGCTGGGTCAGCAGGTGGCATGGTGGTTAAGACAATGGATCCCACATGGCCAACTGCGCAGTTCAAGTCCTGGACTCAGTGGCTTAAAAAACATAACGGGCATGAGAGTGTGCATCCCCAAATCCCGAGAGGGGACAAGTAGAGAGTACTGCAGTGTGGCCATCCCCCGAGGGGTGACTTCTCGCTTTCTCTGCCTTTCTGTGTCTCACCAGTAAGCACATGTACCCTATGACAAAAGTATTTTAAAGAGCTAAACATAAGTTGTGGTGGAGGCCAGCAGGTGTCAGTGGTGGTTAAGACTCTGGACTCCCACACAGCTGACCATGGTTCGAGGCTAGGAGCTGACGACTTGCTTTCTCACTTTCTCTGAGTGTGCATGTCCTGTAGCAAGTTAAAAAAAATAATGATAAATAAAATTAAATAATTTTTAAAAACACACAAAAAAATATGGGGCACTATTAGTACTATTACATACACTGTAATTAGTAGCCAAGGGGTCTTGTGAATAGATAACTCCAGCTCCTTTTTTTGTTTTTAGTTTATAGCTCCAGCTCTTCGTTCTCAAGGCTTAGGCTCATTCTACGATAGGTGCAGTGTTAGTTTGGTCACTGCAGATGAATAGTGGCAATAATAGAAATATAATTCAAGACATCTTGTATCATTTTAACTTTAACAACTTCTTCCCAGGGGTTTCTGTCTTCCGGCTTTCCCCGGTTTCTTCCTCTTGACAGTGGTGGCTTGGCACCTCCAGCCTCTCTCCTGGCAGTCGGTCCAAGTCCCGCCCATCCACATCCGTCCCAGCAGGCAGTCCCCAGCCCCACCCATCAGAGGCTTTTTTTTCATTAGTGTGATATTACCCTTGGTCTCCTCTTCCTCACCTGGAAACTGCTTTGGGTTGCACTGCCATCATGAGGAGAGGCCAATTTTGATACAGATGGCTTGTGTGTACAAGAAAAATGCATGCCTCTACATTACGATGGGCACCTGTGGTGAGGTAGGGTTGGGGAGGGTGGCAATGAGCTTATAGCAGGGTAAGGTAGAAGCAGAAGCCAGGTAGGAAGCCATTAGAATAATTTAGGCAAGAGATGTTGGACCAGGGAGGTAGTGGGAGAATTGTTGAAACAGAATTGGATTCTAGACATACTGTATTTTGAAAGTAAAGCCAACAAGAGTCCCTAAAGTATAGGATGTGGAGTATGGGAGAGCACAGTCTTAGCTCGAGCTACCAAAAGGTGGGGTCACTGTTTTTTTTAAAAAAGAATTATTTATTTAATTTTATTTATTATTATTATTTAATTTGACCAGGGAGATGGGGTAGTGAAAAAGCAAGCCATCAGGTCTGGGACTCGAACTGCAGTCAGCTATGTGGGAGTCCAGTGCCTTAACCACCACACCACCTGCAGCCCCGAGGTGGAGTTACTATGAACTGGGATGGGGAGGACTGTGGGTTGAGTAAGTTTGGGACAGAAGACCTAGTGGAGCCAGGGCTAGACATTTGACCTGGAGAGAGAGGAGTTGCAGTAGCTGGAGGGAAGGGCCCAGGTGAGTACAGGCCTGGGGACTGGGGCTCACTGGTGTTTTAAAGGTATAGGTTGGAGAAGCCCTTGTAGACAGTGGTGCTCAGCTCAAGGGGCAGCTGGGGCGGGTGCTCCTAGCATCTTGTGAGTGAAGACTGGCGTCCTGCCAAACACCCTTAACACACGGGAGGCTCCACATGAAGAAGAGTTGCCTGGCCTAAAATGTCCCAGTGCTACTGAGGAAGGCTGATGTAGGTCACAAACACAGCAAGAGAAGAGGTGCCCATGGAGTCGGCTCTGGGCACTCTCCTAGGTCCAGGAGGTGAGGGGGAGCCGAGCGCTAGTGACAGGAGAGAAACAGGGCGGTGTTCCATCCTGGAAGCCAAGTACGGAGCCCGTTAAAGAGAAGAGCAGGGTGTGCTCTGCCAAACACTACTGAGGCCAGTAAGAGTAACTACCAATTGCCCAACTGAGTTATCCTCTTGGGGTTGTCCACAAGACCCACAATAACCAGAGTAATTTCAGCAGAACGATGTGGGCCGAAACCTGACTCTAGTACTCACCGAGCGAGCTTGGGCAAGGTGCTTAGTCTCCTTTAGTTTCTCACTCGAGCCCGTGATAGAAATGTGTCTGGTGCGTGACATGACGTAAACCATGCATGTGCATCACCCAGCACAGGTTCAGTACGTCACAGCCACTCGGTAAGTCCGAGATGCCCTTCCACAGCTCCGCCATGCGTTCCATTTCTTCTCCTCCTGCACCCTCCCCGCTGCTCCCCTGCACGTGAACCTACTGTTGTAATGTTTAATCACGTTCTAGAGACCACAGAGCAGATGAGGCCATTTCTTCTAGAAAATGCACTCTATGATGATCTCTTATTAAGAAGCAGAATGGCCAGCGGGTAGCATGGTGGTTGAGGACTCTGGATCGCACATGGCTAGTTGTGTGGTTTGAGTCCCAGACCCGGCAGCTGAAATATATGCCTGGTGTGTGCGTGTGTGTGTGCGTATGCATGTGTGCGTGTGTGTGTGCATGTGCGTGTGTGTGTGCACGTGTGTGCGTGTGCACATGTGTGTGTGCGCGCACGTGTGTTTATGTGTGCCCAAAATCCTGAGAAGAGACTAAAGGATGAGGGATTGCAGCATGGCCTTCTCCCTGGGTGGTGATTTCTCACTTTCTCTCTTTCTCACTATCTTTTTCTCTGATGAGTGCACATGCCCTATAGAAAAACTAAGTAATAATAATAATAATAATAATTTTTAAAAGGCATGAAGAAAAAGTAGTATGTTAATCATTTTCGTTTTTCCATATAAAACGATTCATTGGACCGGGAGAGAAAGGGGCAGCAAATGAAAATGTATAGTCACAGAGTAATTTCTCATGAAATCCTGTTGTTAGTTGGATTACATATTAAGTCTACAGTTTTAGAGCTGTGCAAAATCAAACCCATAGCCCTCTTCCCAGCTATCTAAAGCACCGCATACTTCCCCTACAGGAAATTACTGTTGACCAAATTCTCAATCAAAACTAAAAGTCCTCAGAAAGACGCGCCAAAGGATAGGGGTCAGGGGAAAGCCAGAGAGAAGGAAAATTGAAGTCTCTTACTGTGGAATCTCTCACTGGTTCTCTCTTCTCTTGGGAGTTAGAAAATGGCTGTATTACTCTAATGATTATGCAGTAACTTTATGAAAAATGAATTTAATTTTGAAAGGTCAAGGGTAGCCATATAGTGGGGGGAAAAGTCATCTGAAAATCATGTCATTTGGCATTCAGCTCTAATTTCCACAGAACTAGGGGCGCTGGGAGGGCGTCTGAATAATGGGCTCCTGTGCAGTCCAGTGAGCCACACGGCAAGCCTCCATCCAAGCAGGTCCTTCCCTCTCGGAGTTCTAAGGCTGAAGAGGAGTTCTGCGAGGTTTAGACCCTCCAGATACAGTCCCACTGACCCTCAGGCAGCCTGATTCGAGGTTTTCCCCGCCATCTCCGCCTCTACCATATCTCAAAGCATGAGTCTAGGAAACACGTTTGCTCACGTTCTTCTGCCCTGAAATCAGCCATGTCTTAGCATCAGCTCCAGGTGGTGTGTTGTTGGCCTAAAGAGCACGTGGTGACTGCGTGTGGCCCACGTGTCTGTCCTCCATGTCTCCACGTGTCTGTGTACCTGGGCACTTGGGCTGAGGCTGGCACAGCTAAGTGGATTTGTATTTCACGATCATTGTGTTAACCTCAAACAGCCTCGTGTGTTAGTGGCGACGGTACCAGACGTACAGACACACGTCAGATTCTCCCAGGGAAGAATTGCATTTGTTTCTCCCACTCGTTAGAGACACGACCAGCCTGACACTTCATCTGCTGCGTTTTTTTCTGGTAACATGAGTTCAGACCACAGCTCTGAGGGCCAGCTTTGGTTCAGATTTTGCAAAAGAGATTTTTCTTTTTCTCTCTCCCCGGTGCCAAAGTTGAGAGATGTGCTATCTGTTGCTCTCTCTTCCTACATGATGGGCTTGTTTCTCATCTACTCTTACCCTCACAGGATTATACAGAAGTCTACTAAACTCCTCATCTTAGATCATTTTCCTTTCGTAGAGAAACCTGAAATAATGTTGCTTCCTTCCATCAGTAACAACCTAGAGCCAGTGAAATAAGGTGACATACGCTCTGATGCATAGTGAAAGCTTAGGAAATGCTGGGAGAAAGGAGAGCCATGTAGGCCATAGGCGTTGGGTGTCTGTGCAAACAGTAATACCAACACCCGCTCAGATTTTTTATTTGGGAGAAAAAAAGAATTTAACTGTGCTGTCAATTTTATTTTTTTTTTTTAAGTTTCTTTCTTTCAGGAGAGTATAAGACAGATACAGAAAGACAAACATCTTTGGGCCAGCAGGTGGCATAATGGTTAAGATGTTACATCCCACTTGGCCGACTCCATGGTTTGAGTCCTGGAAACAGCAGCCTGAAAATCATGCTGAGTGCTGGGCTCAAGTGCCCAAAATCTCAAGAGGAGAATGGAGGAGAAGGGATGGGGGTGAGGCCATCCCCCTAGGGGGTGATTTCTCATTTTCCCTCTCTCTGTCTCTATCTCAAGCAAGCACATGTACCCTATGGCAAAAAATATCTTAAAACGAAAGAAAGAAAGAAAGAAAGAAAGAAAGAAAGAAAGAAAGAAAGAAAGAAAGAAAGAAAGAAAGAAAGAAAGGAAGGAAGGAAGGAAGGAAGGAAGGAAGGAAGGAAGGAGGGAAGGAGGGAGGGAGGGAGGGAAGGAAGGAAGGAAGGAAGAAGAAAGAAGAAAGAGAATAAAGAAAGACAGGCATCTTCAGCAAGGTTTCACATCACAGTGCTTCCCCCCAGCCTTCAGAGCTAGTCAGGGTCATGGGCATACGTGTAGGCTGACCAGGGGTGAACCAGCCATCCTCATACAGATCCGACTTGAGCAAAGTATTACCTCAGTGCCAGCTAACTGGCCCTGTACTCTTGAAAGAGAGAAAGCAAGCAACATCTTCAAAAAGTTTATCAAAATGTATATTATGAAAAAAAAAACTATGCATGCATTTCAATCTTTTGTGCTTGAATTCCATTTTTGAGTGAACTTTTTGAAGTTCTCTAATACATAAGACCCTGGCAAGAAGCAGCCGGAAAGCAAGGTCAGAGTCCTTACAGGAAAGAGATGGCGACCCATGTGATGGGGCAGCGTCCGCAGCGCCTGCTGCCTGAACCAGAGTGGAGACCAGCTCGTGGAGGATGAGCACTAGAAGCCGTAGCTGTGGTAAAGAGACTCTCATGAGCACTCGTGAGCAGCTCAGCTCTGCGGTCAGGGTAACAATAACACACCTTGTAAGACCTCGTAGAGTTCTTGTAGCATCAGATGACATGGTAGTCACCCAGTAAAGTGCTCCGTGAGTGTAGAAGAAAGAGCATGCTTTAAATAGAGCCGACCTAAGAGGAAACATTATTTTATTGGAAAAAAGTGATGTCTGTCTTCTAAAAACTTACTACATGCTAAGATCTGTAGATTCGAGTTCAAGTTTCTCAGTTTAGGTGAACCTGCTTGGACCTGGTATTGGAACAATGTATAGGAAGTTCGGATGAAAGAGAACGGAAAGAATACAGAAAGTTAATCGGCTTTCTAATTGGTATTTCCACTGAGCTTCGTTGCTCTGCTATTAAGAAACAGTTCAATTGAGGAAAGAGTAACAAGAGGCTCTGGAGGAAAGGGTCTACTTCCTGTGCTGAGAAAATAAGGCCTTTGTTTTCCTGTGGGAGGGCGGGTTGCTGCTCTCCCAGGCATGACCCTGGCCTCCCTAAGGCAGCTGTGGTTTCTAGAAGCCTAGGTGCAGATCTCAGCCACGAGAATAATATGTGTCCCAGAGCTGAAGTGGGCAAGCTTGATTCTCCGGGCAGATGTGGTCCGTGGGAGGAGGGCTGGGTCTGAGCAGCCTCAGCTCAACCAAAGGGGCCAGCAGCAATGGCTAGAAAGACGGTCGAGTCAGACCTGAGACACCCAGATGGAGTCACGGCGGGACAAAAGGGAGCCACATCCAAACTGCAGAGAAACTCCGAGAGGCTCACGTGGCAGACAGTGCAGCATGACAGACACCAGGCGAGGAGGAGGACAAGGAAGAGCAGGCCTGCCGAGGGCAGAGAGCGATCAATTGGGGGGTGGGGGATATGCCTTTTCCTTCTATTTTCTCTTCACCTTGTACCTGTGAATGTAGGGCTGTCCCTAATACAAGCAGATGCCATTACCTATTAGATGAGTGAACAGGCCCAGCAGGGAGACTTGGTACTGCGAACAGACCTCTCACTCACCAGCTGGGAGCTAAGCCAGTGCTTCTGGAACTTATTATGCACACAGGTCTTATTTAAAGGAAGAGTTTGTCTCCCTAGGTTTGGGGTGGGGCCCAAGACTCTGCACTTCCAACACACTGGGGCCTTCAACGCCAATCCCCCTCAGACCACACTGCCCCAAACACAGACTGCCTAACAGAGGCCCCGATGCAGTGGGGAAGGCATCACTTGTTTTTCTATGCAAGCATGCCTCGTGACTTTCCTGAGGGCCCAGTGTCTGGTTAAGGTATAACCAATTTCCAGAGGGAGCTCTGCCAGGGGAAATTGGAACAGTGCCTGTCAGGAGTAAGAGGTGAAGTCTGGGTCGGATGAGTTCTCGAGAGACCGCTTCAGGGACTTCTGCTGTGGCTGCTGATGGCCCAAGCCAGCGAGAGCTCGGTGGCCCAGAACTGCACTGAGCATATGCCGTCGTTCTCCCCTCAGTTTAACTGCGTCTTTCGGCGGGTGAGGGGTGTTGGGGGAAGGATGGTGGTGGTGTCAGAATCTGTAAAATTATTTATTCACAAGTGTTATCACAACTTTTCATAACCCGAACAAAAATTGTCACCCAATAATGGATTTCATTTTTGTTCCCTCCATCTGTCTTGTGGCATAAAAATAACAGTGCAGGTTTTGTTTTTGTTTTTTTTTAAGTTTATCATTACAGTAGAGTTTAGCTGACGTGGAAAGCTGGTATAAAAATAGAGGGGGCTGCTGTAGTGAGAGTGCAGAATTGGGGGCTCAACAGACGTGTAGACAGACAGCGAGTCTTCATAGCCTCCCGCTAAATACGTAGCCATTCCTCTGCCCTTGTAGCCAGTGTCCCCATGGATTAAGGGGAATTTGGAGTGTTTTCCTGTCTCCTAGACAGCCATCAGCGTGGCCACCAAGCTTCAGGCCAAAGTAGTGGTCAACTTAACGTGAGCTACGGTGAGACTCTGCCCCAGCACCACGGACAGAGGCAAGCCCTGGTGGAGGCGGAGCCCTCTGATTTCAGTATGGGCCTTGCAGAGGGCTCCCCCTTGGTCATTTCTGACGCACCAGCTCAGGGCCTCCCCTCTCTTGTCAATACGGCCCCTCCCTCCTGTTACAGGTCTGCTGCCCGTTGTGCTCAGCATACAAGCCAACCTCCCCCTTTCCCATGACCAGGAATCGCATACGTAGTTCTAAATTAGGCACTCGTGTGCTAAACAAGTTACTCAGGGTGCGTCTCGGGCTCCCAGACTGTTCCGTGCTGGCTGCCTACCCTGCCTTGTTACATTTTTCTCAGCGACTGGCTGTCAGCAGACACTGGCTCGTATCTACAGGCCTGGGGGGGGGGACCTTCAAGACTTTTCAATGAGGCACAGTCCCACCCAAGATGTGTGTAGTATAGGTCATGTGTGAGTGATCAATATTTTAATGTACCAGCAAGCTGAGCAGACTCGAACTGCCATTGTCTCTGGTATAGGCGCCACTCTCACTAAAATGGCATAGTATATTGAAGTAAGAGACACTGCCTTCACAGCACGGCATTCGCTCCCTAGAACCAAAGCTGGGAGTCAGGAAGTGAGGTATAGGCTGGCCCAGTAGCCTCATGGAGAGGTGGAGGCTAATCTGCCAGTGATGATTCTAAATCAGGGTCGGCACTGTCAGTGTTTACTGGAGTCTGAGTTTGACCCCCATTCTGGCTCTTCCTATGGATCTCACTTGACTACAAGAGCCTTCCTACTCAACATGGAAACAACAGACAAAAGCCACTTGTCGATGTTTTAGTTCCTGTCACTGCTCTAAAATATGTCCACAAAGTCCATGACTTAAACAATGTAGCGTCTCACAGTTCTAGTAGTCAGACGTCCAAAGCGAGTCTTCCTGGGTCCACACAGAGCTGCGCTCCAGCTGGGGACTCTAGGAGAGAATTGATCTCCTTACCTTCTCTAGCTGCTAGTGACCGTCCCATTCCCTAGCACGTAACCCGTCCTGCAGTCCCGTCTCTCTGACCTCTGCCTCCACACTTACATCCCCTCTGACGCTGACCCCCGTATCACTCATGTAATCCTGTTAGGCACACCTGGATTATCTCGGATGCTCATCCCACCTCAAGACACGTGGCCACATCTGCACAGCTCCTCTAACCACATAAAGTAGAATATTCACACGTTCTGGAGATGGGACATGGGCATACTTGAGGTACCATTATTCTGCCTACCATAGGTGGTGTCTTCCCTGTAAGTCAAAAATTGGCATTTTTCTGGCCTAAAAGTGCCTGGTAACTCGGGGCCCAAAGAGCTCAGAAAAAGTGGCCCACTGTGCCTGAAGAAAAAGAATTTACCCCAGTGCCAATTTTGTCCATGTAATACCTTTGAAAACTTGGAACATAATTTCTTGCTCCAAGAAACTCACTCTGTAAATCTTTTTTTTCTTTCTTCTTCTTCTTCTTCTTCTTCTTCTTCTTCTTCTTCTTCTTCTTCTTCTTCTTCTTCTTCTTCTTCTTCTTCTTTTTCAATATAGCTTCATCATTATTTTTTAAATCAGACAAACAACTACGGTAATTTTTTGTGGTCTAAAAACAGGAGTGTGATAGTTGGCTGCCCTCCCAGACATGCTCTGGCATTTCTTTTCATCGATGCGTATTGTGAAGGTCATCTCGAACAAATTCTGCAACCGGAGACTATGCCTGCGTGCCACTGGCTGAAGCCCCCCTGGTGCTCGCCCCCAGGGAGCGTGGTAGAATGGCCACTCAGTGTATTTGCACTAATTAGATGAGGTTATGTTGCGAGGCAGGATTTGTAACCCACAGAACTTGGGAGAAGACTGCTGATCAGAGACTGAAGAATCGCACTTCCAGCAAGCATGGTCAAGTCTTGCCAGTGCTGCCTTCATAATCTCTTCTCCTTCCCTTTCCTCTCCAACTTCGTACCATTTGTCCAGGTAGTGGATAACTCAAAATTATTTAACTCTACGAACCACTTATGGTGTGTATTAAACATGAAAATTCCGTACCACTTCATTTAGATTTTTTTTTTTTTTTTTAATTTTTGAGACACGGTCTTGCCTAGGTTGCAAAGTCTGGTCTCAAACTCATGATCCTCCTTGCCTCCGCCTCCTGAGTGGCTGGGATTATGTGAGTGTGCTGCCACACTCGGCTCTCAGAAATTCTGATCCCAAGTCTTGGCCGTGTAATAACTACCCTGTGTGACTCTGCTACAGGAAGGATGGGCAAGGCTGTCACGGTGGTCGGGTGCAGTCGGAAGTCAGGCACGCCTTTGTGTGGTCATCCCTCAGACTGATGAATGTGGACAAGCTCCTTTTAATGAAGAGTCCATAGGTTGGGTGGAGAACTGAACAGGAATCTGCGCACATCTCATCGCACACGGAACCTCGAGTGCAGTCGTGTGGACTGCCGTTTCTGCCTGCACTCTCTACCCACAGTACCTGCCATATCGTGGTTTTCACAGTTGGGCGATGTTGATCGACTGCAAATGCCGTGGAAGGACAGCCAGGAGCTCAGCTCATCCCGTGGACAGGCCCTTCCCTTTCCTCCCCGTTAACTTTACCACGTGGCTCTCCGAGTTCTCCCTGCCACGCCACTTCCTCTTGTTCACAAGAAATGTCCACAAAAGGTTCCTTTTCTTCATAGCACTCAGTTACACAAAGAAAGCTTATCTTCCCCCACAGCCCTGTCAGCCCGTGTTCTAGGAAATGCCTCCAGGAAGTAATTGGCTTTTATTCTTCTTAAAAAAGTAATAAAAGGCTTGACAGTCCTCCTACCCAGCAGGCTGAGATGGTGAGTGTGTCCCCCAGGGGCCCCTGCTTGCCAGAGTTTTCATCACTTTCAAGTCTTGTGTCTCCCTGCCACCTCAGGAGGGGTGTCTCCCGCCACATGCTGTGTGCCCTTGTGAGGTGTAGATTTAGCTCCTGCTGTTTTCAAAGACCCTCTTTGTTTTCTTCTTGGCAGTTGTAGTTCACCATGAACTGGGACGCAATTCTGTTTCCTAGTGGCTCTGAAGAACCTTGGAAGTGTCTTGTGACCCTGTGACTCCTTGATTTCTTTTCTGCTTGTCCCAGCCTCTTTTTCCACGTACCATGATGGGGGTGGATTCAGAATAGTGATCAGGATCTCAACAAGGGAGTGCTGAGGATGATTCTGCCCCAAAGGTTGTGACTCTGTCCCCTCTAGCCCGTCTCCAGCACTGCAGCAGGTGTCCATGCAGGTGGGCTCGCCTGAGCACCTGTGAAGATGCAAACTTCGGCCACACAGCAGACAAGCTGAGTCAGAATTCTGGGAGTGAGGCCTAGAAAGCCTCGCTGCACAAGCCATTAGTGGGTCAGACGCGTTCTGTGTGCGGTAGCCCCCTCCTGCCAGCCATCTCCGGAAGCAACCTCATAACAGACCCCAGTCTTAGCTGGTCTGTTTACCAGAATGCTGCTGGCCTGTCTACAGGATGTGTAGGGACCCTTCGCCTGACTTCCCTCATTTTAATTCTCTCTTCTCTCTGGTTTCCTCCTCCTCACCACTATGCACATCAAGTTACTATCTCATTCTCCACGCTCCTCTCTCCAGCCTTGAGGCATCTCAGGAAGTCACCTAACAGACAGGCTAAGCCGGAGTTACAGTAGGGTCATCTCAGTGTGAGAGCGGATCCATGAATGGTGGGCTACCTGGATTGCCAGGTAGATGTAAAACAAGTCATTAGGCAGATATATGAGAGGTCTTCCAAAATGCATGAAAAATACATATAAAAAATTCCGAACCTGATTAGCAGTAGGAGCATTGATAGTATAATAATTTATCAATTGGAAATGAATGCAGTCTTATTCTAGAAATCCTCTTATGTCATGTGACACCAACATCTATGAAGCAGCTGCCTTTAGCAAGCATTTTTAAAGGCTCTGTTTATCACAGCCATCGCATGAAATTTTATTCTCTCTGTGTCTTGGAAAATTATCCAAATATAAGAGAAAGGGAACTGTGTATTTGTCCATGACAGTGGTTCTCAAACTATGGTCCCAGGGCTAGCATAGCAACACCACCTGAAAACTTGTCGAAAATGCAGGTCTTTGGGTCTTTTCCCCAGTTTGCTAAAACATGAAGTTTCGGATGGGGTCCTTAAATCCACGTGTTTGTTTTGTTGTTGTTTATAATTCTGCTGTAGGGTGTGTGCACTCACTGGAGCGACAGAGAAAGAGAAAGAGAGAAAACACGCCCAAGGAGGGGTAGCCACACTGCAATCCCTTCTCCTCCATTTTCCTCTTGGAATTTCAGGAACACATGCACACGCACCCAGCATGTTTTCCAAGCTGCCAGTTCTGGGACTTGAACCACTTAGTTGGCCACGTGGGATTCAGCCTCCTTAACCACTGTGCCATCAGCTAACCCAAATGTGTTTAGCTTTTTAAAAATTTGTTTGATCGGGACCAGCAGTTGGTGTAATGGCTGTGTCGCTGGACTCCCATGTAGTCTACCGCAGTTAGAGTCCCAGAACCGGTGTCTTAACGTCATGCCGGGCACGTGTGCATGCGTGCCCAAGATCCCGAGAGGAGAATGGAGGAGAAGGGATTGTGTCGTGGCCATCCCCCCGGGGGGGTGATTTCTTGCTGTCTCTCTGTCTCTCTCTTTCTGGCAAGCACACATGCCCTATAGCAAAAACCTCCAAAAAATTTGTTTGATCAATCAAATTTGTTGATTATAGTTCTTAGAGAATTGAGCTAATCATATTTTTCAATTCATGGCATGTCAATATTACAGATATATAAAATGTTATACTTTAAATTTTATTTTTAGCCTTCTTCCCCCTTTCCCAATCCTTTTCTGTTTGTTTTTAAGAGCAATTTTTGCTATAGGGTGTATGCACTCACCAGGGAGACAGAGACAGAAAGTGAGAAATCCCCCCCAGAGGGGATGGTCACACTGAAATCTCTTCTCCTCCATTCTCCTCTTGGGATCTTGGTTATGCATACATGTGCCTGGCATGAGTTTAAGCCATTGGGTCTGGGACTCAAACCATGGTCAACCACGTGAGAGTCCAGCAACATAGCCAGCATGCCATCTACTGGTCCCATTTTCTTATCATTTTTAATTGACCATAATAGTTGTACGTATTTATGGGGCATATGTATCTACCATCTCAAACATTTGTTATTACTTTGTGTTATGAACATTAAAAACTCTTGTAGCTATTTTGAAATATGCATTGAATTGTCACCAGCTATATTTATTCTATGGTGCTATGTGCTCCAGAAGTCTGTTTTAACGAGCCCTGTAGGTAATTCAGATGCATACTAAAGTTTGAGAACAATGAATTATGTGTGGGAGTTTCAAAAGACCCCAGGGAACCCCTGAACCCCATGATAATAACACAGTACCCCAGTAACTTGGCTGAGGACCAGAGGCTGTCCTGAGGAGTCAAAATCTGGGAGGGAGCCCCATCTAAATGCAGGTCTTTGGGTCTTTTCCCCAGTTTGCTAAAACATGAAGTTTCGGATGGGGTCCTTAAATCCACGTGTTTGTTTTGTTGTTGTTTATAATTCTGCTGTAGGGTGTGTGCACTCACTGGAGCGACAGAGAAAGAGAAAGAGAGAAAACACGCCCAAGGAGGGGTAGCCACACTGCAATCCCTTCTCCTCCATTTTCCTCTTGGAATTTCAGGAACACATGCACACGCACCCAGCATGTTTTCCAAGCTGCCAGTTCTGGGACTTGAACCACTTAGTTGGCCACGTGGGATTCAGCCTCCTTAACCACTGTGCCATCAGCTAACCCAAATGTGTTTAGCTTTTTAAAAATTTGTTTGATCGGGACCAGCAGTTGGTGTAATGGCTGTGTCGCTGGACTCCCATGTAGTCTACCGCAGTTAGAGTCCCAGAACCGGTGTCTTAACGTCATGCCGGGCACGTGTGCATGCGTGCCCAAGATCCCGAGAGGAGAATGGAGGAGAAGGGATTGTGTCGTGGCCATCCCCCCGGGGGGGTGATTTCTTGCTGTCTCTCTGTCTCTCTCTTTCTGGCAAGCACACATGCCCTATAGCAAAAACCTCCAAAAAATTTGTTTGATCAATCAAATTTGTTGATTATAGTTCTTAGAGAATTGAGCTAATCATATTTTTCAATTCATGGCATGTCAATATTACAGATATATAAAATGTTATACTTTAAATTTTATTTTTAGCCTTCTTCCCCCTTTCCCAATCCTTTTCTGTTTGTTTTTAAGAGCAATTTTTGCTATAGGGTGTATGCACTCACCAGGGAGACAGAGACAGAAAGTGAGAAATCCCCCCCAGAGGGGATGGTCACACTGAAATCTCTTCTCCTCCATTCTCCTCTTGGGATCTTGGTTATGCATACATGTGCCTGGCATGAGTTTAAGCCATTGGGTCTGGGACTCAAACCATGGTCAACCACGTGAGAGTCCAGCAACATAGCCAGCATGCCATCTACTGGTCCCATTTTCTTATCATTTTTAATTGACCATAATAGTTGTACGTATTTATGGGGCATATGTATCTACCATCTCAAACATTTGTTATTACTTTGTGTTATGAACATTAAAAACTCTTGTAGCTATTTTGAAATATGCATTGAATTGTCACCAGCTATATTTATTCTATGGTGCTATGTGCTCCAGAAGTCTGTTTTAACGAGCCCTGTAGGTAATTCAGATGCATACTAAAGTTTGAGAACAATGAATTATGTGTGGGAGTTTCAAAAGACCCCAGGGAACCCCTGAACCCCATGATAATAACACAGTACCCCAGTAACTTGGCTGAGGACCAGAGGCTGTCCTGAGGAGTCAAAATCTGGGAGGGAGCCCCATCTACCAATGACTGCCATCCACGCATTGGTTCTCCTCGCTGTCACTGTCCTTCCTCTACTCCAGAAGGCTGCCCGCCTCCACCTTGTTTCTGAGCCCCTCTAGTTTTCTTCATAAAATTTCCCAGTATTTCCTCCCTGTCAACTCCAACTCCACATTTCTCTTCATATCTTGTTCTGCAAAACCAGCCATACTCCCTCTCAAATACATTCATCAACCATTTATTAGGACCTACTTTTTCCTGGCACAAGTTACAGAGATGAGTAACTGCATAAGGAGCAATGTAAATTCCCATTCTCGTGTTCAGTGAGAACACGTAACAGATCACTCCACTCCTTTGCTTTCGCTCAAGCCTTTCTCTACGGTTCCTAATACGTGATCACACAACTTCACTCTGGCTCTAGGGTGATTTCCAGCATAAGTTTGCCTGCCCTATTAGAGGGCAAGTTTTTGAGGGCAGTGTAGATACTTTTAAACTCACTGGCATGTAGCATGTTTGCTGACAGCTTACCAAGCACGTGTCAGGAATGCGTTGTTAGACTGAATGAATAAGTGGGACTAGCAGACATGTATAGAATGGGCCCTGTATCTTCACAGTAAGTTTCTCTGTCTTGTATTCCTTTTCACTTTGATTCATCCATTACCCACTGACCTGGTCTATGAAATCAATAAAATCCCAAAAATACTTCATTTCAGTAAAAGTAGATTAATTTTTTTCCATGCCATGCTTGGGTGGAGGGGATCTGAACAAGCGTGAAGCCAGCCACCAGGTCAGATGTCAGTCCTCAGAGCTCTTAATGAAGCTCGACAATATATCTTAAACACTGTGCTTCCTTACTTTGGGCTGGGATCATGTTTGGGCCTAGAAGAAAATTTTGTAGAATCCTGACTCAGGCCCAAATGGGCCCGTTGGATGCCCTTAATTAGTGAAATTGCTAAGAACCTGCCAAATAAATTATTTATACATGACCAGAGAGACAGAAGATAGTAATGGCCTGCTTAGTAGTGATTATGTGCCCAAATATTTCAACGGAACTAGGTTACATGCCAAGCTGTATTCTCCAAGAGCATCTGCCTAAAGATTGCTTACAAATTCTCTTTTTACTCCCTTGTTGAAGCAGCAGTGGGGTTTACAAAGCACGCGCTTCCCTGCCTCGGGGACTGGCCACAAATACGAGCATTTCACAAGGCCCACCTCTGCCAGTTTGTTCTTCGTTGTGTGTCAGAGTGCCAGAGAACATCTTCGAAGCTGAGTTTTTAAGACAGAGGAAGAAGAGGGCAAGGTGCCTCTGGCTCTTGAGGATTTATCACCCTCGTTACAAACGTGGGATATCGGGGTCGAGTCATCGAGAGACGGGCACCTGCTACCTGATGACATGGCTTTAATGGTACATAAGCTACTAGCTCTGCAGAAAAGTCGTGCCATGTTTTTCTGTTTCTCTATGCAAAATCCATCACGGCTTTGCCAACAACCCACTAGAAGGACTTGCTGTGGAAAACACATGGCTCTGTGAAAAAGAGAAATGCGAAGGAGGGTGAAGTGGTCATTTCAGTTAATGAGGTGCTCTCTTTGTCACCCCATTTTGAGTTCTTGGGTTTTGCAAGGTGGCAAAAAGGAAAACCACTTTCTTCAATAAAGTAGCACCCAGGATCACTAAGGTCTTCTGTAAGAGAAAGAATCTCAGAGTAAGAACAAAAGTTGAACTATAGAATTCAATCTTTCAGAGACCATTCACTAATTAGCAGTCTCCGGTGTAGCCTGTTCTCAAGGTTACCTCGCTTGCCACTCAGCTTTGACCCAACCATGGACTCCTAGGAATAGTCTGTGGCCTAGCTGTGACAAGACCAGGTCCTTCACATTAAATGTCACATAAAGATGCGAGACAAGGAGAAAACTAAACCCAGCCATAGTATAAATCTACAATGAGCCCCTCTACAAGGTATGGTTCCCTCTCTTGGGTGTATCCAACACCAGTGGGTAAGGTGATGAGAGTCTGCTAGATCCTCTCCTCCTAGCACCCGTTCTGCCACCAGTGTGTCCTAGACAGGGACACATCTGGACTCGCCAGACTTAAGACTGACAGTCAGCGATAGGTTTTGTCTTAATTCCAACTTTAATCAGTAGACCGAAACTGAGATGTTGGATTGAGGAAGATGCTAAGGCTTTATCCCAACTGAGAGAGAAAAGTGTACAGTGGGTGATGATTGCAGTTGATGAAAACAGGAGGGTGGCTACGGAGTGGCGAGCATGACTGTAAACCCTGTACCAGGTACTCACCCCGAAACTAGACCAAGGAGAAAGATGCCAGGAGATACAGAACCCTCTTCCCCACTCTGCACAGAACCCTCTTCTCCACTCTGTACAGAACCCTCTTCCCCACTCTGCACAGAACCCTCTTCCCCACTCTGCACAGAACCCTCTTCCCCACTCTGTACAGAACCCTCTTCCCCACTCTGTACAGAACCCTCTTCCCCACTCTGTACAAAACCCTCTTCCCCACTCTGCACAGAACCCTCTCATCTCCGCTCTGGAACCCACCCCTTCCATGCAGGATGCTTGAGAACACTTGCACACCTCTGAGCAGACCCCACGTAACCACAAGAGCTCATTTTCCGTAGGTAGCCACCTTAGACTATTACACAGCACCTCACTGTTCACACAGAAGAACCGTCACAAACAGGGATGTCGCATCTTCCCATCCGCCATTTTCCTCTCTGGAGTGGATCCCAGCCGCTGTTTCCATCTTCCTTTTGACCACCTGGACCCTGCAGGTTCTGAGCTTACAGGTGACTGTCACAAGCAGAGCAGTGTCTCTGGGTCACTGTGACTTTGCAACAGTCTTTATTTGAGAGAAAAGTCTGACGTGGCCTCATCCACTCTTGCTTAGTAGGCATTTCTCATT
>NW_006160119.1:732329-735930 GCF_000334495.1 Tupaia belangeri chinensis
CTCAGCTCAAAGAGAAGAAAGAGTTACAAAAATGCTTCAGTGGGGGAAAGTATTTTTAAATAGTATAAGGGCCAAAGAAAAAAGTCATGAGTGGGGAAGGCCTCAGAAGAGAAACCGATTGGTTGCTGTCACAAAACGCGCAGGTGAAGGATGAAGCCAGACAGCAGTTTTGGACTGAATGTTAAGGTCGGCACCAGCGTTAAGTCTAGACCTAAAGATAAAATCGCCGTAAGTGACCAGGGGCCTCACAACAGCGCAGAGCAACAGTCTGGGCCAGGAAGTGCTGAAACGTCACCAGTGAACCATCACCACATGCAGCCCAGTGACGTGTTAATACATGATTGATGCCCACGATTTCCTCTGTCAATCCATCATGGAGTTAATTACATGTTACTCTGGGGCACTATTATAAATAATGGTAAGGCAAATGGTGCTAAACTTAATGGTCCTTAGCGTTCAGCTATTAAATTGATGACACAGCCACATCAGTATTGATGAACATGGACCTCCTCCATCAAGGCTAATTTATATCACTAACATAACGGGCTGTCTCATTCTCCTTTCTGCCAAGGCATTATTCACACTAATACAGGCAATGAATTCATCAACAAAGAAGGGGCAAATGTATTTCACACTGGAAAAAAAAAATCCCTGACGGATGCTGATGATGAGGGAATAGGTGTTTTATGTCGCTGACATAGAGCCGAAGGGAAATGTGAGCTCACCGTAAAACCTGCCAAAATGGAAAAGTCAGATGGATTTAGGAGGTGTGACTTGCAACAGCCACAGACTCTGAGAGAAGCCTGTGTGCTGTCCACCTACACAGAACATTCGTGTTTCCTACCACATGATGTGCATCAGGGCAAGTCTGCTCCTCCGTCAGACACCATCTTCAGAGGCTTGTTTTCCAAGAAGGCTTCCCTGGATTAATGGACAGGACAACATGCTACCTTAGATAAGGTCCTTCATCAGCTTTTCCTGGGACAAGAATTCATGGGAAAGTGTTTCCGGGAATAGCTAATAGGGGAGCAGAGAATCGGAACCAGAGGATAAAAGGTAAACAAAATATCAAGAAGGATATCAAGCAAATCTGAAGGAGAATTTTGGCTCAATCCTGGCAAGTGTAGTCATGTATGAGAGTTGTGTTAAGCAGGGACAGCATTTAAACCTCGGGGAGTGCCAGTCCCTGGTTAAGGGCTGTCCCACCACTTCAAGTACCACATATGCAGGGAAAACCATCTGGCAGGCTCAGGACAGTCCTCCAGCAGAGACACAAGTGCTCAGTGTTGGAGAAGGGAAAGCTGGAGCTGGAGTGCTCCTGGGCTGGTATGTCCCCAAGTGATAAAGGGGTGAAGTGGAACATATTGATAGTACCTGCTCACACTGGCCCTACAGAGGGTCTCTGTAGGATCCTCTACATGCTCTAAAAGATGGTTTATCATGCTGTAATTGCTTAGCTAATTGTCTGTCTGTCCAGTTCAACTGTAGGTTCCAAGAAGCCATAACTGCCTCGTTCATCATTTTATCAGCAATGACTAGCACAGCACCTGGGCCATGGCTATTCTTCCAGATATATTTATGAGAGAAGGGAAAAAGAAAAGCAGAGTGAAATCAGCTTAATAGAGACACTATACCAGTGTAATGTGTTGCATACTCAAACAAAAACAAATCTTGGTATCATAGAGTTTTTGTTTGGTTGGGTTTTTTGTTTGTTTAGTTTCTGCTGTGAGGTATGTGTGCTTGCTAGACAGAAACAAAGAGAAAGACAGAGAGAGGAAAGTGAGAAAGCATCCCTGGGGTGAGGGTTAGATGGCCATGCCACAATCCTGACTTCCCCAGTTGCCTCTCAGGATTTGGGGCACGTAGACATACCTGGTGTGTTTAACATGCCACCAGGTCCAGGACTAGAACCACACAGTTGCCCTGTGGGATCCAGTTTCCTTAACCTCCATGTCATCTGTTGGCCTTAAAACATTATTCTTAAAGAGATGATGCAGATCTAGTTTCACTCATTCTGAGCATGAGAATCTTGGTTCTCAAAGTTGGATATTTTCCATGCATCTCGGGAGTTCATTTGTGACAATTTAGTGGGAGCTCTTAAATCAAGAGGATATTGGGAGAAAAATCAAACTGTGATCTAGAATGAAAGCTGTCATCCTTTTACTATATGCCTATCCTAAATAAATACAATTATAGCAGCAACAGTTTCTATGAATTCCCAACTTCTTCCCAATAAACATCACTGAAAACTTTTAGCTAAAATGGGTTAGAGAATGAGCTTGGTTCCAATCACAACAAAATGGTGTTTCAACTGTTCACTCGTTCCTTTACATATATTATTTACATGTATTTTTAAAAACTGAATTCTCAGCAGCGTGGTAAAATGCATGTTTATTTCTTAGTCAAGGAAAATCTAAATAGAGTTTCCATGGACATCCTCCACACAATGATTCAGGGATCCAGGCTCTATATATTTTATGGCTTCATCATCCCATCATCTCCTAAAGCCTTCTACGCCAGCTAGTAGACAGGGAAAGAAAGCACACCCTATTCAATATATACATTTATATGATATTTATTATATATATATGCATATATATATATGTATATATATATATAAAATCACTATATAACTTTACAGTGTACAACATCATTTAGTGTACAACATGATTTTTCACAGCACTAATACAGGGTATATCAGTCAAGATAAAGACATTACCATATATATATATATTATCATCAGCAAATAACTTTTCATTTTTGTGTCAATTAAATGTATTGTTTTTTTCCCGTTCCCCTCCTCCTTCCCCCAGTTACTCAATCCCTATTACTCCTCCCTTACTATCTCTCTAGTATCCACTGTGGCCTTCCCTGCTATTACACCTGCCAGTAGTTCTGTTTCTGGAATAGACACAGACATTTTGCATATATTGAGCAGGGACATACAAATTCTGTCTTTCATAGTCTGGCTTCTTTCACTTAGCATGGCAGCATGGTCATCCTCCCTGGGATGATTTCTTTCTTTCTGTCTCTCTCTGTCTCTCTGGCAAGCACACATACCCTATAGCAAAAATGCCTCTCAAAAGAAAAGAGTTTATCATCTGAAAACACCTGTGGATATCAATCATTGGTCCAGTAAAAGATAGGTAAAATTGTATGTAATAATAGCTCATTAGGAAGAGAATTTTAAAAAGAACATTTTTACTCATACACTGTGAGTTCCTGTAAGACCATCATACTGTACTGCACAGAAAGAAGTTCTTGAAAAGGCAAAGATAAAACAAAATTTGGAAAGAGATGTTTCAAAGTGAAAACATGGTAAAGTCAGTAATTTGGTGATTTATAGGCTTTACAATATTCTTGATTTTAGCTTTTCTTTTTATTTCTTCCCAAAGAAAGACTCAGAAGCAACATTTTGGACTTTTTCTCTATTATCTATCACAATTTTATAATTGTGCATCAACATTTAGTCCCAACATTCAATGTTATTATCAATATGCGTGGACTTATCATTTTTTTCTAGTTGTTTTGTGTTCTTTTAATTCTATTTGTCTCTCTTTGGTTTTCCTGATATAGTGGTTTCTTAAGTATTTTCGGAAGA
>NW_006160119.1:735961-767760 GCF_000334495.1 Tupaia belangeri chinensis
TGGTTTCATTTTGGTGAATTTTTTTCAGCATCTGTTTTTCTGGGAAGGATTTTATTTCTCCTTCCCATTTGAAGGATAATCTTGCTGGGTATGGTACTCTTGGCTGAAACTGCTTTTATTTCAGAGTTTTAAATAGGTCTTCCCATTGTTTCCTTGCCTGCATTGTTTCAGCTGAAAGATCCGATGTAAGTCTAATGGAGCAAATTTTGTAAGTAACTTGCCATTTCTCTCTCACCATTTTTAGAATCTTCTCTTTGTCTTCAATTTTTACCAATTTGGTTATGACATTCCTTGGAGAGAATCTTCTAATGTTGTATCTATTTGGCGTCCTTTGTATTTTCTGAAATTGGATGGCTGCATGCCTCTTTAAATTTGGAAAGATTTCAGCTAATATATTGTGGAAGATGTTTTCTATGCCTTTACCTGTCTCTTCACCTTCTGGAACACCCATTATGTAGCTATTTGGCCAATCAATGGTGCCCAGGATTTCACATATATTGTCCTCATTGTTAATGAGTATTCTTTTCAGTATCTTGCACTAAATCAAATGATTTTGCCTTCAAGGCCAAAGATTCTTTCTTCTGTGTGGTCTAATCTTCTGTTGATACTTTTGAGGAAGGTGTTGATTTCCTGCAATGTATTCTTTATCTCTAGAAGTTCCATTTGATTTTTTTTTCAGTGTGTCTATCTCCCTATGGAGATCCTTCATCATGGCATGAAAGGATTTTGTCATCTCTAGCAATTGGTTCTGCTTTCTCTTGCATATTGTTCAGTGTTGTTACAATGAATATTCTAAATTTTTCCGACATTTTTGCTATATCTTCTGTTTTATACATTGTTGAGGAGTGATGATCCCTTGAGCGGGAGGTATTTCCTAATTGTCCCCTATTTCTTTGACTCTGCTTTGATTTTTAGTCATCTGGTGGTACACTCACTTCTTCCAACTTCTTTAGAGTGTGTGTGGTTGTGTGCTCCTGCACTTCTCTATGATATGTGTGAGCTCAGAGCCACTTTCCCTCCTCTACTGCAGGTGAGAGAGTGGAATCCATGGTGGGAGTGTAGGGTTTAGGTGTTCAGAGGGGAGTTTCTCTCCTTTTACTGCTAAGGGAGTTATAGAATTCCTCCAGTCTCCTATTTTTAGGTGTTTGTTCTTGTACACCCAACCTAACTGCTCCCAGTGTGGATAGAGGTTGTGGTGACAGACAGAAGGTAAGGAGTGACCAGTTCCTGTGGTACACAAGCCCCTCCCCCACAGCAGGCAGGGCAGGGGTCCCTGCTGATGAGCTCAAGTCCAGCCACTTGCCTGTGGGTCCTGGATGGGTGAGGGGTCGAACAGCATCTGCACTCCTACCTTCTGTCTCTGGAATTGTGGGGTCTTCCTGTTGCTCCTTTTCCCTCTGGACTGAAGGAATTAGCTACAGCTTCCTGAAGACTGGAGGGCCCCTTCCCCCCACACCAGGGTGGATGGGTCCCTGCTGATGAGCGTCAGCTGAGCGGCCTGGCTGGGCCTGCTTGTCCTGTCTCTGGGACTGCAGGACTTATTTCTCATTAGTACCTGCTAACCTCTCCTAGAAAGGCACTCTGTGAAATAAACTTTTTAAATGCTTTGCTACTATAAAGATTAAAGATTTTTTATTTCTGCTTTTGAAATGATAACCTTAATGTGGAGAATGAAATTTAGATGGAAACTTGGCCCCATTAATCAAAAACCACCCTTGAAAATACAATGACTATAATGATAGCCACAAGAAATTTCAAATTAGGTTCCAGTACTTTCACTAGCCTCCCGAAGTAGTTATTGATGAGGCCACTTCAAGGAGGCCCATTCCCATCAATGAATGGATGAGTTTACACTTCAAGGTAAGGAAGATCTGTTTCATCTCCCCAAAGACAAATAAAGCTATTGGTCTGTCTAGTGATGAAAATGGGATGAGAAGAAGAGTTCAATTACTTGGGTAATAAGCCTCATAAGGTCGGCCAGTGGCCCTGCTTCACACTGTCAGAGTCTCAGCTCTTGGCTTGTCCATCTTGCAAACGTGTGTCTGACTCCATCTGGGCGGGAAGAATAGGCCGTCTTCTTGGCCGTCCTTGGCCGATGCAGAGAACTGAGTCCTTCTGTTTCATAGGAAACTGCTCTGGTCAAAAGTCTGTGTAGGGGGACCAGCAGTTGGCATAATGGCTATGTCACTGGACTCCCATGTGACCATGGTTCACGTCCCAGACCTGGCGGCTTAAACTCACACCGGGCGCATGTGCGTGCGTGCCCAAGATCCCGAGAGGAGAATGGAGGAGAAGGGATTGTGGTGTGGCCATCCCCCTGGGGGGTGATTTCTCACTTTCTGTCTCTCTGTCTTTCTCTTTCTGGCGAATGCACACACCCTATAGCAAAAACCTCAACAACAGCAACAAAATTATTGTTTGGAAGAGGAGAATTGATTATCTTTGACAAATAGAGTTTCACTGGTAGGAATTTTAGGCTTAACAACTTAGTATACATTTTTGCTTTCTCACTTCATTCAGGAACTTTCAAGCTATTTTTCTCGTACTGGGTAAGTAAGCAACATAACTCAATGAAGGGAGTTTAGCCACACAGGGCAGAAAGGCTAAGTGACGCAGAAAATAAGCCCATTAGTGGGACCCATTAGTGGGTGGGATAAAGCAGCTACCCGGGGCACAAGTTGATGAGACACTCGTTTTCAAGGCACAGCAATTGCAGGGTTGGCAGCACAGGCAACACCACAGCTTGGAGACTGGAGGCTACACAGGAGGTCCGGTTCGGATCCTGCACTGACCCGAGAGTGCTAGGCTCAGCTACACTCACCTGACCCCCAAGTGATCAGGAAGTTGGAGCAGGACAGGTGTGGGACAGCAAAACCTTGTTTAAAAGAAACCTATCTCTATCTCCTTTTCCTGCCTTTTCTCTCTCTATAGAGGGAAATAATAAGCTTTTAGAGACATAGACACCCTTTCACAAACAACTAAATGCAATTTAAAAAGAGAGAAACACCGAAATAGCCTTAGCTTGTTTTCTTGTTATTTAGTGAGTGGCTAAAGCAAGTCTACTCAGGGCTCCAGTCAGACACCAATTCCCGAATGGGAACCCAGGGCCTAGGCCGGGACCAGGCGTAATGGTTTCCAGGAAGAGTCAGGAATGAGAGGACTCCAAGGATTACCTAGCCCCCAGGAGTCACAAGCATCGAAGATGAACTAGATGTCCAGCCCAAGGAAGCAAAAGGGACACGATGGACAACAGAGCAGAGCAGGGACCGAGACCAGGCAGTGATAGTTGAGAGCATTGATGCTGTTCTCCTCCTGTTTCTCATACATGATCTGATGGACAGTGATCAGATCAACACCCAGAACTGGCCGACGTTGTAGAGCCGTGTTGCTCATCTTATTATGCTGTTCTCCTCCTGTTTCTCATACATGATCTGATGGACAGTGATCAGATAAACACCCAGAACTGGCCGACGTTGTAGAGCCGTGTTGCTCATCTTATTATGCTGTTCTTCTCCTGTTTCTCATACATGATCTGATGGACAGTGATCAGATCAACACCCAGAACTGGCCGACGTTGTAGCAACAAAACTATTCGTGTGGATCATTTTGTGATCGGTTAGGAGTGGCTAATTTCTTCACGCTTTTAGGATCTGTTTTGTTCCGTTGTTTTAAAATTTCCAGATCCTGACCATGCATGGAGGTGGCATCCCGCAATAATTAGACTAGAGGAGCAAGTCAAGGAGCTCATGTTATAAATACACAGCAGTTGAATTGCCTGGCCGTGCCAAGATTTCCTCCTGGCTGTCAGTGAGTCCTGCGTTGCCAGCTTGTGGTTTTCAGACCGATTAAGCCATACAAAGGGAGGCATCTGTTCTTTTCCGGTCTTCAAGCGCCTTTTCCTCCTCAGAGACCCAACGGGGGTTGTCTCTAGGCATCAAATTATAGCAATCAATAAACCACGAGCAGCTTGGCGTATTTAGAAACAGAGAAGTGGGCATTTTGCTAGAAGAAACAATGATTACCTGCCACGGATCCTGAGAACCATGGTGTTTATTAGAGGTCAAGAGCGTGGGATTCATCATGGCCAAATACAGAACTATCCCTCAGTTCTCAAATCTGTTTTCCTGTGATTCCCATCTAGGTTAATGGTATACTCAATTTCCAAGCTAGAAGTTTAGGGGGTAGTCTTGAATTTCTTCTTCCTCCTTTTCTTCTTTCTTAACCCCAACATCTCCTTAGAGATTTTCTGAGTCCCTTTGTAATCTGTCTGGAGTCAGAGATTTACTTCGATCCCTCACTGGACTTCTGTCCTCTCTTCCCCCAATTTAATGGGCACTTAACAGTCAGAGTGAGCTCTCTAAATTGCTCACCTTATTATGTTCTTCTCCTTACATCTCTGAATTAATCCAACCAAGGAATTCTATTAGAATGCATTGGGAGTTGCTAAATACTGGAGTGGATTGATTGGATTGATTCCATAAAAATAGTCTAGCATCCTGTCTCAACTGTCATAGAATCAATTCCCAGAAAATTACGTAAAACAAAGCAGATTCTCAGTATCTATTCGTGGTGGGTAGACAGGCAATGCAATGCACAGGAAAGCATAGGCTCTTTCCCCAGAGACTCAGGTTCAAGTCCGACCTTTACCACTTTTAGCTGAGCACCCTCAGGAAAGTGACCTAACAGCCTTGGGAGTCCGTTTCCTTCAGAACGTAGTCACTGGCCCTGCTGTGGTGGCACAGACCAAAGGGTGCCATACTGCAATGCTGGAAGCCATGTGGCATGCCCCGAGTTCAGGTCCTGGGTACACCGGACACACCAGGCATCTCTCCAGATGTCCCTGTGATTCTGGTTGGCCAAAAGGCTGGGAAGGTAAAGAGGTCTCGCCACTCTCTCTCTCTCTCTCTCTCTCTCTCTCTCTCTCTCTCTCTCTCTGTCTTCTCACTCCATGAAATAAATGGACAAGCAAACTTTTTGAAAATATGGTTACCTACACCTAGCTCCCAGGTTTGCTGTGAGGATTATGTAGGATGTACTGAGAGGGTGCCTTGCACATAGCAACAGTTACTATTAGCACCAAATAGCTGACAGGACAACAGGCATGCATTATTAGACATCGCCTGCATTGAGGTGCTTTATGAGAAATTAGGGAGTTACGATGTTCTACCTCCAGGACTTAGAACCCACACTGAATACATCACTCCCATTTTATCAGCCAAAGGGTTCATAGTTCAACTGGAATTCGCCTTTTTCAATAGACTTGGGAAATCTTTCCTCATATCAAATAAGGATTTTGCAGTTTTATAAGTTTGGTTTTAATGTTTCCAGAGGTAAGATCAACACCTGTTGGTATTAAATCTATATTTTTGAAATATTGGGTTGTTTGGAAAGTCATAATGTATTTTTCTATACAAAAATGCATCATGACTGTCCCGACTACTTGATAAAATCAGACGATTCTAGAGTCTGCCTTCGAAGATTGCCATCTAGTAGAATTTACCTTAGGGACCAGACATTGAGAATGGGCCCCATGACACAAGAAAACAGGAGTCCAGAAGGGCATAGTTCTACCGGTAAGAAGTACAATGCAATTATTCTTCCCTGAATTGAGCAAGTAGAATCCCACTCTTGGGTGGAATTGACACTTTAGGAAAAGGAAATCATTTGACTTTCCAACTGTTTCAGTAGCAGGACAGAAACTTAAGAGCTGTTTCGTTTAGTCTTTTCTTCAGAAGAGATAGCCTTGAGTCCCTGAGAAATTAAGAATCCTGCCTTAAAAGAGTTGTGACCAGGACAAGCAGATGGTGTAATGGTTACATCACTGAACTCCCACAGGGTCGACCGTGTTTCAAGTCCTGGACCTGGTAGCTCAAAACTCACACCAGGCATGTGTGTGTGTGTGTGTGTATGTGTGTCCGAAGTCCCAGGAGGAGGATGGAGGAAAAAAGATTGCAGCATGGCCACCATCCCAGGGGGGTGATTTCTCACTTTATGTCTCTCTGGTGAGTGCATGCACCCTATAGCAAAAAATCTCTCTTAAAAACGGACCAACAGTTAGCATAATGGCTATGTCGCCGGACTCCCATGTAGTCGACCGTGGTTCACGTCCCAGACCCGGTGGCTTAAAACTCACGCCGGGCGCGTGTGTGTGCGTGCCCAAGATCCCGAGAGGAGAATGGAGAAGAAGGGATTGCGGCGTGGCCATCCCCCCTGGGGGATGATTTCTTGCTTTCTGTCTCTCTATCTCTCTCTGTCTGTCTGGCAAGTGCATGTGCCCTATCAAAAAAAAAAAAAAAAAAAAACCTCTCCCCCCCCAAAAAAAGAAGAAGAAAGTAATGACCATTCTGAGACCAAGATCCCTCATCCCCTGGTGCTGTCCAATGCTCCTTCTACTGAAGACTTTGAAGAGCAATCGTTTTTGTATCGCCGTGAAATGCAAATCTGCGTTCAGGATGTTGAAACTGTTTTCTCCAGAATGCCTCTTTCCTTACTGTGTGTTTCTAAGATATGTGGACAGACTTCTGCTTCTTTTCATGGCTGTAGGGCTATATTGTGTCAGTCTCTTAAGCCCTAGAGCCAGAGCAGCCTTTCTGTATTCTCGCTCTGAGGTTATAAAATTTCAAAGTTACCATGCATATTTAAATATAAATTATAAATGAGATAGGGACTTCCATACCAGTTCTGCTGATCCTCCAAAACATTTGGAAGGATTTCAGCATTTGTGAAAAGTGCTACAGAAAAGATCCATTCATGTTTGGGTTTTGTTCACTCAATCATTCATCTAACCAGTCCTTACCGAGTCCCTCCTCTGTACTCACTTTAATTTTACATTTTTCATACATAATTGATGTCTGTTTTTACAACAGGCTATAGGCTTTATGCCAGCAGAGATTACTTCATCTATCTTTCCACCGTTTTTCTCAGTTGCTCGATTTACCACGTTTACGGATTTGTTTCTTGTTTACGAACTGCACCTGACACACAGCGCATTTCCTGGCGCATTGTAGTACTCAGTAGGGACTTGGTAGTGAATGGGGGGAAGCAACCGAGAGGAAAGAGAGTCACAGTCACTTTTTCTGCTTCCTGCTGTAGGACACACTGAGCTCATCTCCCAAGTGCATTGAGAGAGTTACAAGTGTGTGTGTGCACCTGTGTGCACACGTGTGTGCGCATGCATGTGTGTGTGTGTGCATGAATGTGTGTGTGCACATGCGTGTATAGCCCTTATAATTTCAGAACTCCTTACAACTGCTTCATCAGATGTTGGACTGGTGTGCATCTCATCCCAATAGCCACCTGAAATGTCTTGAGTTATTTCACGTCTAAGCTTTGACGAGGGATGGGGTTCACACTTGCAGTTCACATAATGGAGTCTCCTGAGTCCACCCACCTCTGCGTCCCCAGGTCGAACACCAGGTCTCAGACAGATCATGCACCTGTCAGTCTGGTGGAGATGGTGGTCCAGACCAGATGAGTACAGAGTGGCTCTTTCAATAAAGACGGAGCTCTCCTTGAAAGCTCAAGTCTGCCTCCTCACGCTGGCTACACAGCCCTGGGAGTTCCAGTCTTCCCAAAGCATAGCAAGGTGTGAACTCAAAAAGGTTTGGACAGGAATCTATGAGCCTCTGAAGCTTGTCTGAACAACCCACGCTTCCCAAGGCCACAATCGGCAAACACCTCCAATAGCGATGCGCCCCGTGCAGAATATCAGAGGTGAGTGGACTGGCAGGAGAAAGCCACACCCCCATCGCCTTCTCCTGCTGGGCATCTCTCAGTCTGGCTTCTATGAGTACAGCATTTTAGTGTTCTGTCTGCCTACTTACAGTAGGACTGCACTGAATGGTCACTAAGGAGCCAGATCGGCCCTCAGATGTTTCCTGAGAGTGGTTCTTACTGAATGGAAGAAGACGCATACGGTTCCAATTTCCACCACCGCTGTCCAGGCTTCTCAGTGGGCCCAGAGACTGCACACACCCAAACTGGTTACTTGCTTGTTCAAAGAAAATTCTTGGGGTCAACAAGGGGTGTGGAGGTTGGGGCAGCTGGATACAACGTGGCTGACTTCGAGGGCAGAGTCCCACACCCAGTGCTGAAAAATCACTCCAGGCATCTGTGCATGCGTGCGTGCATGCATGCATGCCCTAAATCCCAAGAGGATGACAGAAGAGAAGGAACTGTGATGAGGCCGTCCCCCGTGGGAGGGTGATTTCTTACTTTCCTTCTCTTTCTTTCAATCTGTGTCTCTCTCTGGTGAACACAGCTATAACAAAACAGAAACAAAACAAAACAAAGCAAGATTCTTGTGATCTACCTCAGATAGCGCATCACTGGAGGGGCAGTCTGGCAATCTGGAGTTTGACAAGCTCCTCTCAGGCTTGCTAAATTCCCCGGCATTAAAATGCTTCATTACTCTTCCTCTAATGCAAAACAGTCATTTTGCAGATGAGGACTAGAGCCCAGAAAAGTGGAACGGCATGCCCAGTGCCTCACAACTTGCTAACTCGAAGGCCACCCCAGGATCAGCCTGTCCTTGGTCGGCACAACGTCCTCATCAGCCTCGTCTCACGGCATCTCCCGTGGAATGGTGGAATGTTGTAAGCACCCACACGGAAGTGCTCTGAGATGCCCGCAGCACCTCTGGGCGTTTCATCTGAAGGGAGAAGATACTCCATGCAGACTTGCGTGGAAGCAAGAGAGGAGAGAAGGTCTATCTGCATCACCAGGTGTCCCTCTGGGCCCCTGGGACGCTCTGCTCCCTGTCCTCACCGTGCACTCAGGAGAGGGACTGAAGTTAGTGGTTTGTTCTCCGTAAACAAGAGGAGGACCTGTGCTTGTGCTGCCGTTTGCCGGGTGCTATCTCTCATTGCCCTGGGAAGCCTTCCCTGACGGCCAGCCGTGGACGTTCTGGGCGACCCTCGGTGCTGCCTCTCAGCCTTGCCATCTCCTGTCTGCGTCCTCCCTGTCACGTGTATTTGCGTGTTCATCACCTGCACTATGTTATCAGCATTTGGAGGGTAGGAACTAAGCATTTCTTTTGCTTTTTGCTTTCTTTCTTCCCATTGCCAGTGTAATTCCTGGTCGCCCGCCATAGTTGATAGGTTGTGTGCGTGTGATCAGTCTTTGCGACAGCCTGGTTAGTAGGAGAAATAACACCCCACCTTAGAGATGATAAACACAGTGGACCAAGGCAAGTGATGTGGGATGATTACCCTGTTGTTCAGGGAAATGAAGGCGATTTGAATTGAACGCTGAACAACCCCAAGAGTGCGGTAACTTCCGCTATCCCAGACTATGGCAGAGTCAGGCCTCCTCCACGGCCCTCTCCTGCAGGCACGGACATCGTTAACCAACTGCCTAACTTTGGAAAAGGAAGTTTTGCCCCATGAATAGAAGAGTAGTGAGACAGCCACCAAGTGTGGACTGAGCAGATTCAGACAGAGGCACAGAAGGCCGAGCCAGCAGTAGACAGTGCACATCGGAGAGGCAGTCGGAGGTCAGGGGCCTGGCCTGAGTCTGCACAGGGACTTGGCACACTGGGACACGCCCCCTCCCGTGGGCCCTGTCTCTGGATCGGAGGAGGCCCCATTAGTCTGGACACTTTATGTTGATAAGGGGGTACAGCCCCAAGAGAGCACAGGACAGTCCTCACTGCGTCTGGTCTGACGTCCGAGGTGCTCCATGTTACCTTCCGAGGTGGGGCCAGTGAGGGGGGACGGCCGAGCAGGGAGAGGGGTGGGGGCTGTGCACTAACCCTTTATGGGTGGGGGCTTTACACTAACCCTTTATGGGTGGGGGCTGTGCACTAACCCTGTATGGGGAAGGGGCTTTGCACTAACCCTTTTTGGGGGCTGCATCTGGAGTTAACCCTTGGCGGCATTAGATGTTAAAACAAAGGCATTTTACTTGGTCTGTTCCATAGAGGGAGACAGGACCTCTGACACCCCAGCCCTTTGACGCTCACCCTTCAGTTTTCTTTACAGGCTTTAGAGGTTCTTGCTCATGCGCATCCATGAGTCACATCAGTGACCTTCTCTGCTGTCGTGTCCCCTACTTCGGCTGGCTCTCCGCAGCTGGAGGCCCCTCTCCACTCTCATTCTATCAGAAACTCTGTGAAGCACTGGCCCTCCAGCCATGGGGAGTCATCCTACGTGAAATCCCAAAGGTTTCAGCACGACCTTCTCTCCGCTCCTGCCCCTTTCAGTGCTCCCTCTGGGCGTGTGGAGCCCTTCCTGGGCATGTCGGGCTCCCTGGCTGCCCCATTCTCTCCCCACCCACAGCCCCCAGCAGCCCCTTACATGCAGGGCCCCTCAGCGCTCAGAGGCCCAAGACTGCTCCTGGCTCTAGGTACATTAAGACCCTCCCTCTGTTCTCTTGATCTGCTCTTCTGTGAAAGCCCTTCTTTAAAACAGTCTTTTTCTTTACAAACCCTCCCTAGAACTCAGACGGAGTCCATGTGGACAGCCCTGGGGACAAACCCGAGTGGTGGTTGCCAGACTCTGTCCAGCCTTGCCCCACCCCTGCTGCACCCAGTTCTTGGCTCCTGGACTCAGCCTGCCTCACCTCACCTCACTTGAGTCGAGGCAGAAGCTGTTATTCAAGGTCTGGTACAAGAAGGATCCCATCGGTCCTGGCCACCTGTTCAGAGGGGAATCCCAGAGACGGATGTGAATAAGGCCCAACCCTGACCACCACCCCTGCAGTCGTAGCTATAGACTTTGGATCTAAGGGTTGCCCTCCACCTGGGCCCACACATGCCTGTCTACAAGGCCCAGCATCAGGCTCCCCTCCACTGAGATTCCTGTCTTCATTCCCTGAGACTCCCTGCCCTACCAGACTCAAGTCTGAAGCAGAACGCTCACGTTATAAATGGAAGGGCTAATTTCTGAATTTTTTTTAGAGCATTTTGTCTTTGGGTGCATGCACTTGCCAGAGAGAGAGACAGAGACAGTGAGAGGGAAAGTGAGAACTCACCCCACAGAGGGGATGGCCATGCCACAGTCCCTTTTCCTCCATTCTCCTCCAGCATCCTGGACACACACACACATGGCCAACATGATTTTGAAGCCACTGGTCTGGGACTTGAACTGCAGTTGGCCATGTGGGAGTCCAGCGATGTAACCACTATGCCATCAGCTGGCCTTGGAAGAGTTCATTTTAATTCCCGTCCCATTAGCCAGGTCGCTGTCAGAGGGCTCTTGCCGAGTGCAGTGAGCAGACACAGTAAAGCGAGGAGATCAGGGGAACGTGGGCCCACTTCCTGTGGACACTGCCAGCCACGATCTTCCGTGTCCAAGCCACGACCTCCAAGCCAGCTACCGTATGTTAGTTCTCTTCCATAGATGTTTACAGTCCTGTGCAAACCACTAAGCGAATTTTATGTTCAAGGTTGCCATTGAATTTTACAAAAAAAGAATTATATGTGAACTTCTCACAAATCCCTAATAATCGCTGGGACGAAATCTGATTATATGTATTTGCCTAAAAGCTCCTTAAAAGGATAGAATATTTGTTAATTTCCCACAAGCTGTACTTAGAGGACTGGTCTAGCCTGAGTGACATGGAGCACTGTTCACATTTAATCTTTTTTTTTGGGGGGGGAGAGGTTTTTGCTATAGGGCGCATGCGCTCGCCATACAGACAGAGAGACAGAAAGAGAGAAATCACTCCCTCAGGGGGGATGGCCATGCCGCAATCCCTTCTCCTCCATTCTCCTTTCGGCATCTTGGGCATGCACGCACACGTGCCTGGCATGAGTTTTAAGCCACCAGGTCTGGGACACGAAGACACGAACCACACCATTATGCTAACTGCTGGTCCCCACATTTAATCTTGATGGTCTGGATTTAAAATTCTCCCGTTCAGTGAGCCCAGTAATGTTCTTCCTGGAATCATCACTCTGGGCAATTTTAAAGAGTTACTCTTATCAAAGAGGAGTTTAAAAATGTATGTAAGTTTGTGCATACCTTAAAAGAGGTCCGACATCCTGGAATTCGTTATTTACAAAAGAAGAAAAGGAAAAGAAGAAAGCTGCCTTGGGAGAGGTCCTGGCAGGTGTTGCGAGGCTGTGCTATAATGAAAATTCCCAGATATAAAGAGATAAGCCAGGTTTGCAGCCTAAGTCAGCTGGGGCCGAGGCTGTTTTGGAAAATGTCGTCTTCGTTGTGTTTCGAGGTCATCGTGGGTAAAATCGGCCCTTCCATGTCACGGAGCTCTCGTAGGGGTCATCACGATACATAAACCAGTGCTGAACCATGGTTCAAGTCCCAGACCTGGTGGCTGAGTGAACTGATGTCTGTGAAATACTCACACAGTGCCTGGCACACAGTAAGCACTGTACATTTTAAAAAATGCGATCATGTTCTATTGCTACAGGGTGTGTGTGCTCGGCAGAGAGGGCCTGGTCACACTGCACTGGTCACCGCCCAGAGAGCCTGGTCACACTGCACTGGTCACCGCCCAGAGAGCCTGGTCACACTGCACTGGTCACCGCCCAGAGAGCCTGGTCACACTGCACTGGTCACCGCCCAGAGAGCCTGGTCACACTGCACTGGTCACCGCCCAGAGAGCCTGGTCACACTGCACTCTTTTCCTCCATCTCTCCCTGTGGGAACTTCGGGCATGCACGCACATGTGTCTGGCATGTCGTTCAAGCTGTTGGGCTGGGAGTTAACCACATTCTCCATGTGGGATCCAGCTCCCTTAGCCACTGAGCTACGGAGCTGCCCTTCTTAGCTGTTACAATTTTCTGTTCGTGTGGTCATAATGAAGTCAGAGAGGCAGGAACCCGGGCTGAAATTGTCCTCACACACCTCCATGCTGGACGGACAAACTTGCATAAGTTACTTCTCTGCATCAAGGTTTGGTTTTGCTTTGTCTGTAAAATGAGGGAGTCCGCTAGACTAAACTTTTGGGCTTCGATTTTTTAAGGTTCGGACATGAACAGGGTGAGGTGAGCACCTGCCCACAGGTGGCGTGCACCCGAGCTCCCCACTCAAGGCAGGAGGTCACGAGGTGGAAGCCATCACGAGCCACGCTCTCCCAGGACCAGATTTGACGCTGTGGAACACTGCACTCTGCGAGGCCGAGCCACACAGAAAGGTTGCAGGGCCGCATCCTACAGACCTCCTGAGTATGACAAGCCCACACGCCATGGCCCCAACTGCCCGAAGCTATGGGGCCATCGTGGGTCACTCCTCTGCCTCCCTCTCGCCTCTCTCTCTGTCTTGCTCATGAAATGAATGAATAAATTTTTAAGAAGGTTTTCTGGCTTGTGGATAGTTTTAAGATGCTGAGCTCTCACAGATATACCAAGACCTCCTTATTGATTCACTCGAGAGCTGCCTCTGTCTCAGTTCTCCGCAAGATGGCTGAGCTGTTTACTTTCGCCAAGATGCATTCCTCTGTCAGCTGCTTCAGAGCCGTCATAAGCCAGCTTCGTGGCAGGGAGTGTGGGAGAGGTAGTGTTTCTATTCGTCTGCTTCACCGACTCTTTCTCCCTTTGGGATCCCTTCTCAGAAAGGTCAAAACAAAATTCTACAATTGACTTGATGGAAAATGCCAGCTGGTCGAAGAGGCAGAGCTCGGAAACAGCGGTGTCTGCTCCTGGGAGGCCCGACTGGCTTTCCGCCAAGCCTGACGCACCCTGCAGCTCAGGGAGGTCCAGTGGCCACTCCCTTTCTGCCCCAGCTGGAGAGCACGTTGCAGACATCTTGAATGTGGTGTTGGGCAGGTGAAGGAAGGTCCGGGTCTAACCAAGGCATGATGGGAAGTCTAAGAGAGGGCAAAGGAGTGGTGTGGTCTATGCGCCTTCCCCTAAAGAAGTAGACTTCTACTCTCTTCCTCAATGTGGGGACTGTTAGAAAGGCTGCTTCCCATCCTCAAAGATTGGTTTTAGTGGAGATTTTAAAAATGGAATATTCAGAGGTCACTGTAAGAAAGTTGAATGAGAACATGTGAATGTCGATGTGCTTGGGGAATAATTATACAGACAAAAGTGAAGGCTTCCATTTCTCCTCCCTTATTTACTTCTGCCCCTTTTGCTTTTTTGTTTTCTCCTCTAAAAGTCACAAGAGTAAGTATCTGACTGTCAGACTTGGGCACCCAATGGGCTCCATTTACTACCTGACAAAGTTAGGAGCCTTAAAGATGGGGTCCCAAGAATGATCCCTCTTCATCTCTCTGCGTCCAGGCCCAGCAAGCTTTCTTGTGTTTCTTAGTCCAGGTAATAAGTACTGAAGGTTGGGACAGTTGGGGACAGAGGGAGGGCTGCCAAACAGAGGGAGAGACACTGGTTATAACAGCACATGAATTCCCACCATTCTGTAGTGTGTGATTGCAACGCACGTTGTGAGCAATCTTCTAAACGACTGAATCCTTGATGGGTTCCCCTTCTCATTGAAAAGGATGAAGTAGCACTGCACCCTACTCTGAATTAAAAAGAGGCTCCCAGCTTGGCCCCATTGCCTAGGGGTTAAAGGAACTTGATTCCACATGTCTGACTGTGCTCTGACTCCTGGCCCCAGTGACTAGAAACTGGCTGGACGAGTGTGCATGCGTGCCCCAAATCCCAGCAGGACTGAAATGGAGAAAAAGGATTGCAGTGTGACCACACCTCATTGTAGGACACTGTCTCCCTCCCCCTGTCTCTTTCTGGCAAGTGCGTAAGCCTGTAGCAGTTAGAAAAGGAAAAGAAAGATGTGCTCATCCTGCCTGCGCAAGCTGTGTGACAGTACCGGTCGCAACCAGAATTAGCTAAGCTGCGCAGTGACTTTGTTTTGAACCTATGCAGCTAGACTTAGCTTCTCCACAACCCTCAGAGTGAGAAAGTGTATTTGCAAAATATACCTCGGATAAGGGACTGATAACCAGAACGTACAGGGACCTCAAACAGCTACCTGCAAAACAATAACCAATCCTATTAAAAGATGCGGAAACGAACTGAACAGACACGTGAATGTCCAGAGCACGTGAAAGCATGCTCAACATCTACATGAGGAAAATGCAGATCAAAACCACAATGAGACACCACCTAACCCAGTCAGCACGGCTAAAATAACAGAAGAAAGCAGTCGGTGTTGGTATGGCTGTGTAATAAGGAACTCTTCTACAGTGCTGGTGGGAGAGTAAACAGCACGACCACTGTGAGAACAATGCGGAGATCCCTTAGAAACCTACAGCTAGAACTACCACACCACCCAGTAATTCCACACGTAGGTGTTGACCAAAAGGACAGGGAAACCTCAGTCAGCAAACGCTTGCACATCCATGTTTATTGCAGCATTATTTACAATTGCTAGGCCATGGAATCAACCCAAGTGTCCAGAAATAGATAGAATGAAAAAACGTTGCAAATGTACTCTATGGAATACTACTCAGCCATTAAAAAAAGAAAAATGAGACCCTGACATTAGATACAAAGTGGCCCCGTGTGGAAGACTTAATGCTGAGTGAGGAGCCAGACTATGAAAACAGACAGCCTCTGCTGAGCATATCCCGAGAGCCTGGCCTAGAGCAGAGACCAAGAGCGGAAGGTGTGATAGAGAGAGCGGGGGTGGGCAGTCGGGTGGGTCATAGGGGAGGAGGGCATGGAAAACATGTTTAATGGACACAAAATGGACAGTTATTTGCTGTCCATTTGATAATGTATACAGTAATGACTTCGTCTTGACTGATACGCACTGTATTCATGCTGGGAAAACCATGTTGTACGCTGTAAAGGTGTATGACGATTACATGTAAATAAATGTTTAAAGAAGAGATATTTGCCAAGGAAATGCCCTGTAAAGAGAACGAAACGGTTACTCCATATTTTTCATGATGATCACAAACTAAAGTGGGGTCTCAGAGAAGCCTCTTTTAAAAAAAAAGAAAGCCCTTAGCTTCTCCGAGTCAGAAGAGAGCCCGGCACGTCCAGCAAGCCCTTCACACGCCCCGGCCCTCTCCACGGTATCCTCTACACGTGGTCTTGACGTTCCTCCCGGAACACATCACATAAAACACTTAGCACACATGCTGCTTTGTTTCTGGCAAATACCTTCTTTGCTAGTAACCCCTCCTGAAATTCTGTGTTCCCCTTGGGAGTCAAACAAAGCGAGCTGTCACTCCTTTCCCTGACATGACCCGTGTGCCTGAATGACGCCAGGCGAGGTTGTGTGGAAGCAACCTCGGAGGCTGAAGGCAGCAGCCGTGTCCTTGCTGTGCAGGCTGATGTCCCCACCGGTGGCCTGCGACCTCGGCTGGGGACTCAGGTCGGCAGAGTGGTGACTGTTAGAGATGTATCCCCAGGGCGGGGTGGGTGGGCGAGGGGATAAACCTGGACAGCTCGCTCCAGCTCTTGAAGCTTCCACCCACGACGGACGTAGGGACGTCTACCTACGTCACGTCCGCCGGTGCAAGTCACGCGGCTACAGCCAGCCCAGGGGGACGAGGAAGGAAAGCCGGAAATGGCTAGTCACAGTGCTAAAGGCAACCTTTACAAGCCCAAGGGTCATTTTTTTAAGAATTATTTTATTTCATTTGATTTATTTATCTTAATTTGACCAGAGAATTTGACCAGACAGAGCAACAGAGAATGCGAGAGACAGAAAGTGAGAAAGCAAGCCACCAGGTCCAGGACTCGAACCGCAGTTGGCCATGTGGGAGTTCAGCATCCTTAACCACCATGCCTGCTTTCCCCAGATCATGTATTTAAGTAATTTATTTTCAGCATCTAATGATTGAGTAAACATACAATGACTGAAAAGTGATTGTAAGTTGAATAATGATTTTAACTGAATTTTAACTGTAATTCTTCAACTTTGTGGACACAAACTCCCTTCTCCACGTTAACTTGAACCCTAACTCCACGTACCTGACAGCCAGCGTCCCTCCACAGCGCTGCCGTGGTGTTCCCCTGCCAGGGCTCCTCTGCCAAGCTCTTTCTGCACCGTCCTGCTCTGAACCCCCAAGCACTGCCGTGGGCCAATGTACTGTTCTCTGGCCAGCTTGTCCCGAAGTCATGAACGCGGCCCCTCTCTATTCTCCCAGTCACTATCAGCAAAATGCCATTGTGGGTAATACTGGTAGGAGAGGGGCAGGGGAGGGGCGTGGAAGGGAGAGGTTTAGAAATGGCCTGAGCCTGAAAACGGCGTCCTTAGTTTTAATAATAGCCATTCTTCCCCCTGCAGTGCATAGTGTGGGACTGGGACTCCAACGGCAAGCACGACTTCATTGGGGAGTTCACCTCGACATTCAAGGAGATGAGGGGAGCGATGGAGGGGAAGCAGGTACGTGGTGACCCTTGATGGCCCCAAGTGCCACCGTGAGGCGGCTGGAGGCGAGCACCAGCACGGGATTAAGTGTGATGTGTGGTCTAGGTGTATTTCAGGAGCCATGAGCCAAAAGAGGACATGAAAAGCCAACCGAGTGGTGAGTAAACCTAGGGAGAGTGGGTACAGAGTTAGGAGCCTCGGTGCGCGGCACTGGGGACGAGGGCCTGCCTTCCAGCCTCCCTGTCCCGTCAGGAGGTACCTGCACTTCAGAGAGTCACGGCTGAAGGTACAAGGTTAACTGTGATTCATTCTTGAGTGGCTTTTATACGCCTCCTTACTTGGAGGTGACCAAGGGGAAGTTTTGTGAAAACAAGCAAGAGAGGCCCTTTAAGGCCCCCTTAGAGGGAGGAGCTGTGATTAACAGGCCGACTTTGATGTGTGACTGACGTGGATGTAAATCTCAGCTCCCTGTCACCGCCTGCACGACTGGGCCGTCTCTCCCCTGTTCTGAGCCTCTTCTGTGAGCGTGGTCACCGGGTTGTGGAAATGAAGCACACAGCTCATGGAGACATGAAAGCGCGTATATTTGGATAATGTCCATCGACCCCGGCACTCCCAGCAGGCACGCAGGCCCGGTACCTCTAAGTCCTGACTCCGCGCGCCTGTCACCCTGGCTGACAAGCGGCCCAGCCCAGCCTGGGAGGGAAGTGAGGAGACTTCATGGATGATCATTCTCACCCTGAAAGGACTCAGAATCCTTCCCTTAGTCGAGGTTTCATCTGATATGTTTTGCTTGGTTGAAGAAATTGAGATAATAAGTTAATTTTTGAAAATGTCAAAGGAATTGGCACTGCTAGTGTTGGAATTTTTTCCTCCCACTTGTTCGGTAAATCCCTAGCCTAATCATTTATTCTGTAATATTTGAGGAAGTTTCAATTTTGATGGGTTTGAAAGGGAGTTTGTCTGGAAATGCTAAATCTGCTTGAAGATATTCTAGAATTCTTGCTTGTCAGCACTACCCTCCTGGAGAGTGAATGAAAATAACATCTAAGGGAGAGAAAGAAAGAATTATTATCGTGGTGGACAGATTAGGCCTAAGAAAAGGCCAGAGAGCTCCTGATTTAAGATTTTATTTTGACCCTTTTCTTATTTCCCTTCATCTTCCTTTTTCCTTTTTTCCCTCCTTTCCTCCTTCCTTCCTTCCAAGAATCCCAGGTTTGGAAGGAGTCTTAGCGAGTCCTCTAATTTTTTTTTAGAGATTTTTGCTATAGGGCACGTGCACTCATCAGAGAGATAGAGAGACAGAAGATAAGAGATCTCCTCCAAGGGGGATGGCCACAGTGCAATCCCTTCTCCTAGTTAAAGGATGTTAGTGAGGCAATGAGTGTTTATAGAGAGTTTACTAAGAACTAAAATAACGGACTGATCCATCTTAAAACAACGGCACAACTCCAGAAGAGCCTCTGTGAGGAACGGGCCGGAGCTGCAGGCAGGGAACATGCACACACACACACACACACACACGCACACACACATGCACACACACACCCAGCATGAGTTTTAAGTCACCGGATCCAGGACTCGATCCATGGCCGAGTACAAGGGAGTCCAATGACATGACCGTTATGCCATTGGCTTGTCCCAAGATTCCTCCATTCTGATCCTTTTAGGATTGCGTGGTTGCCCAGTCCCTGCCGGAACCCACCCGGTGAGGAGAAACGACTGAGTCAGTCATCTATTGCTGAGTGACAAATCACTCCAGGATTTCCCGGCAGAAAGCAGCAGCCATTACTTATTTACCATTTTCTGATTTGGCAGCTTCACCCGAGTTCACCTGGGACAGCTCCTCCCTGCTCCAGATGGTAGCAGTTCCGACTGAAGTCACTCACGTGCTTGCACCTCACGCAAGGGCACGGCCAGGATGTTTGTCCTGTGTTCTTTTCCTCCTCCAGGAGACCAGCATGGCTGTATGTGGTGGTGAAAACACCTCCAAAAGAAAAAGAAGGCCAGCCCCAGTGCATGGGCTCCTCTCAGGCCAGCCCAGTGCACAGGCCCCTCTCGGGCCAGCCCGGTGCACAGGCCCCTCTCGGGCCAGCCCGGTGCATGGGCCCCTCTCAGGCCAGCCTGTGCATGGACCCCTCTCGGGCCAGCCTGTGCATGGACCCCTCTCGGGCCAGCCCCATGCACAGGCCCCTCTCAGGCCTCCTTGGCAATGCAAGGCTGACTCCACTAAGCTTGACATCGCTGTGGGAGGCGCTGAGAGGAATGGGTCACTGGACCCTGACATATCCATCCACCCCTGCATTTCTGCCTCAGAAACCACTTCATTTTCAGACACTTCTTATTGTCAGAGAGTGAAATCTTGCCTCATGAGTGGAAATTCAAGAACCCCGCTCCCACAGAAGGGTGGGAGTGATGTTCACTGGTTTGGATGTTTGACTGGCAATTGATTTTGTCCCATGAAATTTTCCTTAAGCTGGAAGTACAGACCTATTCTAGCTAGCGTTAGCTCCAGCCAGCTCCCGGCCTGCAGCTCCGGCCCGTTCCTCACAGAGGAGATGTGCCATTGTTTCAAAATGGATCAGTTCATTATTTCAGTTCTCAGTAAATTCTGTATAAACTCATCATTGCCTCACTAACATCCTTTAACTAGCATTCGAAATTCTCCATTTTCCTTCCCTTTAATTCAGTTTCTGGGTACTTGGACATCACTCAACGGCATTTTTGGATCTTTTCTTTTTCTGCTGTTTGATCTGACCCTGTTAATCATATTCATTTAGATCTGCCAGGAACTACTCTAAATCATTACAAGAATTATTTCTCATGGTAATCCTGTCAGATAGGTGTGCTGAGGTCAGTGCGAGAGAGGAGGGGTTGAAGGCATGGAGAATTAGTCTTGCCAAAGCTCACATACCTAAGGGGTGGAGGAGGTGGGATTCACACCAGACTGTCATGTCAGAGACCCTCTCTTCTGCGCCCCTACCTCTCCCCTAGAGCAAGGGGTACCAACTAGGGACCATTGGCCGGCCTTCCCGTCTGGGCTCCGGTAGAAGCACCTGGAGGCTTGACCTCACTAGAGGAGCTTCTTCCGGAACGAGATCTCATGCTGTGGCCTTCTTCTGCAGGTGCAGTGGGAGTGCATCAACCCCAAGTACAAAGCCAAGAAGAAGAATTACAAGAACTCGGGCGTTGTGATTTTGAATCTGTGCAAGGTATGTGTGCAGTCCTTCCCACCAGGAGTGTGGGGCGAGGCACTTTGCAAAGAAGAGGTCAGGCTGTGTGGCCAGAGGGGTCAGGATACGTGCTCTTTCTTAAAGCACAAATCAGAAAAGCAGTGTATTCATGGACGTGGAATGCAAAAGTGAGCGAGGGCCGTCTTGGAGCTGCAGTAGCCAACGCTGTCATCCTCTCTTCAACAGTCCTGCCCCCTCAAAAACGAGAACTCCCTGCTCACACACCAGTCTCTTCACCCAGGGCAGTGCCTGGATGATTTCAAGTGGAAAGCTGGCATTTGTAGGAGCCCTGTCCTGTGCTGTACAGTGCTCAGCGCTTGGCACGTAGAGCTCCCCTTGTGCCGGAAAGGCGATCGGAGAAGATTAAGGGCGTAGAAGGCCCTTCCAAAGGAGTCCCCGTTTGCAGAGAAGCCCACATGCTAAGCACGCCTCTCAGTCACACCCGAGAGTAGTTCTGTCCTAGTTGAGCGCTTACTGTGTAAGAGTAACTACACTAAATCCCCTTTAACTCTTGCTACAAGCCTGAAATTTCTACTTTCAAATGAAGTAATGTCACTAACTCAGAGTCACCTAAGTGGCAAGTTTCAGAACTGAGATTTATAATCCTTACCTGTCTGACTCTACCATGGAAGACTGACACACCATCCAGATTTTATGTGCATCAATACAAGGGGTCTTCAAAAAGCCACAGAAAATGTTTACTGTGGGGCCAGCCTGTTGGCTAATGTTGAAGCATCGGATCCCACAGGGCCAAACCATGTGATCTGAGTCCTGGACACTGAGGCTTGTGTGTGTGTGCGCACATGTGTCTGAAACCCCCAAAGCAGAGAGAAACGGAGGCAAAGAGACTGTGTCCCACGGAGAAGGCTCTCTCCTCCCTCGTCTGTCTTTGTCTGGCAATTGCATGTACTCCCCGGCAAATTAAAAAACAAACAAAAAGTGTGTTAGGAATATATTTTGAAATATTTTCGCACCAAAAGAAATTTATACTTTAATCCTATTTTTCATTCTGGGAGGTCCCCTTCCCAGAATGCACTGGGAGGTCTCTTCCCACAGACCGGTCTCCATGGCTGCCAAACGTCACAGGGTCACTAGAGAAGACTGGCCTGATGCACGCACATGCCCACTCCCTGGCCCATCCCTGGGACTCTGGGACTCTGTGTTATGATTGGCCCTCCGAGGCCTTTGCATTAACTGTGGCTTTTATTTTCTATATTTCTTTTTTTTTTTTTTTTTTAGAGAGAGAGATTTTTGCTATAGGGCGTGTGCGCTCACCAGACAGACAGAGAGAGACAGAGAGACAGAAAGCAGGAAATCACCCCCCAGGGGGGATGGTCACGCCGCAATCCCTTCTCCTTTTTTTTTTTTTGAGAGAGAGAGATTTTTGCTATAGGGCGTGTGCGCTCACCAGACAGACAGAGAGAGACAGAGAGACAGAAAGCAGGAAATCACCCCCCAGGGGGGATGGTCACGCCGCAATCCCTTCTCCTCCATTCTCCTCTCAGGATCTTGGGCACGCATGCACATGCGCCCGGCGTGAGTTTAAACCACCGGGTCCGGGACTTGAACTGCGGTCGACTACATGGGAGTCCAGCGACATAGCCATTACACTAACTGCTGGTCCCTATTTTCTATATTTCTTGATGCGTTGACATGTGGCGCCTTGTAGACCTGGGGAAGACTACCACTCCCAGGCTTAGGTAATTCCTGGTGATAGTGAACACCTTGCCTTCTTGCTTGCCTTCGATATGCAAACCCTCCTGGAGTCCCCAGCTCCCTCCTTTACCAAACTCCCACATCGAGCCAGTGCCTCCTCTGCTTGGGCAGGTCTCAGAGGAGCAGAGACCACTCCTGGAGCCCAGAGCTGCTGGAATGATTCGAACCACCCAACCCTAAGCCCGCCTAGCTGCTTAGCCTGCCTCACCCTTCTTCCCTGGGAGAACACATAAAGGCTTTTCCCACCTCGTCCCCTCACTCCCCCCTCACGTCCCCTTTGCTTCCCATGTGGCCCTCTGCAGTGTGGCACAGCCTGCCCTTCGGGAAGTCGTTGACCATAAGCTCTCTGTATAAAGGCGGTTGTCTCCATGCCTGCCGTCTTCCTCCACCCGCACGAATCATCCCTGGGTATTTCCAAACCAGTCAGCAACTCCCCCTGCATCCAGAGCGATGGGGTAGCTATCAACAGAGGCCTAAACCCAGAGGTTTCCTGTGCCCTGGAGGTGACCGTGCGTGCATCTGCTGCTTTCTGGTTCATGCTCAGAGGCCACCCTGATGTCACTCACTTCCAAGGCATGTCCTTGATGCATGGACACAGCAGTAAGGAAGCCCAGCCCGCACGTAAAGCGTGGCCATAGGAGGCCAGGAGCAGGCGCCGGTCAGAGGGCCGAGTGAGCAGCCTGAGGGTGGTGCTGAGGCCAACACGGGACTCGAACGTCCGCCATGGAGAAGGTTCCCCGAGAATTACATGGAATCTGAGAGGTCAGGGTCAAAAACCACAGCTACTGGCTGTCCAGGTAGAGGATCTAGACCGCCAGCTTCACGACTACAGGTCCACGGATGTCCCTCCCAGCCCTACCCCTGCATGGATGCATAGGGGGCACTCAGCAAACACTTGGACGGGGCCAGCAGGCTGTGTGGTGGCTAAGGCGCCGGATTCCCGCACGCCAGTCAGTTAATTCCTGGACCCATTGGCTAGAAAGCCACAGCAGGCGAATATGCACGCATGCCCGAATCCCGAGAAGAGAACGGAGAAGACACTGATGTGGTCGTGCCCCTGCCGGTGGTATCTCACCCCCACCCCCACCCCCCCGTTTCTCACTATTTCTTTATGGAAAAAAAATCTTGTTCAATAAATGAATAAATGACTATCACTGGCAGTGAATGGAATCATAAAGAAGCAGAAATCTAGCACACAGGGCACACGGCGGTACCTTGGAGGAGGCAGCGAGCGGGGACTTCCGGCCCAGAGTGGATGCAGTCAGAGGTCACGAGCCCGGACTTCGATTATCGAGCCCCGACCCCGTCATTTCTTCACTGCAGAATCTTAGCCTCCGTCTCCCCATCTGTAAAACGAGCACAGTAATCACACAGTACCGCATTCATAGGGTTGTTCTAGGAGCAGGTGAGAAAAGGCTTCATACATCTGGCACATATAGAGTGCTCACTAAACGTCACCATGGCTGTTCGCGGCCCAGGCTCAGCCACGGAGGGGGGCTCAGCACTGTCAGGAAAGCCTCCCTCAGGTCATGGCTGTTCGCGGCCCAGGCTCAGCCACGGAGGGGGGCTCAGCACTGTCAGGAGAGCCTCCCTCGGGCAGTCGTAGTCTCGAAGCTGCTGGTCTTGGTTACCTGTGTAGTGAGACCGTTACAGGACTGGGACTTAGACACAGGGAAGCAAAACTGAAATTGAGTATGAGCCATTACTCATCTCAAAACAGCAGTGACCCTTGAACATACAGTTTTAGCCTCACCCCAGAGGCAGAAGCAAATTGAATCCCGTCTACACTAGCAGAGAGGGGGGTAGGAGTGGGCTTTGCAGCCATCACAGCCCTTCCATATGAGAAGCCCTTTCTCTCCCGAACTGAACAAGATCAACTGACCCATTTTTACCCCCAAGATCTCTTTCTGCTCCTTCCTCCAGCTTGGCGGCCTATCCCAAAGTTTAGCCCTTGGGTCTGTAAGGACACAGGCCTCCTGTCACTAACCCAGTCTCCTCTCCTGCCCCGCAGATCCATAAGATGCACTCCTTCCTGGATTACATCATGGGCGGCTGCCAGATCCAGTTCACTGTGAGTGGTCTCCACGCCTGCTCTTACTGAGGGGGCGGGCGGGATGCTGGGTCCGGGGGGCTGCCAGATCCAGTTCACTGTGAGTGGTCTCCACGCCTGCTCTTACTGAGGGAGTGGGCGGGCTGCTCGGTCAGGGGCACAGGGAGACAAGTCTATCAAGACCCTGGTCTGCTTTGTTCAAGTCACTGCTGAAATATTGCTAAATTATTAGTCTTGTGGCTGAAATACGAAATATTATTCATGTTTTTAAAAAACATTCATGCACCTGTTTTCTCTAGTCTGTATGGTTTTTGGTATCATATCAAGAAATTCGTGCCATGTCCCTTCACGTAGTTTGGGGAACCCCCCCCCAAGGCTGCCTAGTTCATCAGTAACTGCATGTGACGTGTGCGGTGTGTGAGTGACCCCCTTCCAGGTGGCGGGTGACGTGTGCGGTGTGTGAGTGACCCCCTTCCAGGTGGTGGAAAGGATGGAAAGTGGGCTGTCCTGGGAAGTCCCATGGAGCCAAGGCAGATGCTTCGGTTGTGTTTGTGACCAAAACGCAAGCACCAGTGTCACCCCCGTGGTCAGTACCAAGCGTAAGCCTTCCAAATCACTTATTAGGCAGTAAAAAGAGTTTCAGCGGCTGGAGAACCAGCTGAAATCAGGTGGAGAAGTGGATGTCGCCGTGAGTCTCGCTGTGCTGAAGTCCTGCCCAGCCCCAGCTGGGACCGCGGTACACACTGCGTGCCCGGATCTCTTAGACAAGGTCCCCCTGTGCTGCTAGACCAGCCTCACGCTCACGGTCCTCCAGCCTCCGCACCCCGAGATGCTGTGATCACGGGTGTGGGCCGCCACGCCTGGCCACGCTGGGCCTGAATGCTGGACTGGGAATGGAGCCCAGGCTGTCCTGTGTCCTGCACAGAGCAGCGTCGTGGTGGCATGCACCCCTGGAGTGGGCACAGGGAGGTCGATGTCGTCACCAGCTCCCAACCATGTGCTTTCACCGACGATAGTAAAAGTCTCAGATTTGGGGACCTGTGACCTCCAGAAAGAGAACAGCACAAGGTAGCTGCACGAAAGCCCACGGCAAGCAGCATGGACGTGAACAAGAGGGGCACTGTGCACTGTCCCTGTCTCGTCTTGCGGGGTTGTACTCCGGAACTGCGGCCCTGTTTAGCTCTCTGGACTGGCTCATGTGAAGAAGGCAAGGAAAATGGGTTTAGCTTTTTTCTAGGTTTGGGCCCAAGAGAGTAGACTGGACCGTATTCCTGGGACCAGGCGTAGAGGTTCTCAAGGGACTAAAGGGGGGCAGGGTGATCCCAAGGGGGTGCGAGGCCTGGTCATTTAATAGGCCGACTTCTCCCTGGATAGATTTGCCCTCTGCTCTAATCTCAGAGAGGCCTGCCCTTGTTCTGCGCAAGCTCAGGGCATGGCTCGTTTACCCCTGATACGTGGGAAGCTAGTCAGAGTTCGCCCATTTTTTCCCAGCCTCACATCTAATGCCAGCCTCCCAGTGCTCCCACACGTGCGTCGGCCATGTAGGCCGCGAGCTCTCACCACGCACAGTCAGCCTGGGCTCTCACCGCTGCTCTGGGTGTGTGCAGGTGGAAGGAGGGAGGCCAGCAGTGTCCTGCAGGAGAGGGGCTACTGGCAATAGCTTCCCAAAATCTGAGGCAAAGCAGCGATTTCAGGAAACTAATTATAGGTTTTCAAGGGGAAGCGCTATTGATTTCAGTCCGTTTTAGATTCTGTAGGTTCCATGCTCTTGAGTAACTCTTCATTCAACCTTCAGGGCTTTGCTTTGCCCACAGAGCTGTGCTGCGAAGAATCAGCCCCAAGGACACCAGCAGTTTAACCCCGAAGTGTTTCCGGCCCCACCTCCTGCAGCTTTGGACGTCCCAGAGCCTGCCTGGTGCAGGCTGCAGTCTTACTGCTGTGCTCTCCTCTTACACCCTTTCCTTTTCCCAGCCGGGAGGTACCGCTGCGGCGTGTCACCAGCCGCACCCCAGACCCAGCTTCTCCTCCATCCAGATGCAGCTGATAGGTCGTGAGGGCAGAGGGCAGTCAGGAGCGCAGGACAGACAGAGAAGGATGTGCAGGTCAGTACTGAGGACACGGCCATCAGCACCTCCTGCCACAGAGCCCTTTCTCCTGCAGGGCTCTGGGTTGGGGTTTCAGGAGGTTGCTAGGTCACTTACCAGTCAGTTTATATCATTTCCTCCCAAATTAAGTCAGCTTCCTCATTATAAATTTCATGTTGCTCAGGCAGTGCAACCTAATGCAGACTATAAACTGCAACACAAACTGTTAATGATAATTAATGTGTCTTATTTAATTGGGTCTGTAAGTGTTTATTATCTGCCCAGCAATATTTTTTTAAACCCTCTGGCCATATGAAAAGGAAGTAGCAGAGGGATTAGACGTGGAGGAGAATAGGGCTTTTTGGCATGCAGGTGGGCAGAGGAGAGGGGAAATGGCGTTATGTTCCAGGATCACGCCGATGAGCCTTCCAGAGACAAAAACCCGTTGGTGCGTAATGCGAGCCGTGGTTCTAGCATTCGGCAAGACAACTGCCTTCCTGAGAAGGGCCGTCAGGAGCCAAAGGTGACATGAAGTTCTGGGAGGTCTCCCTTCCCCCGCCAGGTTCTGCTTCGCCCTAGAAGGCCAGCCTCCTTGCAGGCACCAGCCAGGTTCCCCTCCTCTCAGCTTCTGATTTGGTTTGACCAGCAGAAGGTACTGGAGATCGAAGAGCAGAAGAGTGAACTGGGAATGCCAGCTCCCCATCCTGTCTGTGTCAGGTCGTGGCTGGGAAGTGACCTTGTCCCCTGGGAAGCCCCGTCCCGTTAGGTGCTCTGTTCCGCAGACACTCCTCTTACTGCGTTCCAGCAGTTTCTTGTTCCCACCCTTTCCCAAATGTTTGTGGATTGTCCCTTTATTAAATTTTCCTTGATCACCTTTGTCTTAATTGCCAGAGGGCATGTGTGTTCTCAAGAGAGAGGTAGAAAGAGGCAGAGAGAGTGCCCCTCGGAGGAGTGCGGCCATGCCACAGTATCTTCTCCTTTTCTCCATCCTGTCAAGGTTCTGAGCGCACATGCATGTGTGTGCCCAGTGTGTTTTTCAAGCTGGGATTCCAACCTCAGTCGTCCATGCAGGATCCAACTCCTTGAACCTCTAGGCTATGCGACAGGCCCTCAAGCTCCTTTTTATTATTATTTTTTATTGTTTACGTTCAATCACTGTCTATCTTTACAACATTAAAAATTAGCCTTCCCAGTTAAATCAGGCAAAGAAGTTACCATACACATTGTCATAAGCAGATCATTTTACTTTTTTTGGTCTGTTGCATTTTTTTTACTTTTGGTTCCTTCCCTCTCCCCTCCCCCCCATTTCTGCCCTCCCGTCATACTGTCTCTGGTATCCACAGTTGTTTTCCATGTCTCTATGCCTTCCACCGGAACTGCGGCCCTGTTTAGCTCTCTGGACTGGCTCATGTGAAGAAGGCAAGGAAAATGGGTTTAGCTTTTTTCTAGGTTTGGGCCCAAGAGAGTAGACTGGACCGTATTCCTGGGACCAGGCGTAGAGGTTCTCAAGGGACTAAAGGGGGGCAGGGTGATCCCAAGGGGGTGCGAGGCCTGGTCATTTAATAGGCCGACTTCTCCCTGGATAGATTTGCCCTCTGCTCTAATCTCAGAGAGGCCTGCCCTTGTTCTGCGCAAGCTCAGGGCATGGCTCGTTTACCCCTGATACGTGGGAAGCTAGTCAGAGTTCGCCCATTTTTTCCCAGCCTCACATCTAATGCCAGCCTCCCAGTGCTCCCACACGTGCGTCGGCCATGTAGGCCGCGAGCTCTCACCACGCACAGTCAGCCTGGGCTCTCACCGCTGCTCTGGGTGTGTGCAGGTGGAAGGAGGGAGGCCAGCAGTGTCCTGCAGGAGAGGGGCTACTGGCAATAGCTTCCCAAAATCTGAGGCAAAGCAGCGATTTCAGGAAACTAATTATAGGTTTTCAAGGGGAAGCGCTATTGATTTCAGTCCGTTTTAGATTCTGTAGGTTCCATGCTCTTGAGTAACTCTTCATTCAACCTTCAGGGCTTTGCTTTGCCCACAGAGCTGTGCTGCGAAGAATCAGCCCCAAGGACACCAGCAGTTTAACCCCGAAGTGTTTCCGGCCCCACCTCCTGCAGCTTTGGACGTCCCAGAGCCTGCCTGGTGCAGGCTGCAGTCTTACTGCTGTGCTCTCCTCTTACACCCTTTCCTTTTCCCAGCCGGGAGGTACCGCTGCGGCGTGTCACCAGCCGCACCCCAGACCCAGCTTCTCCTCCATCCAGATGCAGCTGATAGGTCGTGAGGGCAGAGGGCAGTCAGGAGCGCAGGACAGACAGAGAAGGATGTGCAGGTCAGTACTGAGGACACGGCCATCAGCACCTCCTGCCACAGAGCCCTTTCTCCTGCAGGGCTCTGGGTTGGGGTTTCAGGAGGTTGCTAGGTCACTTACCAGTCAGTTTATATCATTTCCTCCCAAATTAAGTCAGCTTCCTCATTATAAATTTCATGTTGCTCAGGCAGTGCAACCTAATGCAGACTATAAACTGCAACACAAACTGTTAATGATAATTAATGTGTCTTATTTAATTGGGTCTGTAAGTGTTTATTATCTGCCCAGCAATATTTTTTTAAACCCTCTGGCCATATGAAAAGGAAGTAGCAGAGGGATTAGACGTGGAGGAGAATAGGGCTTTTTGGCATGCAGGTGGGCAGAGGAGAGGGGAAATGGCGTTATGTTCCAGGATCACGCCGATGAGCCTTCCAGAGACAAAAACCCGTTGGTGCGTAATGCGAGCCGTGGTTCTAGCATTCGGCAAGACAACTGCCTTCCTGAGAAGGGCCGTCAGGAGCCAAAGGTGACATGAAGTTCTGGGAGGTCTCCCTTCCCCCGCCAGGTTCTGCTTCGCCCTAGAAGGCCAGCCTCCTTGCAGGCACCAGCCAGGTTCCCCTCCTCTCAGCTTCTGATTTGGTTTGACCAGCAGAAGGTACTGGAGATCGAAGAGCAGAAGAGTGAACTGGGAATGCCAGCTCCCCATCCTGTCTGTGTCAGGTCGTGGCTGGGAAGTGACCTTGTCCCCTGGGAAGCCCCGTCCCGTTAGGTGCTCTGTTCCGCAGACACTCCTCTTACTGCGTTCCAGCAGTTTCTTGTTCCCACCCTTTCCCAAATGTTTGTGGATTGTCCCTTTATTAAATTTTCCTTGATCACCTTTGTCTTAATTGCCAGAGGGCATGTGTGTTCTCAAGAGAGAGGTAGAAAGAGGCAGAGAGAGTGCCCCTCGGAGGAGTGCGGCCATGCCACAGTATCTTCTCCTTTTCTCCATCCTGTCAAGGTTCTGAGCGCACATGCATGTGTGTGCCCAGTGTGTTTTTCAAGCTGGGATTCCAACCTCAGTCGTCCATGCAGGATCCAACTCCTTGAACCTCTAGGCTATGCGACAGGCCCTCAAGCTCCTTTTTATTATTATTTTTTATTGTTTACGTTCAATCACTGTCTATCTTTACAACATTAAAAATTAGCCTTCCCAGTTAAATCAGGCAAAGAAGTTACCATACACATTGTCATAAGCAGATCATTTTACTTTTTTTGGTCTGTTGCATTTTTTTTACTTTTGGTTCCTTCCCTCTCCCCTCCCCCCCATTTCTGCCCTCCCGTCATACTGTCTCTGGTATCCACAGTTGTTTTCCATGTCTCTATGCCTTCCAATCTTGCGGGTTCTGCCATAGAATATAGGCACTTGGTGTATGTGAGGCATAGTGCCTCTCTCTCATGGTCTGGCTGGCTTCACTCAGCATTAAATCTTCCATATTCATGCACTCCCTATCAAATGCCAGGCTCTTGTTTTTTATGACTGAGTAGTATTCCGTAATGTATATGTGCTACACTTTTTCAGTCCACTCATCTGTTCTTGGATATTAGGATTGATTGCATGTCTTAGCAATTGTGAATAATGCTGCAGTAAACATGGATGTGCCCGTGTTTTTCTGACTGGGTGTATCCCTGTCCTTTGGGAAGACACCCAGGAATGGAAGTGCTAGAATGTATGGTGGTTCTATTTGTAGGTCTTTGAGGAGCCTCCATATTGTTCTCCACAGTGGCTGGACTAGTTTACATTCCCACCAATAGTGTAAGAGGGTTCTCTTTTCACTGCAGCCTTACCACCGTTTATCGTTCTTCATTGTTTTAATGTTAGTCATTCTGACTGAGGCTAGGTGGTATCTTATTATGGTTTTGATTTGCATTTCCCTTTTGATAAGGGATGTTGAGCATTTTTTCATGTTTTTTGGCTGTTCATTTGTCCTCCTTAGAGGTGTCTGCTCAGCTCATTTGCCCATCTCTTAATTGGATTGATTATTTATTTTCTCAAATGCTGCTTGAGGTCCATATAGATTTTGGTTATCAGTTCCTTATTGAAGGGAGAGTTTGAAAATATTCTCCCATTCCAAGGGTTGTCTCTTCACTCTAATTATTGTTTCTTTTGGTTTTTATGGTTTTTATCATTTCTTATGGTTTTTAACCTATATAATCCCACTTCTCTGTTTCTGGGATTATTGGCTGTGCTTGGGGGAGGGGGGGTGTGCTTATTTAAGAAGTCTTTGCCTATGCCAGTGCCTCCAAGAGTTTTCCCCATTTTCCACCAGTAGTTTTATAGTTTGAGGTCTTACGTTTAGATCTTTGATCCACTTTGAGTTGATTTTGGTTCATGATGAGAAATAGGGGTCCAAGTGTCATCTTTCTGCAGGTGGGTACCCAGTTTTTCCAGCACTGTTTGCTAAAGAAATTTTCTTTTCCTCACTGGATTGTCTGGTGCCCTTTATTAAAAATTAGTTGGCTATACATTTTGGGTTTTTTTCTGGAGTATCTATTGCATTCCATTAATCTACATGCCTGTTTTTGTGCCGTACCACGCTGTTTCAATAATCACAGCTTTGTAGTGTATTTGGGGATCAGAGAGTGAGATGCCTCCTGCTCCACTCTTTTGCGCAGTATTGCTCTGGCAATATGATTCCAGGCAAATTCTATGACTGTTTTTTCTAAATCTGTGAAAAAAATTCTGGTAATTTGATCAGGATTGCATTAAATTTGTAGATTAATTTGGGTAGGATTGACATTTTCATTATATTAATTCTTCCAGTCCAAAACATGGAATAGTTTTCCATTTCTCCATGTCATTTTCAATTTCTTTTTTTAGTTTTTTATAGTTTTTCTTGTAGAAATCTTTGACTTCTTTGGTTAGGTTTATTCCTAAGTATCTTATACTTTTTGTGGCTATTTTAAATTGAATTGCTTTCTTCAAATTTACCTGTCTGCATATTGTTGATGTACAGGAATGTTACCGATTTTTGTATGTTGATTTTGTATTCTGCCACTTTACTGTATTCATTTATCACTTCCAGTAGTTGTGTGTGTGTGTGTGTGTGTGTGTGTGTGTATGTGAATTCTTCTGGGTGTTCTATCTATATAATCATGTTACCTGCAAAAAAGAGATTATTTCACTTCTTCTTT
>NW_006160119.1:767780-770173 GCF_000334495.1 Tupaia belangeri chinensis
TCCCTATTTAAATGCCTTCTTCCCCCCGTCTCCCATCTGATTGCATGGCAAGGACTTCCAGTACTGTATTGAAAAGGAGTTGAGAAAGTGGGCACCCTTGTCTCATTCCAGTTTTTAGTGAAAAGCTTTCAGCTTTTCTCCATTCTGTATAATGTTAGCTATGGGATTTTCACATATGGGTTTTATTGTGTTGAGAAATGCCCCTTCTTTGCTGATTTTGCTAAGAATCTTAATCATGAAGGGATGTTGTATTTATCAAATGCTTTTTCTGCATCAATTGATATGATTATATATTTTTATCTCCCCTTCTGTTAGTGTTATGTATTACATTTATGGTTTTGTGTATGTTGAACTACTGCATCCCTGGAATAGTCTACCTGGTCATGGTGAATAATCTTTTTAATGTGTCATTGGATATGATTTGCTAGTATCTTGTTGAGAATTTTTGCATCTATATTCGTCAGAGACGTTGGTCTGTAGCTTTCTTTTTTATGTTATATCCTTGTCTGTTTTGGGGATGAGGGTGATGGAGGCTTCATAAAATGAACTTGAGAGTGTTCCTTCGAGTAGAATGGGAGTTAGCTCTTTTTTAAAAAGTTTTGTAGAATTTAGAAGTGAAGCCATGGGACTTGGGTTTCTTTTTTGTTATTGCTGGGAGGCGATTTATACTGATTCAATTGTATGGCTTGTTATTGGTCTATTCGGGCTTTCTATGTCTTTTTGATTCAATCTTGGTAGATTATATGTGTCTGGAAACTTGTCCATCTCATCCAGGTCTTCTTGTTTGTTAGCCTGTAGTCACTGTGGTTTTCTCTTAGATCTTTTATATTTCTGATATGTCTGTTGTAACATTCCCTGCTTCATTGCTGATTAGATTTATCTGGTTCCTCTCTCTATTCTTCTTAATTAGTCTAGCTAATGGTGTGTCTATTTTGTTTATCTTCTCAAAGAAACAGCTTTTGGTTTCATTTATTTCTGTATAGTTCATTTATTCTCCAATTATTTTGGGGAGGTCATCAGAAAAGTCATGACACATTTTTGCACTAAAAAACATAGAAAAATACATCATGACCTTTCCAATGACCCAATAGCTCTGTTCAAATCTTTACTATTTCTGGGGCTGGCAGGTGGCGTGTGGTTAAAGTGTTAGATTCCCACATGTTCGATCACGGTTCTTGTCCTGGATCTGGTGGCTTGCTTTCTCACTTTCCCCTTCTCTCACTCTCTCTGTCTGTCTCATTGGTCAAATTTAAAAATAATAATAACATAAAGTTAAATAAAGACATAATTGTTTTAATCTTTACTGTCTCTTGCTCATGGCATTTTTGGGTGTTGTTGTTATTTTTCCAGTTCTGTGAGGTGTGCTGTTAGGTTGTCCATTCACTACCTTTCTGTTTTTTTCATGTGAGCACTAATTGCTATGAATTTACCCTATGACTGCTTTCATTGTGTCCCATAGCTTATGAAAATTCTTGTGCTCGTTACCATTGGTAAATGAATTTTTTAATTTCAGTCTTAATTTCTTCAGTGATTATGAAATTGTTCAGGAGTATGTTGTTTAGTTTTGATGTGTTTGTGTATTTTTCAAGGTTTTTTCCTGCAGTTTATTTCCACTGTGGTCAGAGCAGATGCTGGATACAGTTTCTATACCTTCAGATTTGTGAAGGCTTCTTTTCTGCACTCTCATGTGGCCAGTGTTAGAAGTGAAAACAATGTGTACTTTGTGGTTGTTGGGTAGAAAGTTCTGTAATATCTGTCAAGTCTATTCAATTTATGGTATCATTTAGGTCCTGTATCTTTTTGTCTAGATGATCTGTCCAAAGAAGACAGTGGGGTGTTGAGAGTCCCAGCAATTACTGAGTTGCACTCTATTCACCCTTTAGATCTAGCCATGTTTATCCCACGTATTTGGGCACATCAATGTTTGTACGTGTTACACCTTCTTGGTAAATTAGCCCTTTTAGCACTGTCAGGTTGTCAGAAAAGTCATGACATGTTTTCTATGCAAAAAAAAAAAAAATACATCATGACTTTTCTGGCAATCCCATACACAGTGTCTTTGTCTTTTACGATTTTAGTCTTAAAGTCTATTTCATCTGATATCAGTATTTGACTCAAGCCTTCTTTTGATTTCCATTTGTATGGAATATCTTTTTCCAGCCATTCGCTTTCAGTCTATGTATGTCTTTATCCTTGAGGAGCATTTCTTTTTTTTTTTTTTAACTCTTATACTTTATTATAACGAGCACATCAACATATATGTTCTCAGCAAATGATTTCCCAATTTTTGTGTCCTGCATACCTTGCCTTTTGTTTTGCCATCCTAGGTTCCCCATCCCCACCCTCTGCCATGTCCCATCTTCCTCCTCCATTGTCCCTGACATTCATGATTG
>NW_006160119.1:772147-780946 GCF_000334495.1 Tupaia belangeri chinensis
CAGCCATTATGCTAACTGCTGGCCCCTTGAGGTGCATTTCTTGAAGGCAACATATAGAGGGCTCCTGGTTTTGTTTTGTTTTGTTTTTGTTTTTATAATCCATCCTGCCAGTCTGTGGTTTTTAATTGGAGAATTTAATCCATTAATATTCAATGCTATTATTAATTTTTGACTAATTATCCCTGCCATTTTATTAACCATTTCCTTGCATTTGTTGTTGTTCTATTATTTGTTTGTCTTTTTTTAATTTTCCTGATATAATATGCTTTCAGTACTTCTTGAAGACCTGGTCTGATGCTGGTGAATTCTTTCAGTTTTTGTTTGTCTGAAAATGGTTTTATTTGTTCTTCCCATTTGAAGGATAATCTTGCCAGGTATAGTATACTTGGTTAAAATTGTTTTGCTTTGAATGTTTGAATATGTCTTCTTATTCTTTCCTTCTCTGCATTGTTTCAGTTGAGAGTTCTGATGTTAGCCTAATGGGATAACCTTTGTAAGTCAATTGGTGTTTCTTGCTATTTTTAGAATCTTGTCTTTGTCTCTGAATTTGACCAATCTGGCTATGATGTGCCATGGAGAGGATCTTCTTATGTTGATTCTATTTGGGGGTTCTTTGTATTTCTTAGGTCTGGATATCTGCATGTTTCTCTAGATTTGGAAAGTTTTCTGCAAGTATTTCATGGAATAGATCTCTGTCCTTGTCAGATTCTTCACCTTCTAGAATCCCTATTAGGATATTTGAGTGTCTAATAGAGTCTTATAATATCCCATATGTTGTCTTTTTTCTCTTTTTTTGGTTATTTTTTCATTCTTTTCAGTGGTTTTATCTAAGTCAGAGGTTTTGTCTTCTAAATCAGAGACTGTTTTATGCCCGGTCTAACCCGCTATTAATACTTTCAAGGGAGGTTTTGATCCCCTGCATCACGGTTTTCATCTCTCATTCTGTTTGATTCTTTTTTATGGTGCCTATCTCTTTCAAGTCATGGAAGGACTTCATGTCCTGGAGTTGGCCGTCTGTCTTCTCTTGCAGTTAATTTCATTTTTCACTATGAATGTTCTGAATTCTATTTTTGACATTTCAGTGACTCCCTCTGTTTCTTCAGTAGTTGGAGACAAGTCATTGTGTTCCCCGGTTGGGGACGTATTTCCTGGTTTTCTCATAGCTGAGGCTCTTCTGCGATCTTCAGTCGTTCGGTGATGTAGCCGTTCTTGCTACTTCTTGGGAGTAGGTTTCTATAACTGTGTGTCCTGTCCTTTGCAATGTGGTATCCATAAGAGAAGTCTTGGGTTCTGATTTACAAAGACGGGTTTCTCCCCTTTTGTGTGGTTCAGTAAAGGGGCGAGGATTCTTCCAGAGCCTCCGTGTTCAGACGCTCAGCTCCTATGTGCCTAGACTGTCTAGGCATTGTAAGGGTGAGGCTGAGCAGCACACTGAGAATGTAAGGCGGGAAAAGAAAAAACAAGTCACATGTCACATCCCCTGATCAGGAGTTTTCAGGTGGTGAGTGTTTGCTTACAAAGCTTTCTATTGGGGTCAGCAGTTAGCGTAATGGATATGTCACTGGACTCCCATGTAGTCGACTGCAGTTCGAGTCCCGGGCGCAGTGGCTTAAGCTCATGCCGGGCACGTGTGCATGCGTGCCCAAGATCCCAACAGGAGAATGGAGGAGAAGGGATTGCGGCATGGCCATCCCCCCTGGGGGGTGATTTCTCACTTTCTATCTCTCTGTCTCTCTCTGTCTTTTTGGCGAGTGCATGCACCCTATAGCAAAAACCTCTAAAAAAAAAAAAAAAGCTTCCTATTTTTTGGTCTTTTATCTCTGAAACTGCAGGATTCCCTTAATCACCTCTTGTGAGTGGGCTGTTTATTTTCTGTAGAGATTCTGTCCAACACATGTTATAAACAGAAGTAGGAGGAAGCCTCGTGTTTCCCTAGATGCTGCTACTTCTCCTTCAGTCGTAAGGATATTAAAGATGGACCAGCTTTCTCTTCAGGTGCCAGGTTGCTCAACATAGTTTTGCTGAACAGTAACAAAGTTAACCCTAAACCTTCAAAGGGAGGTACATTTTAGGGGAAATAACAAATTGAGTGAATAAATACTATACTTGGTTTTTGTTTTAAAAGTCATACCCAGGAACTTAAGTACTTATGCATCATTTATTCTGATATTCAATACCAAAACCTTATGTAGGTTAATATGCACAAATAGGGTGTTTTTAGAAGCAAGTAAGGGAGGCAGTTTGTGGTCAGAATGTGAAGGGCTTTGAACTTTATCCATTTCGTGGATAATGTAATGTCCGAAGGGTGGTGAAAAGGTCACTGGAGCAGTGGGCGCATGCTCTAGCGAAGAAGTCAAAAGCGTTTGCAAAGGCGTAGATGGTGGAGAGAGCATGAGAAATGAAGCAAGAAGATATTAAAGCTCACTGCAGTCCTGGGGACAGGTAAAAATAAGGTAGACCAGCGTGGCTACAGTGGGAAGGCATTGTGAAAACAGGCCATAAGCTCAACCTATGACACAGTGAAGCCACTGGAATTAAAAGGGGCAACGAGCCCAAGATGAGTCAAAGCTTTTGTGCCTGACCAAGCATGGCTGTCCTGTTCATAGAAATGTGAGGTCAGGAGGGGCCCCAGGCAAGACAGTGATTTTTTCTATATGCTAGGAGTACTTTTGGGTGTCCTGTGAAAATGACACAGAGAACTAGGGATCTGGGTTTGGGGAGAAAGACGGGAGCTATACATACATGGGTCCAGATGGCAGGACCAAAGAGAATATGGAAAGAAAAGGGACTTGATGGTGGAAATTGTAGAAGACCCATAGAGCAGGAGGGGAAAGAGGAGCAAGCAGTAAGAGAAGAGATGCCAGGGGCGGCAGTGACCCACATGCCCAGGAAGATGACAAGGTCAAGGATAATGACCCCGTAGGGTGACGACAATGAGTGATGTGGTGAGTAACTACATATCTTCTAAACACTGTCAGCAGGACGAGATGGGGAGGTGGAGGCGCTAAGGTGCCAGCAGAAGGCAGGGACGTGAACGCCCCAAGTGTGACTGCCGTCCAGGAGGGCCGGCCCCGCCTCAGTGGTGCAGTGGGGAGCACACGGACCACAGTGGGAGCCACATGGTCACACGCGGGTTTGGATTCCTGACTGGCGTGCCCAAGATGCTGACAAACTGGAGGGCTCAGGGAAGGAGACTACGATGTGACAAAACCTTGTTGATGGTTTCTCTCTCTCTGTCATGTACATCCATGCATTTTTTCGCGGCGGGCATGTTAGACTCCTGCCATGAGTCAACCAGTTCTTTGCATTTTACCTACTCATAGTTTTAAAGCCAACCTTTTCCCATTCCTACTGCTATTCTCCATGTTTTGCCCAAAGCCTTGCCCAAGCAGGCAACCAAGAATTCTTATATAGTGAAGAAATGAAGAAAAAAATGGATGAATGTAGGGATGTTTTGTTTTCATTGTATCTCTCTTGACTACTGCTAAAACTTGTCTTCCTCTGTTCTGGCCCCTTCTAGTCCCTATACTACAACATTGTCAGAATAACATTCCTAAAATTCAAATCATATTCTGTCATTCTCCTTAAAATCTTCACGGACTCCTTCCAGCTTCCAGGATTAAGTTTAGTTTAGGGCCAAGGCTTTTTATGGTGGGTCCCCTGCATCCTTCCTATCTTCCTTCCCACCATCTCTCTCTGCTGACCCTGCTGTTCCAGTGTGTGGCTACATACTTCCCTTTGCCCCATATGCTCTTATTCTGCAGAACACCTAACTGAAGTTTCACTGAGAGGACTTTACTGCCTTTCCCAGACTGAGTCAGAGGCTTTCCTCCTTATTCTCTTATCCCTCTATGCATGTTCTTACAACTCTTCCTGAATTATGTAGGGGCTTTTTCTCAATTTGCTCCTGGACAGTATTCAACATTTAGTGAATAACTAGTGCTTCATTGACTGACTATGGAATAGAGTAAGTCTGTATAATATAATATAATATAATATAATATAATATAATATAATATAATAATATAATATAATAATATAATATAATATAATATAACTGAAAAAAAAAAGGTTGACTACGGAAGGAAGACAAGAGAGGAAAAGGGCGATTGTGGAGAAAGACGTTCTAGGTTAAAGTCTGACCGTAAGGAAGGAGAAAGCCCCAGTGGAAGGAAGAGATAAATGATGCTGACAGAGCCCTAGTCAACGATTCTTTTTCTTCTTTTGGCCACTGGACCACTTGAGAACCTGATACCTAATCTATATCCTCTGACTGGAAAAAGTACACGCCTAATTTAGCACCATCTCTGAGAGGTCAAGGCCACTCCTAAGGACAGCTCTTCCTCACGGGAACCCTTGAGTCAGAAGAGCTCAGGAGCAGCTGCCACACCCACGTCTCAGAGGAGCCAGGTGGGGGTGAGGGGAGACTGCAGGGTGAGAGGCTGGGCTTGGCACCTGGTGCCGTAGCTAAAAATAAAACAGGTACTCAAATTTCACGTGCAAACTGCAAACTCATAGACAGCACAGAAGACACAGATATCATGAGGTATTTAGAAAGAAAACGGTAGAAGAATTAAAGATTTCCTTTGAAAGTTCTTTTTCCAGACGCACAAAAACATCCATTGTAAACCATAAGCTGCCCAGCTACCCACAAATGAGATCATACTACATGAATTGCAGTACCACCTTCAAATGGATCATGTATGAGAAAGCCATTTTCGAACATAAATACAAGAATTAGTGTCATGAGGGTGTGTTTACAACACAGCGTTAAGTGAAAGAATGCAGAGCTAGGCTATCATTACAACAAGGATACATGTACAAAGAAAAGAGAAACCACAACATACATGTACAAAGAAAAGAGAAACCACAACAATGATACACGTACAAAGAAAAGAGGAACCACAACAATGATACATGTACAAAGAAAAGAGAAACCACAACATACATGTACAAAGAAAAGAGAAACCACAACATACATGTACAAAGAAAAGAGAAACCACAACAATGATACACGTACAAAGAAAAGAGGAACCACAACAATGATACATGTACAAAGAAAAGAGAAACCACAACATACATGTACAAAGAAAAGAGAAACCACAACAATGATACATGTACAAAGGAAAGAGGAACCACAACAATGATACATGTACAAAGGAAAGAGGAACCACAACAACGATACATGTACAAAGGAAAGAGAAACCACAACAATGATACATGTACAAAGGAAAGAGGAACCACAACAATGATACATGTACAAAGGAAAGAGGAACCACAACAACGATACATGTACAAAGGAAAGAGAAACCACAACAATGATACATGTACAAAGAAAAGAGGAACCACAACAATGATACATGTACAAAGGAAAGAGGAACCACAACAATGATACATGTACAAAGAAAAGAGAAACCACAACATACATGTACAAAGAAAAGAGGAACCACAACAATGATACATGTACAAAGGAAAGAGGAACCACAACAACGATACATGTACAAAGGAAAGAGGAACCAGGCTGCCAGACTAGTGGGACCCTGAGCAGTATCCTTTTTCTTAGTTTCAGATGGCCATTTGTCTTATCTGCAATCTTTTAAAATCGAAAGCGATTCTGCTCTCCTTTGCCTCTGATTCTGCATCTTGCGTTTTAGTCCTACAGCGTTACACGGTATAACCAGCTGAATGTGGCTTTTCCTAGCCTGATCCCTTCAAGCCTAAAGAATTAGTTCACCTACTAAAAGTTTTCTCAGCAAATCTTTCCCCACCCTAACATGATAGGGCACAATGTGTTCACACTGTGTTCCAGCTTAAGTTTTTAAATTCTTAAGTCTTGACTTTATATCCCAGATTAAACGGTGATGAGCTCTGAAACCGGCCCTTGAGAGGAGGCGTAAGCCCTGCTTCTTTGGCCTCTAGGAGAAGCTGTGACACCAGGGGGTGAAGAGGTAAATGCTTTGCCATTTCTAGAAAACGACCCAGTGAGCTCCTGGGGTCTTTCCCTGCTTTGCTATTTCACTGCCTTGTTAAGGTTTGTGGAAACAGAAGAGTAAGAGTTTAACCTGACATTTAAGAAATGGTCCAGACTAAACAGTGTCTCCACCTATCAGGCTCCCTGGGTAATTCCAAATGTCTACAAATGCGGGCGGGGGAGCTGCCAAGAAGAAGCCGCAGGAGCAGAGGTTGGCTCACAGCAGCCTCCCCACACTCGTTGACCATGGGAGAAAGGGACCTAAGAGTGGAGTTCTTTCCTGTAGGTAGATAAAAATGTCCGATGATCAAAGTTCATTTGTTTCCAATCTTCTCCCAGAACCAGCTCCCGGCTCCATGACTTGATGGCATGGAAGGCACATCTGCATTCTTATTTTATGAGGTTTTGCACAGCTTCTCCAAGCTCTGCTTAATAAGGAGAGCAGCCTACTGGGCAGAAGGGGAGAACAGCGGGTGCTTGTTCTGGGGCTGCCCGCCGAGAAGATTGGAGTGCATTCCGGAACCACAGGTTCCATAACTGCCTCGTGTCGGAAAACGAGGACGTGGTGGCCCTGCAGGCTCCCAGCACCAGGGAATGAGGCTTCGGCAGCCACCTCCGCAGACTGGCACTCTCAGCCATCTTCTTGCTCTTGTTTCTTAACTTAACCCATCTTTCACTGCCTCCTGCTGCTTTCTGAAATAGCCCTGACCTTTCACTCTGTTCCCTCCGCTAATGCTAACTTTAAAGCGCACAGCGCATTCTTAGTGGAAGGCCACCTCCTAAAGACAGCTATTTTATCTCCAGAAACCATCACTTGCCAGAAAATAAAGAAAATCTTCTAGTGGCCATATACATAATTGCTCCCTGGATTTTATCCCTGGGATGAAATCTTTTTGTTACGACCCTGGAAACTACAAAAAAGGCTAGAAGAGTAGGACTATTGGTTGATTTTATTTTTCATCTTTTTTTTTTTTTTAAGGTCGTACCCTTCCTAAGAATCTGCTGAATTGAAATCATCTCTCATTACCACAGACACAGGGTCATTCCCAAGGGAAGAGTAGGAGCCCCGAGGCCTGCCTGCAGGGGAAGGAATTCCACCAGGCGCTCCTGTCTCTGTAGAGCACCACCAAATCAGGCAATTCACTGTTGTCAGTCCAGCCTCAGGAGCCCCAGCCAGATAGCCGGCTCCTGGGACAGACTGCCAGCTTAGCATCAAGACGCACATGGCGGGATGACCTCAGTGGTGTGGATTGAAAGCATTATTACAAAGTATTCTACTGTACCCAGAAAGAAACACGAGAATATTTCTTCCTTTCCATGTGACACATCACTTTAACCCACCTCTTCCCAAGCTTAAGCGTTTTTTGACAGTTTCTTTCCACGTTAACTTTTATATAGATCATGATCTGGTGGAAATAAGAAGAAATATTTCTTCTCATTTTAACATCCTCAGGCTTATGCATTTATTATTGTTGAGGTTTGCTAAGAAGTGTTTAAGGGACCAGCAGATGGCGTAATGGCTATGTCGCTGGACTCCCATGTAGTCGACCGCGATTCGAGTCCTGGACCCGGTGGCTTAAACTCACGCTGGGCACGTGTGCATGTGTACCCAAGATCCCGAGAGGATAATGGAGGAGAAGGGATTGCGGCGTGGCCATCCCCCCCCGGGAGGTGATTTCTCACTTTCTGTCTTTCTGTTTTTCTGGCGAGTGCATGCGCCCTATAGCAAAACCTCTCCAAAAATAAAGAAGTGTTTATTAAGTCAACATCTTTTTCTTTTTTTTTATTTTAGCCAGAGGGACATACACTCACCAGAGAGAGATGAGGAGGGCAGGGAGGGAGCCCCCACAGAGAGCAGTCATAGCATAATCCCCCCTCCATTATCCTCTCAAGATCTGGGCATGTTCCAGTCGCCACGTCCAGGATTCCAACCACACGGCAGCCGTGCTGGATTCAACCATCTTCAAAGTCTATTCTCCTTTCTTCCAGGAGTGAGAGGTCACGACGCCCTGACTTCATGCGTTCTTTCTGACCCCTAGGCTAGCGACTCCTTGTGAAATGGAGAGGTGTTCCTTCTCCCTTCCCACAGAATGCCATAAGACGCAAACATCTTCTCTGTTGTACCTGGGGCATTTTTACGTGAGTGGGAACCCGAAGCCCGAATGACTTACAAGGTGCTGCTTCTTTCAGAAAATGTGTCACATCTCTCTGCAACAGGCGACTCTGACAGTGACTTTCCCACGATCACGTCTTTACCGCAGGTTCGGTTTTAAGGGGTCTCACCGGTAGTACAGAGATGGAGTTGTCCTGCCCAGAGAGCACCGACGCCTGTTCTCGGTGCCGTGTGCAATGAGAAGGCGAACGCTCTACCCTCGCCCTGCTGGCCAGGGGTACAGATCAGCAGCCGGGCTTTCTGACCCACATCAATCTCAGGTTCCATCTGGACACAGAGAGGAAGCGGAATTGGGGGAGGTGGCTTTTAAACCTGAAGAATGACCTCAGCCACATCAGTAGCGGGTGTTCACGCTCACTCCTTCCTTTTCTTGTCGGCAGGCTACCTGATATGCTTTTCTCCTCCTGAGCTTGTGTCTTCTCGTGGATGATCGTAATTCCCAAGAGCTGCATTCCCCTTAAGCCGCCTGGTCTGTGTCTCCCTTCCAGGTGGCCATAGACTTCACTGCTTCGAACGGGGACCCCAGGAACAGCTGCTCCCTGCACTACATCCACCCTTACCAGCCCAATGAGTACCTGAAGGCCTTGGTGGCAGTGGGAGAGATTTGCCAAGATTATGACAGGTGAGAGGCTCCGGGTCAGCTGGAACCTCGGCA
>NW_006160119.1:780956-785920 GCF_000334495.1 Tupaia belangeri chinensis
CGGCATTCTTCACGTAAGTGTGGGGCCCGTGGCTACCGTTGGCGACACGGTAGGTGTCAAGTGTAGCAATTGCTCAGGAAGAGGGCACGCAGACACAGAGCACACCGTCATGCGTGGTGTCCTCTCCACACCCAGGGAGACTGTCCACGCCACGCTCACGTCCCGCCACACGAAATGCTCTCGCCGCTTTCGCCGTCGGTTTCCGTTTTGTGAAGCCGTGGTGGGTGCCTGCTTCTTGAAGTCCGTTCGAGATTCGCAGCCGATTAGACCTACTGAGTCAGCACGGGCATTCTAACAAGAGCCCACGTGGTTTGCGTGTACTTTGGAGTTTTCGAAGCACGGGTCGATTGGATATTGTTTCAGATCCTCACATTAACCCCTACACAGTCCGTAGATCAGAGAGGGAAATGAGGCAGGGAGGCTGGGTACTCTGCACACTATCACCCAGCCAGAAGCAGGGCTTGAACCCAGGTCTACCTCACTTTGCAGCTGAAGTTCATAATCAGCGTGTTTGGTCGCAAAAGCTATTGGTAATTTTAGTAGAGGTGTGCATCTTCCCATGTGTACACAGAAACAGATGTGTGTTTACATGTGTGTACACAGAAACACGTGCATGTGTTTACATGTGTGTGCATGGAAAACGCATGTGTACATAGAAGTGCACTGTGCATTGTGTGCATAGAAACACGTCGTTCTGAGGCCAGGTCAGTGTTTATTGAATTTTACTTGGTGAATACTGACATTCCCCCCACGGGAAGCCCCTGTAAGAGTGGTTTACATCAGTGACATGACCTGAGTGTGCGCCACCTTTCCAGTGTCTTCAGAGGAAGGTGAAGGAGCTCAGATGTTTGGTTAAGGTTTCTGTTTTTGGGTGACGCCAGTGTAAATAATAGTTACGTGTGAATCTCAGCCGACTCCCTGGTGTGGCTGCAGACCTGGCTGGTTAGCAGTGAGCAGCGACCAACTGACCTCTTAGACCAGGTTAATACAGAGAGCTGCTCGGGCCTCCAGTTTCTGTCCTGCCTCCGTGATCGTCACAACCGTATCACAAACCTGCTGCCTCGCACCACAGGAAACGAGATGCCCTAGTGACTGGATGGGCAGAGAAACCACGAGACCTTGATGGGAAAGACCCCGTCGTCTCCTGCCTGCTGGGGACTTTGGTCAGGAACTGAGGCATGTGTGCAGCTGGGGGCTGAATGAGCAGGTCCAGTTCAACAGAGCTTGAACGTCCGGCCCGATCTCACTGCTCTTCTCGTACAACGAGGGCAGAAAGCAATCGTCATTGTAAATCACTCTGTGGAAGTGACACTTCTTATACTTAACCTTGAGTTATTGACTGTGAAGGTAGCTTCAGTTTCAGCTCCGATTTCTGGAGGCCCAAATAGAGGGAATCCCTAGAGAGGTTTATATCACACAGGACTTTCTGTCAGAGAAAGTACTGACAAATTCCTTTCCACTGTGTCAGAAACCTCTCCAAACTTCCCCAAGACACAAACCCAGGAATTCTTTCCCTTCTTTCTGTTGCACACACAGATGCAGACACACACACACACACACACTGATAGCCTAGTATAATAGCATGTTCACATGTCACAAGACAAAAAGGAAGTAAAGGCCCTCGTAAGGATTCTCCATGTTAGCGTCTCAGAATTCTTGCAAAAGAGAGGAACAGGTAAATGGACTTAACACATCCACCAGACAGTAGAGGTTTCAGCTTAATCTGCAAGTCGACTCCAGAGCCAGCCAGTGGCTTAGTGGTTAAGGTAGCTGGATCCTGTATAAACCATGGCCTGGCCAGAGTCCCAGACCCAGCTGTTTGAAAAAGCCACCAGGTGTGGGTGCATGCATGCCCAAAATCCTGAAAGGAGAAATGGAAGGTTAAAAGAAAGTTGACAGAATTTGCAGGGACTAAGGCAATTCATAATAAATTCTGAAGACAGGATGGGCAGGTTGTCCCGAAATCAAGCCACCAAATTTCCACCCTCACTGTGATATGCCTGAATTTGCTGGGTGACCTGGGGCGGGCTGGGAACGTCCCATTTCTGGACTGCCTCCCATGCAAGACGCAGACGCTACAGCCAGGGTGACAGGTACACCTTTCAAAGCTTCGTCCCTTCAGAGTGTGGACCAGACAGACTCCTGGGAGTACTTTCATTCTCTCGAAACTGCAGGTTCAATATAGAAGTAAGGTATGACATCTCAGGAGTTACATGAAGAAGCAGCATAAATGATTCTTTTTAAAATTTTAACACAATTTAAGACCAACATTATCCCCCGCTGACCAAGAAAATCAAGCTTCTATAGCTCAGTAGAGCAATCTCCTCATATAAAGAAGGCAGCTCGACATTAAACAGGCAAGTGCCTGAAGAGGAAAGTGAGGACTGAAAAACCTCAGCAGCCCTTTGAGAGGCTCCTGGAAGAATGTAGTGCAGGCTGCTCGCCCGAAACCTGACAGGGCTCGGCGGTCTGTCGTCTGTGTGGGTGGATAGACAATAGGCAGGCAGAGATGGAATTTCAAGTCGGGCTCTGGAATTAATTTACGCTCACATCAAAGTCAGTGAGGTTGGTGTTCAAGAAGAAACACTTGAATAAAAACTGACAGAAGGCTTCGTTCCCTCTCCTGCAGACACAGAGGTTTTTAATCCCAGGAGCCGTAAAAACTCCTCCGAGCCTCCGACAGCCCAGGGCTTCCTCTGCCTGGTGCAGCCATTGCCATGAGGTGACCCATGAGTGGAACAGCTTGGGACAGGCATGAAGCTCTCAGAGCAGACAAGGAGGAGGGCTCCTCCCACGTAACCGGTCCTCAGACCTAGATGCAGCCCTGCCGGGTTGTTCTAGCCTTCGCTCCCTCTGCCTTGACTCCCTGAGCACAGGTTCTCCTTGCACATGCACCAACACGCACATGCATGCTTCACTGGTGCACACACACACACTCACACATGTGCCCTCCAAACTCTCTCACACATGTGCCCTCCAGATTCTCTCTCTCTCACACACTCACACACGTACCCTCCAAACTCTCTCACACACATGTGCCCTCCAAACTCTCTCTCTCACACACACACACACGTGCCCTCCAAACTCACACACACAGACGTGCGCACCCTTCACACATACATGCACGCCCTCCAAACTCACACAACTCACAAACACACACCCCCTCCAAACTCACACACATGCCCTCCAAACACACAGCTCATACACACACACCCCATTCAAGCTCACACACACACACACACATGCCCTCCAAACACACAGCTCACACGTTTGCCACTGGCTAGCTCTTCCAGTCTTAGACCACTCAAGGCCAAAGTGACACCCATCCCTGTGGCCAGCAGGGATGTCTTCTGTAAAAGGCTGACCTGTCTGCTGCCAAGGGAGCATAAAAACTGGCCAGTGTGGGCCCAGAGAGCCCAGTGCTGCCCGACGACGCTGAGGCTGCCTGGGACGCTAAGGCCCCTGACCCGAAGTCTCCCAGCACAGCCAGAAATCCTCCCGGTGCAGAACTGGCTGAGGCTGGGACTGGCTCAGAGCAGGAAGACCCTGTCGAAAGGGTCTCTCTCTCTCTCTCTCTCTCTCTCTCTCTCTGTGTCTCTCTTCTTCTTCTCTTTCTCTCTATCTTTCTCTCTCTTTCCATCCCCCTTCTCTTTCTCTCTCTCTCCCATGGAAGAAATTAAAAAGTAAGCTTTAAAAAATACTGGGGCCAGCAGGTGGCATGGTAGTTAAGGTCTCTGGATTCCCACATGGCCAACTGTGGTTCAAGTCTCAGACCTGGCAGCTTGCTTTCTCACTTTCTCTCTCTCTCTCTCTCTTCCTCTGTCTCTCTCTGATCAAATTAAAATAAATAAGTTAAGTAAAATAATCCTTTAAAAATACATTGACTAATTGAATATTTAAAAAAGAAACAGGACAATAACAAAAAAGAGAATGTGGGAATTAAATGTATTACTCGGAAGTGTGGGCTGCCGTGGTGCAGGAGTGGCTGCCGGAGGGTGACGTCAGAAACCAAGCAGCAGACTTCCTTCACAGAGTGCTTGGTGCAGGCTGAGAGGCAGGTTAGAAGGGAAACCCAGGGGCCAGCGGGCGGCATGGCGGTGACGGCAGCTGGATCCCACATGGCTGACTGCACAGTTCAAGTCCTGGACCTGGCAGCTTAAAAACTATGCTGGGTATGCGTGCATGCCCCAGATCCCAGAGGGAGAAACAGAGAGGGGCGTGGTGTGACTGTCCGTGGGGCGCGCACTCTCACTTCCCCTCTCTAGCTAAACAAGTAAATAGCTGAGAGGAAGGAAGGAAATCCTATCTGACAGATACTTTCATTTTTATGTTTTTTTTTTTTAGAGAGAGATTTTTGCTATAGGGCACATACAGTCACCAGAGAAACAGAAAGCAAGAAATCTCCCCCCTCCACACACCCGGCCCCTGAGGAGATAGCCACGCCGCAATCCCTTCTCCTCCATTCTCCTCTCGGGGTCTTGGGTACACACACACACATGCCCAGCGTGAGTTTAAGCCACTGGGTCTGGGACTCAAACTGTGGTCGACTATGTGGGAGTCCAGCAACACAGTCATTATGCCAACTGCTGGTCCCCCTTTTCTTTCTTTTATTTTTTAATTATAAAATAAATAAATAAATAAATAAATAAATAAATAGCTTTGCAGTTTTTCACTGATCACTGTATTTAAATTTCTGTAATAAAATTATTAGTATAAATTTAAAATTTTTACTTTCCAGAATTTCCTATGATGAAATATTCAAGCTATTTTTAAAATATTCCCTTCGTTGAGCTATTAATAGTGCATAATTTATCAAAATAACGTAATATATTAAATTTTTAGGACCTAATTATTGCCTATAAAAAGTCAAAAGTTATCAGAAGTTTTCTCTTGGTAAGATAGACAGTGGGTATTTTTCTGACTAGCTTCATAGTTACAGATGAGCGTGTGCAGTACAAGAATGG
>NW_006160119.1:789096-791545 GCF_000334495.1 Tupaia belangeri chinensis
GATGATAATAAAATTTAAAAAAAAAAAGAATGGAGGAGTCTCACGTCAACTCTAAGCCAAGCTTTTGTTTTTAACAGTGTAAATACTTAGACAATCTTGGTATTTTTTGAGAGATTTTTACTATAGAGCATGTGTGCTCGGACCAGCAGTTAGCGTAATGGCTATGTCGCTGGACTCGCACATAGTCGACCGCGGGTTGCATTCCGGGGCTGGTGGCTTAAAACTCATGCCAGGCACGTGTGCATGCGTGCGCAAGATCCCGAGAGGAGAATGGAGGAGAAAGGATTGCAGTGTGGCCATCCCCCCTCGGGGGGTGATTTCTCACTTTCTGTCTCTCTAGCTCTCTTTGTCTGTCTGGCGAGAGCACGCGCTCTATAGCAAAAACCTCTCCAAAAAAAAAAAAAGATCATGTGTGCTCTCCAGAGAGACAGAATGTGAGAAACCACCCCCGGGAGGATGGCCACACCACATCACTTCTCCATTCTCATCTCAAGATTTTGGGCACACACATGCATGCACCTGGCATGAATTTCAAGCCACCAGGTCTGGGACTTGAACCATGACCAATCATGTGGGAGTCCAGCACCTTAACCACTATGCCACCTCTGGCCCCTAGAAAATGTGTTCTTATAGACAGATATATGGAGCTTGAAAGAGTTTAACTCGTGGTTATTACCGAGAGTGTAACTCGTGGTTATTACCGAGTGCTTCAAATTCCAAGTTATATACAAAAAGAAAGAAAAATCACATAATGGTTGATCATCAAAATGTTTTTTAGGCCCAGCCACTTTGGTACAGAGCTGGAAATCACATGGCTGACCATGGCATGGACCCCTGGCTTGGCCTAAAAACACACTCGGCGTGCACACAGGCCTCTAGGGCCCTGAGAAGCTGGAGGGCTGGGCAGAGGGGTCCTGGTGTGATGAGATCCCAGTAAGGGAGTGAGGTGCTTCTCTCTGTCCCTCCTCTGTGTGTGTGTGCATGTGTACATGTGTGCAAACGTGTACATGTGTGCGTGCACGCATACACTCTCCATCATTTAAAAAATGTTTTAATGACCAACCGGCTGATATTAGCACTTCCTAAAATCCTTTAAAGCAAAGTTGGCAACTACCTGATTTATAAAAAGATTTGTTTCCTAGTGAGTTTTTCACACCTAAAAGGTTCCCTTATTTAAACTCTATGGAGTTTCTACCAACAGGAGCAGCATATCATGGTAGTAAGATTCAGAAGGGAAACTGAGAAAGGAAGCGTGTGGATGGAGATCAGGCTTCCCCGTCAGAGATGTTTCAAGATCAACCTCGGCAAAGAGTATGTGCAGGAGAGGGGCCGAATACTGATTTCCCTCCAAAAAAAAGTTCTGCTTTTTATCCCCAGAAGGGCTTCACATTTCCATGTGCTCCCCCTTTGTTTATTTTTCTTTTTCTTTTTTTTTTTTTGAGAGATTTTCACTGTAGGGCGCGTGCGCTCGCCAGACAGACAGAGAGAGACATAGAGACAGAAAGCGAGAAATCACCCCCCAGGGGGGATGGTCACGCCGCAATCCCTTCTCCTCCATTCTCCTCTCGGGATCTTGGGCATGCACGCACACGCGCCCGGCGTGAGTTTTAAGCCACCGGGTCCAGGACGTGAACCGCGGTCGACTACGCCATTATGCTAACTGCTGGTTCCCTTTATTTTTCTTTTTTAATTTACTGTAGAGTGAGCACACTCACCAGAGGGAGAGAAAGTAGGAAAGCATCTCCCAGGCAGGTGCTCACGCCACAGGCCCTTCTCTTTCACTCTGTCCTCGGGGTTTCGGACATGCATGCGCATGCACCTGTGTGCCAGGCCCAGAGCCCAAAGCACACAGCCAGCCATGTGGGGCCCAGCCTCTTCACCCACCACATCGCCTGGCCAGTCCGTTCCGGTTCACAGCCGCTGTGTCAGAGAGCAGCCTCTACTCAAGCAAGGTGTTCCAAAATGCCACACCGCTGTTAGTGTCCACCCCTTCAGGACACAGATACTGGCCCTCTTGTTTCTAGAGTCTTCCTCATCAGGGAGGGCAGGATGGTGATTTAAAAAATCCTCACGGCCCAGCTGTGGTGGCACAGGCCGTGGGGCACACGCATGCACTGGAGTGATGACAGCTGTGGTGGCACAGGCCATGGGGCACACGCATGTACTGGAGTGATGACAGGTGTGGTGTCACAGGCTGTGGGGCACACGCATGTACTGGAGTGATGACGGGTGTGGTGTCACAGGCAGTGGGGCACACGCATGCACTGGAGTGATGGCGGGTGTGGTGGCACAGGCAGTGGGGCACACGCATACACTGGAGTGATGGCGGGTGTGGTGGCACAGGCCGTGGGGCACACACACGCACTGGAGTGATGACAGGTGTGGTGTCACAGGCAGTGGGGCACACGCATGCACTGGAGTGATGGCAGGGGCGGGGGCGCAGGCCCGG
>NW_006160119.1:791620-798462 GCF_000334495.1 Tupaia belangeri chinensis
GCCGTGGGGCACACACACGCAACTGGAGTGATGACAGGTGTGGTGGCACAGGCCATGGGGCACACGCATGCACTGGAGTGATGACAGGTGCAGGGCTGGAACTCCAGTCAGTCTGAACATGCCGGGTGCCCAGTGCACGCCCATGGTCCTGCCTGGCAGAGATCAGGGAGGGTTGTGGCATGGCAAGACCCGTTAAGGGTACCTCCCTCTGTCTCTCCCTCAATCACATGGGCTTTGAGGCCAGCCAGAGGCAGGCTGACTGAGGCCGCAGGACCCCGCAGGGCAGGCTGTGTTTCAAGTCCCACCGCCTCGTTTGTTTTGAAGCAGGAAGTCTATCGTGCTTAGCCTTGACATTTTCCCTATTACGTCTGCTGGTCAGAGGCTTTGTGGTCTGACCTCCGAGAGCGAAGCCCTGCTCATCGGCAGGCGCCTGCGGGTAAGGCGTGTTCCCAGCCTCCCTGCCACTCAATGCTGCCTCTGGCTCAGCACACTCCAGTCCCAGAGGAACAACACTGGAGCTGGGACGCTGCTGAGTGATCAGAAGTGGATGGAGTCGCAGGCCTCAGCCCTCCTAAACCCACCGAGGAAGAAAATAACGACTGGAGCTGCCCAGGTTTCTCCTGAGATTCCTGAGGCCTCTTGGAGTTGGAAAAGCCAGGACGCAGCCCCCAGATGGAAGGCCCTTTTCCACACTTAACGAGAATCCCCTTGCTGATCCCTTCATGCTCGCCTACCCTTATTTTGGTTAAGGAAGATTCACTGAGGCAAAGCAGTTTAGCACTCCTGAGCACCAGGAGGAGTGGCCGTTTGAGGGGTGACTAACCCTGCGTGAGCTGTTGCATCTCTCTGTCGGCACGGATGCTGACTCTGATGCGTGCTACAGCCCATGTGCCACCAGAGCCCGGGTCTGCGCCACAGTGAGAGAAGGGGCAGCTGTTGATCTTCTGGAGAACTGAGGCTGACTTCAAAGAATTCTGGCTTCTTCCCATCTCCCAGCCCCGAGCCCCGAACTCAGTCAGGGGGGCAGTGTTTCAGTAGAGTTTTGTCAAGCTACCATTGACTAGTAGTAACTGCTAAATCAGGTGGGTGGTGGGTGAGCATCTGGTTTTGCTACTGCTACTTCTCAGCCTGGGGGTGGGGAGAGGAGACATCTTTTGTTTACAGATGTTCAGGACAGTGAGCCCTTCTCCTTGGCTAATTCTACCAAGAACTGAGAAGTGTTAAAATTATTCCAAGAGCAAATTTCAGCTTATGTTCTTACACTGTGTCTCTAAGTTTACTTTTGTGTCTTCGTTCCTGAGAGACAATGGTGGGACAACCTAAACAGGGCCTTTGTGCCATGGCCCTACCTCGAGCCCTGCAGTAGACACGGGATGCAAACTGAGAGTCTTTCCACATGGCTTCCAGGATTGCAGGGCTGCGTGCCCACAGTTGGCCCTCAGCTGTACCCGTGATGGGAGAGGAAGGAAGGTGTAGATGCATAAGGTTGGACCCCAGCGTCGTTGCAGTGCACCCCAGCAGCACGACACTTCGAGAGGCTCTTATTTGTCTACTCCCCTTACTAGACGTGGCATTCAGGGAATCACCTGTAATGCTATCTACATACTACGGAATTATAACGGCATAACAGAAAAGGCATGGGCTTTGAAATCACACAGTCCTCCCTGATCACCACTTTAGGCCACTCGTTAACCCTTTCTGAGACTTTGTTCTGTCATCTGTAAATGTGGGGAGGTAGAATGTCTACAGTCGTGTGAGAATCAGACACATATGTCACCCACACAGAGCCTGGCACCCTGGGTACCAGCAATTCCTTTCCCGTCCTCTTGCCTGTAATACACTCAAGTTACCATTAAGACACAATATAAATGCATGAATAAATTTAGCAGCGGAATTCCAGGGCCAGCAGACGGCATAGCAGTGACTTCACCAGACTCCCTCATGGCAACTACGGTTCAGTCCCAGATGCAGCGGCTTGAAACTCATGCCAGGTGCATGTGTATGCCTGACCAAATTCCAAAGAAGAGAGTTTCCTGCCCAAGATCCTGGGAGGAGAAGGGAGGAGAAGAGATCGCAGTATGGCCATCCCCTCTCGGGGGTGATTTCTCCCTTTCCTCTCACTGTCTCTGTCTCTTCCTCTCCAGCAAGCACATGCACCCCAAAGGCAAAAAAAAAAAAAAAAATCCTCTAAAAACAATTTTTTTTAAAAAAAGGAAGAGAAATTCCAATGTTCGTAAGAGAAACCAAGCCAGAGGACGTGTGTTTGACTTCCATGGGTTTTCATAAGAATTCTCCCTTCTTTATATAGCCATATCTTAATTATCGAAATTCAAGAAATACCTATTCATTAACCACTTACTGAGCTCATGTTCTTTGGCAAGAGCAGTGTCTGCAGGTGGGGACAGAGAGCAGGTGGGGAGGAGAACTGGGGATGCAGCAATGTTAACACCGAGGCAGAGTTCCTCCGAGCTCAGGGAACCGGAAACGACCTGGGAACCCCTGTCACTGCTTGCGAGTGGCAGATGGTAGACACGGTGAGTCTTGTAGATGGAAGCAAGCTCCAACGAGCCCGCCTCACAGCCTCCTGCTGTGTAAACCCCGGATTCAGCCCTGTCGGTATTTGAACCCCAGCTCTAACTCACAGCCTGATCTCAGGCAGGTTAGTTCACCTCTCAAGGCATTTCCCCTCCTGTACACAGGAAGGTCTGGCCTCATGAACACTTTACGAGACAGTGCACATGAAAAGTCTAACGCGGTCGTCTCCGGGAGCTACCAAACTTACAGTCACTTCTCGAAGGAGACAGGGAGTTGGGGTGCAGTGGGGACGGTGGTCTGTGGGACCACCTCATTCTCTAGGAGAGGTAGCCAATGACTGTAAGGAGCGGTGGGGATCACTCCTGATTCCGACTGTCGGTGCTGTCGCTCCCCATCGGCACAGATGACGAGATGGATGAGTGACACCCGGCACCACCCGGTCCCAGGGAGGTCCACAGGCCGCACTCCCTTCCTCATCAGGGGAACAAACGCCGCGATTGTGCCTTATTTTCTCTTTCTATCTTGATTTCAGTGACAAAATGTTCCCAGCCTTTGGGTTTGGCGCCAGGATACCCCCGGAGTACACGGTGAGTAAACGGCGCTTTCTGTGGCCCAGGGAAAACTTGGGTCGCCTCAGCAGCCCCGCCCTTCGGCCCTTACCCTAACCATTGGGCCATCTGAGAGTCGTGATGTACTGATCTGGTTCTCCATGCAAAATGCCCCGTGACCTTTCCTATGACCCAGTGTGTTGGGGGGGCCCAAAACGTCAAAACGGTCTTCAGAGCCAGCGAGGTGAGGTCCTAAGAGCTTGTCTCTTGCTGAAACCCAGCCTCCTGGTGTTCTGGTGTTCTGGTACGCTCCCCTCAGCACCCCTGAGAGCTGAGCTAACTGCAGCAGCACTGCCCCGTCACTGATTTCTCCTTCACTGCAGCTCAGGAGGAAATGCTGGCGTGTGCGCCCTCACCAGAGCTGTCAGGCCAGGCCTTTTCTTCTGCATCCTTTTCAAAGAGGGACTCAATCTCCCTGTCACTGCTGGGGTGAGCAATGGGGGGCGTGATGCGGCCCTGACCTGCCCCCTTCCAGTTCACCGTGTATTCCACATCGGCCTCCCCACCGAGCATGGCTATAGGACTCTAGGAGCATTGGTGGGAAATAGAGCACATGGGGAGAAGAATACAGAGCAGAAATTGTCGATTCAGACCACAGATGTGTGAGATTTACACACACTTTTTTCTAAGGAATTGGGCAATTTCATACAAAATGTCATATTTCTGGCTTCTCTTTAAAAAACTGAAAGGCCTGTAGCAGTAGGATTTAAAGGTGACCTATGCAGGAGTTAGCCAGAGTCGAGGAGAGCCTTCCCCTTCAGATAGGGGTTGGTTCTAGAATGTGAGGAGAGACTTCCCCTTCAGATAGGGGTTGGTTCTAGAATGTAAAGAGAGCCTTCCCCTTCAGATTGCAGGAGTTAGCCAGAGTCGAGGAGAGCCTTCCCCTTCAGATAGGGGTTGGTTCTAGAATGTGAGGAGAGACTTCCCCTTCAGATAGGGGTTGGTTCTAGAATGTAAAGAGAGCCTTCCCCTTCAGATAGGGGTTGGTTCTAGGGTGTGAACGGGTACCTGTGTGGATCCTGCACCACGGAGGGCAGACACTCAGGACACGTGAAGTGGGGACATACAACATGGCCTTTCACAGTCTGGCTAGCTTCACTTAAGAGTAAGTCTTCCGTATCCGCCCACTTTCTATCAGATGCTAGGATCTCCTTATTTTATGGCTGAGTAGTACTCCATAGTGTAAATGTGCCGCCCTTTCTCAACCCATTCATCTTTGTGTGGACATGTGGGTTGGTTCCATGTCTTAGCAATTGTGAATAATGCCACAGTAAACATGGGTGCAAGTGTCTTTCTCACTGAGTGTACTCTTGTCCTTTGGGTAGATGCCCAGGAGTGGAACTGTTGGATCATATGGTAGTTCTATTTGTAGGTCTTTCAGGAATCTCCATATTGTTCTTCACCGTGGCTGGACTAATTTACATTCCCACAAAGAGTTCCTTTTTGTCCACTGCTTTGCCCACACTTAGCATTCCTTATGTATTTATTTTTAATCTTAGCCATTCTGACTGGGATGAGGTGTTATCTCATTGTAGAGACTTCCCCTTCAGATAGGGGTTGGTTCTAGAATGTGAGGAGAGACTTCCCCTTCAGATAGGGGTTGGTTCTAGAATGTGAGGAGAGACTTCCCCTTCAGATAGGGGTTGGTTCTAGAATGTGAGGAGAGACTTCCCCTTCAGATAGGGGTTGGTTCTAGAATGTGAGGAGAGACTTCCCCTTCAGATAGGGGTTGGTTCTAGAATGTAAAGAGAGCCTTCCCCTTCAGATAGGGGTTGGTTCTAGGGTGTGAACGGGTACCTGTGTGGATCCTGCACCACGGAGGGCAGACACTCAGGACACGTGAAGTGGGGACATACAACATGGCCTTTCACAGTCTGGCTAGCTTCACTTAAGAGTAAGTCTTCCGTATCCGCCCACTTTCTATCAGATGCTAGGATCTCCTTATTTTATGGCTGAGTAGTACTCCATAGTGTAAATGTGCCGCCCTTTCTCAACCCATTCATCTTTGTGTGGACATGTGGGTTGGTTCCATGTCTTAGCAATTGTGAATAATGCCACAGTAAACATGGGTGCAAGTGTCTTTCTCACTGAGTGTACTCTTGTCCTTTGGGTAGATGCCCAGGAGTGGAACTGTTGGATCATATGGTAGTTCTATTTGTAGGTCTTTCAGGAATCTCCATATTGTTCTTCACCGTGGCTGGACTAATTTACATTCCCACAAAGAGTTCCTTTTTGTCCACTGCTTTGCCCACACTTAGCATTCCTTATGTATTTATTTTTAATCTTAGCCATTCTGACTGGGATGAGGTGTTATCTCATTGTGGTTTTGATCTGCATCTCCCTTATGATAATGTGAATTGCTTTTGAAATGGAATTCCCAGTAGAATTCCAAGTAATTCAATAAATCCAGATGCAAGAACATCGCTCTTGATTTATCAGGTATGTGGAAAGAAAAAAGTAAACGAGATGTTACTTGACCCTGTGCATAGGGTCTGCCAGATAGAGGAGTTTGTGTTGGAAGATCTCAAAAGTCACGTACAGTCTGTCTTTACCTGTCTGTGTGTTAAAACTCGCTTGTCCTATAGTCTTGCATATCATGTTAGAAAGACTCTTCAATTTCAGCAGCTGAAGTGGAGTGGTTCCAGCCATCACTTTGTTGAGCAAAGACCACGGGCTATTGAGTTATCGTTTTGTTTTCATAGCACTGAGTTCTAACAGAGGGCAGCCAGATCTAGGCCTTCTGTCTGGCCAATTCTATCTAGAAATTATTTGGAATTACATTTTTATGAAGTCTTCCCTTGGATGTTTTTATATGCCTTATTCCCCCCTCCTGCCAGCATTTATCTGATTCTAGAAAACCTTCTGTCATCTCAACTCCACAGGGAGCCTGAAATTCATCCTCCATCTCAAATTGATCGTGTAAAGGCTTAAAATGGTTCCTGCTGCTTAGCACATAATGAATGTAATGGACATTTGTTTGCAAACTCTGAACCTCAGTGCCTCCTTACTGGATTAAAGTTGTAATTCTCCTTTTTTTCCTTTTTAAAATTTTAATTGGTGTCTAGGTCTCTCACGACTTTGCAATCAACTTTAATGAAGACAACCCAGAATGTGCAGGTAAATGACAACATAAAAGAAAAGCCAGGGTCTCATGGCCTTTTCATTTATGCCTTTACCATTTTAATTTCTCGAAATGATGCAGTGTATCACTTAGGGCTGCCCACAGTGGAGAAGCAGATTTTCTGAAGCCAGTAAACCATGCTTCTCGAAAGGCAACACAGAGTCATAATAGCAGGACAGGAAACAGCAGGAAAAGACAAAATACAGACGGGATCTTGAGTTTCTAGCAGGAGTATCGATCACGATTCTGTATTCCTCCGGCCAGAAAGAGGGGTGGCAGATTTCACCTGACGGGTCGTGGTGAGACGCCTCTTTCTGCTTTTTGAGTTTTTATCAAGTATTTTTTTCATAACTTTCTCTCCCAGCAGGTATACGAAAGGAGGGGACCATGGGAATGATCTGATAATTGGGCATATTGGCAAAGGGCACCACCTCAGTGACTTTGAACAGATAGTGTCATGGCTTTGTGTTAGTGCCTTGCCAAAGGCTCTGTTCATGTTTTATTATTTCCAGCCGGAAGTTCCCAAAAACTTGCCACAAAATAATGATGCTGAATCGTGATGATATAATTATGATGAT